>NW_023270490.1:11756165-11832753 GCF_011800145.1 Mirounga leonina
CGGCGGGCCGCGCCTCCGCAGCACCGCCGCCGACCCCGCCCGCCCCCGAGCGCGGCCCCGCGGCGGCCGGCCCCCCCTGCCCGGCGGCCGGGACGCCACTCACCGCGGGTCGCAGGCCTCTGGGGTCCCGCAGCCATTTCCTCGGAGCTCCGCGGAGTGGGCGGGAGGGCGGGGTCGGCGCCGGCCAGCGAGACGCGCGGCTAGAAGGGCCGGCCGCGCCCCGAGCAGCGCCCCCGCGCGGAGGGAGGAGGCCCCGCCCCGCCCCGCCCGGCGCGCGCGCCTGCGCCCCGCGCCCCGCGCCGCAGGCCGACCGGCAGCCCCGGGAGCGCTCGCCGGCCTGGGCTGCTTTGTGGCCGGGGGCGGGGACGAGGGTAAGAGAGCAGGCGCAACGCTCCTCTGCCGCCAGCCGCGCTCTCAAGTTCCCGCCGGACTCGGAGCGCGGCGCTCCGGCCCCCAGCGTCTCCTCCCCGGACGCACGACCGCCCCGCAGGGCCCGCGAGCAAAGGGGAGACGGTCACCGTCCAGAAAGGGAGAGGGGGTCTGGCCGAGGGACAGCCCTCCACGCGGATGTTCTTCGCTCGGCGCGCCAGCGCCAGCGCCGGCCCGTCCCGATAGCGCACAGACAGACCGCGGAGGGGAGGCACCTGCCGCCGCCCACCTCTGCCGCGGGGGCAGGAACTCCTCGGCGGCGGGCCTTAGCCCCCGTCACGAAGGTGCCTCTACAGCCCCCTGCCTGCACGGTCCTCACAGGCAGGAACCCCTTGGCTCCTGTCAAAACGCGGGAAGGGGCGCTGTGTGCAGCGCCGCTGCGCAGCGGGCCCTGCAGGTGCGTCCCCGAGGCTGCCGTGCGCGAGAACCAGGGGCGCGCGGGCCGCGGTGCTCTCCAACGAGCACCTCTAGGGCTCTCAAGACCCGCCAGTGTCTGGCAGAGCCTGTCGGTTTTCTCCCAGGGAATATACAACGCAGTTCGTTTCTGCTGCTGTGATTCCGTTAGGACCACCCTCCTGGAATCTGACAGGGATGGGGGTCTCCACTCCTCCATCATGACTGTGTCTTCAAGTTGGTCCCCAGACACGGGGAGCGGGGAGCTTAGAGCTGGAACAAGGAGTGGGACCTTGGGCCAGCGGTCTGTAAAATGGGGCTCATCTGCTGGAGGAAGGGGGAAGATTACAGGAGGCCTCCCTCATCAGAAGCTGGAATGCGGGAACCCTGCTGGGGATTTTAAAGGAAGCAAAACCAGCAGCGATGTCTCTGCAAGGTGAGACTGGAACTCCCGGGCGCAGCGTCAGGTGGGTGCTTGTAGGGATGAAGGGTACGAGGACAGGGACTTGGGACAATATCTAAATCAAGGCACAAAGAACGGTATACGAGACCAGGCGTTGATGCACAGTGCTCTCCTCAGTCCTTCTGCCCTTGTCCAGAAGTCTTCAGACAGAAAACCAAGCGCAAGTGCTTTATCTCCTCCGCTATGATAAAGCCCTAGCTCTGTTACCTTAACAAGAGGAGTGTTGTGTGTTCATATACAACAACGCTCATTACTCCTATCTTTCAGAATGGTGCCTGTTACTCTGACGCATTGCGCTGTGAGTTCAGTGAAAAATAAAGTCGACTTCAGAAAAAATCAGTGTTTTAATCAGTGTGAAGCATGAGAACTGTATTTCCTTTCTGGTTGCTTTCATCTCCTAAGTCTCTAGAGGAATCCATCCACTAAAAAAAGCCAGACAAGGCAGTGCCTGTCACAGATTTCGACAGAAATGCAGTTTAAGAGTAAAGCAGCTGTGCCTACATAGGCTTATAGGCTAATCATCACACACAGTGTGTAACAGAGGAGAAGGGGGCCTCCCCGAGGTGAGAGAGGGTGGTCTTCACCACCAGCAAGTCTCAGGGTGCCAGTCTGTTACAATCACCCCTGGCCTGGGGCGCCCTCAGGAGCAGGGCTTTGCCTACAGGTGTACAGGCTATAATTGAAGAGATTTGTTTCCAAAATCAAAGTACTTAAAAAGTGAAAGAGACCACTTAAACTCAGGTCTAACGGTGGCTTTCTGGATTTGTGCAGAACAGAAATACTGTATAAATTAATTCCTCCTCTCAACCGGCCTGTGGAACCAAAGTGCTGAAGGTGAGCAAGAGCATTTAAGGAAATGCCAACAAGAGTAACAGACTAAGCTATCAATAGCACACCCAGAGAGTTTTATTCTGAACTTAGACAACATCAATACACATAAATTACCCCTCCAACACCACAACTATTTTTGAGTTCCAAATCGAACCAACTGCTGCTAAAATGTAAGAGATTCAAGGAGAAGTAACATCTCCCAAATCTGTCTACGGAGGTGGAAGGTCAGGATGCTGCCTTTTATGGATGTACAGAGAAATGAAAAATCTTGGGAGTCTGTCAGACATACAAAAGTTCCTCTCCTTTCGGGGGCGCCTGGGTGGCTCAGTTGTTAAGCGTCTGCCTTCGGCTCAGGTCATGATCCCAGGGTCCTGGGATCGAGCCCCACATGGGGCTCCCTGCTCGGCGGGGAGGCTCTTTTCTCCCTCTTGCTCTGCTGTTCCCCCTCCTTGTGCTCTCTCTCTCTGTGTCAAATAGATAAATAAAATCTTAAAAAGTTCCTCTCGTTCCAACAGAAAGCAGGCATTTGAAGAATGTAAGAATTTTAAAGTCAAAAAACAAAAAACCAAAATTTTATACGGGTGTTTTAAAAAAAAAGAAAAAGAAAATGTGGATATCAATTGGAAAAATCTCTTCATTCAGCATTTCTACCACCCAATCAGACGCCTGATCATGATCACATGGCTGGACTTGTGGAGGGGGGGGCATCCTCAGAGCATATACAGCCGGAACCACGCACAGTAAGTAGAATGTATGTTTCTGCACCTGTGTGTGCATGCCATCTACACGCTTTCATTTTAATTAAAAAAGGCTAAATCTTAAGCCAACAGGTGTAGATCAACTTCTTGCCCAGCTAGGTCTGAAGGGTATAGTCAAGTTCCGTATGAAATGGTGCACAAACAGTGACTTGACTGGGCAAATTAAGTAACTGCCCCTCAGGCCGGCGGCCTGGGCACTGCTGGTGTGCGGAGGTAGGACGTGTGGCCCCCACGCCCCACCTGTTTCAGGAAACACCATGCTGCACAGTTTATATTATCTCAGCAGGAGTTACAGGATCAGGAAATACCTACTCTTTGCTTTTACGGAAGCAAAGAAACTTAGACCCAGTGCTTTCTTTTTTTTTTTTTTTTTTTAAGATTTTATTTATTTATTTGCGAGAGAGAGAATGAGAGACAGAGAGCATGGGAGGGAGGAGGGTCAGAGGGAGAAGCAGACTCCCCGCCGAGCAGGGAGCCCGATGTGGGACTCGATCCCGGGACTCCAGGATCATGACCTGAGCTGAAGGCAGTCGCTTAACCAACTGAGCCACCCAGGCGCCCCAGACCCATGCTTTCTGATTCGATGGTACAGTCTCAAAAGAGAAATACAATCAGGAGAGGAGGGAGGGGTAGAGGCCACATCAAAACCCCATTAAAGGGGCACCTGGGTGGCTCAGTCATTAGGCGTCTGCCTTCGGCTCAGGTCATGATCGCGGGGTCCTGGGATCGAGCCCTGCATCGGGCTCCCTGCTCAGCGGGAAGCCTGCTTCTCCCTCTCTCACTCCCCCTGCTTGTGTCCCTGCTCTCTGTGTCTCTCTGTCAAATAAATAAAAATCTTAAAAAAAAAAAAAAACAAAACAACCACCACCATTAAACCTGCTTTCCCAGGGGCGCCTGGGTGGCTCAGTCGTTAAGCATCTGCCTTCGGCTCAGGTCATGACCGCGGGGTCCTGGATGGAGCCCCGCATCAGGCTCCCTGCTTGGTGGGGAGCCTCCTTCTCCCTCTCCCACTCCCCCTGCTTGTGTTCCCTCTCTCGCTGTGTCTCTCTCTGTCAAATAAATAAATAAAATCTTAAAAAACAACAACAACACTTGCTTTCCTGGGTCTCAGAATTCAGCTAAGACACATGGCACCTGAATGTGTGCAGCAGAACCAAACAATCATGAAATTCTTCCTGACTCTCCCAACACCTTCACCAAGAAGCAGAGCACGCCGTGAAAAGTTAAAGCTATGGCAGTTGGCCTTTGTGTCGACCGCCTCATGTGGGAATGACTGATCAGTTTACACATCATCCTCAAGAATTACGTTTGTTTTAGCCAAATCTCTTCGAAAGCGGGGCCTCCAGTGCATAGGGGCTTGATTTTATGCTTTTGGGTTTGAGAATAAGATAAAAGCAACTGTTGAAATGCTGCTGTTCTGTAAAACACGGCCCATGGCCTGGTTATTGAGCAGTCGAGGATTTGAGTAAAGGGAGCACTGTGTGTGTTATTCCCCAAATACTTTTCCCCTTTTAAAAACACTTTAACGCTCTTTTAAAACTAGCAAACTTTTTACACTTCTCTGTGCACTGCTATTAAGACGAAACTCTTCACCAGGGCTTGGAGAACAGTGGAGGCTCTGGCCACCCCACAGCTCCCTTTCCACAGACCCACCTCTTTCCTACCAACCTGGTCACTGCCCCCAGGCGGTGACCAAAGTAGCCCTCGTCCTTCGTGCTCCCCCACACCCCCAGACTCCCAGTGGCATGGGGCGTTCAGGGCTCTGGCCCAGGCTGGCCTCTACCTTCCTTCTGTACACTCTCCACTCCGGAGCTCATGCATTCCTGGCTGTGCTTCCTTTTACCTCTGCCCAGATCTGAGTCCATCCACTCACCTGATGCCTCAAATGCACCTCAAAACCTAACGTGTGCAAAATGAGCTCTTGACTTCGGAGCCTCTCCCCCAATCAGGCCCTTCCCTGGTGTCCCTATTCAGCGCTGGTCCCACCCTGTAAACCCAAACACACCAGCCAGAAGCCTGGATTCTCCCTCCCCCTCAGCCACCAAATCCTGTTGCTTTAGTGTCTAACGGGATCGACTTCACCTGCTGCTTGCTCACTACATCCACTGCTTCTCAAAGTGTTAAACACACATCTGTGTCCCCCTCACCCTATTCACCTCTCAACTCACTGCCCTCTAACATTGTCCATTCCTGCCGTGTCCCTGAGCTCCTTGTCTGTCACCAACACCTGTCAAGTAGACGATGGGGCGGCCCTGCTGCACTTGACGCTGCTCATCTGCGTCCTCTAAAACCCCCCACCCCGTGGCTTCCGCAGAGCCTGCTAAGCCCCCTGGTCCCCGTTCAAGCTTCTTTGCTGACTTAATGGACAACTTCTCTGGATAATAGCCATTTGTTGCCGTCCTTCTGGATTCTGGACTTCTCCTCCTCTCTACGGTCTTTCTCTAAATAGGTTTATCAAATGTCACATGGTGTCACTGTCAAAGCTTCACCTGCAGCCCTCGTCACTCCCTTGAGCTTTTGCCGTGTCCCCACAGGCACCACCGATTCCCCATCTCTCCTCCCCTGCCAGCCCCCTGCTCGTCAGGACGGCTCTTCCTCGGTTGGTGTCACCACCATCAACCTCGGCAACCCGGCTACACATCTGAGCGCCATCCGGTCCATGAGCTCAGTCACCGAGGACGGCTAATAGTCTCTCCTTAGGTCTCCCTTCGTCCACTTCTGCTGAAACTGCCTGCAGTTAAGGTCCTTACCATCACTCCTCATTTGCTCCTCTCCATGCTCAACAAATATCGGCGGAACTCCTCCCACACAATGGAGGTCTCAGCTTTCGTGAAGCTCACACATTTGCGGTGCATCAGGCCCCAGCGACAAAAATGCCGTGCTAAAGAGATCCAAAGGGATCGTGGAGGCTGCAAGAGACGCTCCACTCGGCTTTGCTTAGGGCAAGCCTCCCCGTTCTGAGCAGCTGGCCGGGGGACGCAGCCCAGCGGGAGAGGCCGGGGAGGGCCGCGGGAGTGGGGAGGCTTTCTGGCTGTGCTCACTTCGCGCCGCCATCAGGGAGCCTCCGAGGAGTGCGAGGAGCACAGGCACAAGGCGAGGTCGCCCGCGCGCTGTGGCTCCCGGGCTCCCCGGGAGGGGCAGCCGCAGAAGCACAGACGGTGGGCGCGCTGTTCTGGGGCGGGCTGCAGACAATAAAAGCAGCCCGCGCCCACCCGAAAGGAGGACGTGGACTCTGCACGCCTCGGGCACCGGCTGGCCGCGCAGCCGCGATCCACGGAGACGGCACGGCCGCAGCTGTCTGGGGCCGCAATAGTCTACCTCCGCAGGGCATCGCCCCTCGAGCTCTTCCTTGTGTGCCCGCGGAAGGACGCGAGACGCCGGCGCTCCTCCGCACACGCAGAGCTGACAGCTGGAAGTCGTTGCGGGGCGCGGAACGATGGGCACGCAGCACCCACGCGTCTCAGATTTGGGCCGGAACGTCGGGCCGCCGGCTCGGCCCTCGCCCGGGGAGAGCCGCGAGCAGCCACGGCCGCCAGGCCTGACCGCCAGACCGCACTGCTCCGCGCGGCAAGTCCGAGCCCCCTCGCGTTCCTCGGCTCACGTGGGAGCAACCCCACGGCACCACCGAACCCCGACTTCTCGTTCAGGACGAGTCGGACTTCCTTCCCGACGCCTCCCTCGCTCCCGCGCCCGAACTCCGCGCCGGCGCCCCGCTGCACTCCTGCCCCCGCGCACGCCCGCCCGCAGCCCCGGCCCGCCCTGGCGGCCGGCCGGCCGGCTCCCCGAGGGCGGGCCCGTTTCTGCTGCCTCGTCAGGCGCCGAGCACGCCGCCACGGGCGGGCGACCCCCGCAGCCCGGCCCAGCCGACGGCGCCGAGAGCTCCCGCCGGGGCGCGCTCGGCCGCCTCCCGCCAGGCCCGCGCGAAGGCAGGCGCCCGGCGGGGCGGCGCGCAGCACCGGGCCCCCCGCCCCTGCCCTCCGAGCTCACACAAATGACGGAAGGGGAGCTGGGACCTTCGCCTCCGGCTCAGTCTAGAAGCCGCCGTCGCGCCGCGAAGTTCCCCCACAACGACACCCCGACGGCGGCCATCTTGCCCAGGGTCGGCCGACGCCTTTTGACTCTCGCGCCAACCCGTAGAGCGAGGGCGCCGCGAGCGGACTTCTGCGCAAGGGCGGAAGCCGGGGTCCCGCGCTTCCGGGCGGCCGCCGCGCCCCGCCCCCTCGGGGGAGCGCTTGATTGGCCGCCGGCGCGCGAGCCTGCGCTCTCGCGCTCTCGCGGGAGGTGGCTGAAGGGGCGGCCGTCGGTGCGTCTGCCCTCCCGCTCCCCGCCCCCGCCCCCGCCTCCGCCGCGGCCCCCGCCTCCGCCCCCGTCCCCCGCGCCTCGCCGCCCTCCGGGCTCGGCCCGGCCCCCCCGAGCGGCCGCGGAGAGCGCGCAGCGCGGGAGGCGGGATCCGCACGGTAAGATGGCCGCGGCGGGGCCAGGCGGCCGGGCTGAGCTTCCCCGCGGGAGCGCGGCTGGCCGGCCGGGGTGGGGCTGGGCGGGGGCCCGGAGGAGCCCGGGGGGGCCGGCGCTGGGGGTCGGCCGCGGCCCGAGGCCCGCGCAGGCGGCGCGGCGGGGCCTCCTGGGTTCGCGCGTCCGCTGCGCCCTTTCCCCCGGCGGGGGTGGACTGCTGAGCGCGCAGCGCCCGGGCGCTGTCGTCCGGTGTTTATCCTTGAAGGGAGAGCGTTTCGGGGCAAGGCTCGGACGTGCGGGGCTGGCGCCCGCGGAATGTCGGCCGTTCCGTGAGACACCGCACTGTGCTCCTGTGGGGAGGACGGTTTTGGGGACGGCCGCGTCAGAGCGGGCGCTGAGCCGGTGGACGTACGCGCTGCCGTCTTCGGACTCGGGAGGCTTGCTGACGTTTGTGGCGTGTTTAACTGCTGAGTTCGTCCTGCGCCGAGTGCTCCCAAAGTGGCTGTCGCCGGCAGTGGGCCTGGTGGGGCGGTGGGTTGCTTCGGGGACACCGAGGGAGAGGCGCCTTGTCCGCCCTGGCGACCTTGGGCTGTCTGGGAGCGGGAGTGTGGTCTGGGTGAGGTCGCACCGCCGGCAGCTACGGGACACGGGCCCTCGTGGGGGAGAAACCCCTCGGTCCGTCTCGCCCGCTGCCTTCCTCCCTTGCTGCGGGGTGTCGGCTCCCTCCGAGCACGCGAGGGCTTTGTCGTGTGCCCTTGCTTTCCTTCCCACGCGGTCTTCCTGGGCGACCTTTGCCCAACTCCTGGCCTTCGATAGCCTTGTCTGGCGGGTGTCTCCCTAATGAACGTTTCTAGCGCTGAGCTGGGGGCCTATAATCCAGGGGCCTGCCTGACTTCTCCAGCTGCGTGTCCGAGAGTCAGCCCGAACTTGCCCTACTCCTCAAACCTGTTGGGGCCCTCCTCTTCCTCTGTGGCCCTCTCCTCCAAGGTATCAAGCGTGAAAGCTTCAGCCGGCCTCAAGGGCTCCTGATTTTTTTTAAATCCCTCGACCTTCAGTCTAGCAGCAAAGCCACCGACTGGCGTCCACAGAACCTTCGCCTGCTGTGTCTCTGACTTTCTTGGCACTGCTCTTATTGGGTGGCTCCTCGCTGGCTTTCCTGCTCAGCCCACTTCCACTGTTGAAGTTTTTAATTTAGCGAAGCCATTTAGCATGCACTTTGCTGGCATGAAGTAGTATCCCCAACCTACAGGTCACTTAGGAAGAATCGGAAGTAGTAGGTAGTAGGTAGTGGTGGGCTCACCACCCGTCTTAAGAGCCCAGCTGGTGCTCCCGGGGCCTGCACCTGTCCGCCCTGCCTTGCCATGGTAACCACCTCCTGAGGATCAGGTCTTAAAACAACAAAACACTGCACGTTCGTGTTTACTACTGTTTTTGTTCTTTACAAAATTCTGCCACACTTGGGCCTCTGCTGCAACTCACTCCATCCAGCTGGTTTGTAAGAGTCATCCGTGTGGCTGTGCTCATATTTTAACTGTTTTAGTAAATTCTCTTCTGTGACTACATGATCAGAATCCTTTCTCAGCAATTCTGAAGTCCAAATAGCTCTGAAAACCAAAAGTTTGTGTGTGTGTGTGTGTTTTAACTATTTGATGGAAAAATCTGACTTGGTGAAAGCTTTTGATGACTTCTATTTCAGTCAGTGCGGGTACTCAGACTTTCCCCCAAAGAAGTAATATTTAACGTGGGGTGCTGCCCCAGACTGCAGGGAGGATGTCGTGTGATGTAGGTAAGTTGTGCCATATAGGCTTTATACAGCCTGCAAAATTACCTGCCCAAGGGTTTTGGGCCTGGGACTGTGGTTCTGTGAACCACAGTCTGTCCGTGCTGCTCTTGAATGAACATCTGGGTGGGGGGCTCCCACGTTTTTGCCATTTTGAGCAGTGTCTCTTGTGAGTGGGCCCATGCGTGTCTGGTGCTCAGTGGTGAGTGGTGAGTGGTGAGGGTCTGTCTCGTGGGGTTGCTGGGCTGCAAGCAGCATGTGCCAGCTGCGTGGATATGTTTGCAGTTCCAGTCTGCTCTGACAGCAATGTCAGAGAACGCAAGGGAACGCTCTGGCTGTGTCGACACTCGGTGTCGTCAGACTCCTTAGTGTTGGTCGGTCTGGTGAGTGTCTGGCGGCGGCCTTCTCACGGGCACTGTGTCAGAGTGCTCAGCTCCTGCCCCTCGCAGCTGCCCTTTGTGCCTAGAAGAGAATTGACCTAAAATCCTCCCTCAGCCTGTATGATACGCCCCACCTCTTGACCTGGCAGTTCGGAGGCTCTCGGCTCTTCCTTGCACACATCCTGTCTCCTAACATCCCAGCCGCCTTTCTGGTCCCTAAGCCGCCTTTGAGTGTCAGGTCCTTTGCACTTGCTGTTCTCCAGATTTAAATCTTCCCATTCTCTGTTACTTCATACCGTGTCACTGTGTTTATCTCTGAAACAATCACAGTTGTCATAGAATTCTTAAAAATTCTTTCTTTTTTTTTAACTGAAGTGTAGTTGAGACCCAGTATTAGGTTAGTTTCTCGCGTATAATGTTGGGATTTGACAGCTGTCTGGCTTGTGCTGTGCTCACAGGTGTAGCCGCCCTCTGTCACCATCCAGCCCTGTTGCAGTGCCACTGAATGTATTTCGTATCCCATACCTTTCATTCCTGTGATCTTCATTAATCTTTAAAATATTTTTTTCTTGTAGAAATAAGTCAGAATGAGTTATGCAGAAAAACCTGATGAAATCACGAAAGATGAGTGGATGGAGAAACTCAATAACTTGCATGTCCAGCGGGCGGACATGAACCGCCTCATTATGAACTACCTGGTCACAGGTAAGGGCTCAATGAGGATGCTGCCTGTGGGACGCAACTCTGCCTTTTTGTACACACAATCAGCACTTTGCCATCGAAGTTCCTTGGGAGAGTGAAGTTGTGTTTGGGCATTGTAGAAAACACCATGCTAATTTAATAACTTTGTGGATTACCAGAGTAAAGATAAGGTCTTCTGGAGATGAGATTGGTATTACAGGTGTCTGAGCCTTTTTAAGGCAAAAACCTGTCCCTTGATCTTTGACGTTTTTACAGTTAATCAAGATAATTAAGAATGTTCTAAAGTACGTTGAAAGTCCCGAGTAACTGATCTCTTCTGGCCAGTCTGGTAAATTATACAGGACTGTTTGTAGAAGGTGCACCTAACGCAAAAGAGAAAGGGGGAAGGGCAGAAGCATACAGAAGCAAACAAACGGGGTCTGTAACTGACAGTCCTTCCTGATATCGGGAAGGAAAAGGGTAATTCTGTACGTGATCAGAAAATCCAGCTGTTTCAAACAGGTATGAGTCTCCTTCCCATTGTTCACAGTACTCCCCTTCACCAAATTAGTCAACCTTTGAAAGGCGATGAGAAAGTGTCTGCCCATAGCTGGGGTGGGGGGTGGGGGGCGGGGACGCACACACGCAGCTTGGATGTTGAGGAGAACTGTGGGCTCACGAAGAGGCAGGAGTGGCCAGGTCCCTGCAGGCCGTGAAGCACACCTGCAGCTTCCTTGCATCTGGGCCTGGCGCTGCAGCCCTCTTTAAGGAGCCCATAACGCACTGGGCTTCGTGGCATTTTCACCCCTGGCTGGTAGGTGATGAGAGCGTTTTTGGATGGGATGGGAAGGAGTGAAGTACATTCTTTCCATTTTCTGTATGGGCGTAGTAGTAAGTCACAGATGTTAATACCAAATCCCTAAGAAAGTGCGGGTCACGTTGAAGGTTATTTATTTGAGGTGAATGGGCTTTCTAGGGGTAAAAATGCTTTACATTAACATCTGGCTCGATTTCCGAGCACTGAAGATGGTTGTCATTTACAGAGGGCTTTAAGGAAGCAGCAGAGAAGTTTCGAATGGAATCTGGGATTGAACCTAGCGTGGATCTAGAAACACTGGACGAGCGGATCAAAATCCGTGAGATGATCCTGAAAGGCCAGATCCAGGAGGCTATTGCATTGATCAACAGTCTCCATCCAGAGCTCCTGGACACAAACCGGTACCTTTACTTCCATCTGCAAGTGAGTTTCCGTTGAGAGGCATCTGGTTTGTGGATACTCCATAAGGTTACATGTGGTGATTCAGAAATCACAAGGCTAACTTGCATTAATAGAGTATCGTTTTAGTTTGCATGGGGAACGGCTTTCATTTAGCTGTTGTCTTTAGTATTTCAGAAGCTGTTCTTGCTTTAAAAATGCTAATTTAGGGGCACCTGGGTGGCTCAGTTGCTTAGGCAGCCGACCTTGATTTCGGCTCAGGTCATGATCTCAGGGTTGTGAGGTTGGGCTCTGCTTGCTTCTCTCTTCCTCTCCCTCTGCTGCCCCCCCCCCACTTGTGTGTTTTCTGTCTCTCAAAGTTTTAAAAAATGCTATTTTAATAATTCAGGGATGCTAGGAAGTTGTTCTTTAAGCTGTCCTTTGACTAGAAAGTAGTGTTGCGTGCCCGGGCGTGGGTGTGTGAGCCTGTCTGCCTTTGCCGGTGACCAGCAACAGCACCTCATAGAGCTGATCCGCCAGCGTGAGACCGAGGCGGCGCTGGAGTTCGCGCAGACCCAGCTGGCGGAGCAAGGCGAGGAGAGCAGGGAGTGCCTGACGGAGATGGAGCGCACTCTGGCCCTGCTGGCCTTTGATAACCCTGAGGAGTCGCCTTTTGGAGACCTGCTTCATATGATGCAGAGGCAGAAGGTAAGACCACCGAGGGGGTCCTCCTTCCCCGGACAGGGTGGGGCTCAGGAACCACAGCGTGACCATGTCTGGGAGAGTGACGCTCGGTCACAACAGCATCTATTCTTCCCTGACGTGGGATCTTTCACTGTGTGAAGCCAGGAACGGAGCGTTGTGACTTATTTTACGATTTTCAGACTTCTTTGTCAGCTTCTTCTGTATCTTAATATTTCTCTTTGTTTGGAGACTCTTGGAAATAGGTGTCCTAAACATTTTTATTTTAAATCCCTTGTTTGCACCTCTTCACGTCCTTGCTGGTACTTGAGTGCTGCAGTCCCCGAGACGGCCCGTGACTCCCCCAGAGGCAGCGCCCTTTCCTGCCGGAGGGGCTGCCACTCTGCAGGCCTGCTGCAGGTGTCCCTCGAGGCTGGGTCCGGTGGAACACGGGTCACTCCCGCCTCGGTCTTCTCTCTCTTCCCGTCCAGTACCCCACCCTCCCCCCACCACCCCGAGCCTGGCTTGTGGCATTTTACGGCTCTCCAGGCCAGATGGGATCGTTGCTGACTGGACCATGCGCTCCTTCTGGGCGAGGAACGTGTGTTTAACATCTGCTGGTGTGCCTCCTGGTGACGGGCTTCATGTTCGTTTAAGTAAATAATGAGTTCATCATGTAAAAATGGCTTCCAAGAGGTATAAAAAGCACGTGATAACAGACTCTCGCTGGTGCTTTGCATGTGTGGTGGTTTTTATTGGATGTATTTATTTTCTAGGTGTGGAGTGAGGTTAACCAAGCTGTACTAGATTATGAAAATCGTGAGTCAACACCCAAGCTGGCAAAATTACTGAAACTCCTCCTTTGGGCTCAGAATGAGCTGGACCAGAAGAAAGTAAAATATCCCAAAATGACAGACCTCAGCAAAGGTGTGATCGAGGAGCCCAAGTAGAGTCTGTGCCCGTGGCCCCGTGCTTCCCCGGCTCGGACTCCTCGGAGCAGCTGTCTGGGACTGAGAGATTTTTACTGCAGTAGAGAACTCTCCCCCCTCCCACCTTTTTTTTTTGACCTGGCATCTTTTTTAAAGGGAAAAATGGCCCTTTTGAGCGCTGGAAAACTTGCAGTGAATGACCTGTCTCTTTGGAAGTGTGATGCAGACTCTGCTCGGGGCGTGCCCTGAAGGCGTGGATGGGCCGCGCTCCTGCTGTGGGGCTCCTGCAGGATCGCAGCCACCACGGAGTGCTCGGTTATGAGGGAATATTGTTAAACTGAGGCCTCCCACTCAAATCTACAAAAAGCACTGATCGTTATTTTGCTTTCTGTTAGCTCGTAGGCAGAACATACGTTTTCTCAGATCTCCTAAGACTCGTCAGGCCTTTGTGCAGAAGTTTTTTCTTACCCCTTGGTTTTTTGTTTTTGTTTTTTCATAGGAAAGACTATATAAATTTGTAAATCCTAATTGAAAGATTTCTTTTGTGTGAGGGCATTGAGTTTGATTTGTTTTCCCTTTTGGTCTGGGTTGTGTGGCTTTTGGGGAGAAGTGTGCGTGAGGGATGGGGCTGTGTGTTTTTTAATTTTTTAAATATATATTTTGGTGCTGGTTGTGGTGAGAGACTCTTTCCTAGTGGATCAGTGAACCTTCTCTTCTAGGCAGTTTTGTTGAAAATAAAGGTTTCTCTTTGATCTCAAGAATGACCAAAATGGCCTCTAAAAAGTTTTAATCATCTCAGACAAACCTGTTGCTTTCGGGGCTTATGTCCTCGTGGTGGTGGCGTTGCATCAGCTCATCCCTGCGGCCAGAGGGCCCCTCGGCCTGGTGTGGCCAGCGTGCTTGGGAGCAGACGCGGCGGGGGAGGGAGCGCCGTGCTGCCGGCTGTCCCTGGGCCGCAGGTTCCCTGGCTGGGAGCGCGTGCTTGCCTCAGGAGGCTGGCACCACAGGTCGGCGTGTGCCCGCTGTCTCGTGCTGGTTGTGAGTTCCCAGGCGTCCTCATTCGGCACTTTCTCAAGTCCCGCCACTGTGCAGGCGCTGGGACGCAGGTGCCCCTGTGACTTGGAGTGCGAACACGTATGTGTGGACGCACGGCAGGGGCCGCTGGGCTCAGGTTCCGTAGGGCGGCGGTTACAGAGCCAAGTCTCGTGGTGGTGACGGTGCCCGGGAGCGCACGTCCTCTGGTGGGAGCTCCCAGTTGCTGCGGTGGCTGGGACTCTGTCCTCCCTGGGTGGATCCTGGTGCCGGGACGGGGTCTGGCACCTGGGGCTTTGTGGAGGTAGATGCCAATGGCAGCCGAGTCGCAGGGAGCGTGTTCCCGCGTCAGGCAAGGTCGGGCAGGCTTGTGGCCGTGCCCGTAGGTCAGGTGGTGGGCGTCTGCTTGCTGGGCCCCGTCCCCCATCTGCCTGCAGACCTGGGCAGCATCGTGAAGGGCTGTCATGTCAGCTCTTCTCTCACTCCCCGTCTGCTTTCCACCTGCACTCTGGGAGTAGTGGTTTTCTCCAGTGGGCAGGAACCTCCGGCAGGGTCGGCTGCCCTGGGTGGTCACCGATGCAGAGGCAGGGTGATGCAGGCTCTGGGGGCTGTCCTGGCCTCTGACTGCCCTTCTGCTGCCCTTGTGGTTTTGTGAGGATGGGGGGGGGGTCTTCTCAACGCCCAGGAGCGGACGTGTTTCCGCTCTGACCAGCTCAGCAGTCCTCTCCAAATGTGACCTTTCTTTGGGGCCATTTCCTCTGAGGCTTGAGGGTATTAAGAGCAGAAGGTTTTAATCTTCAGGTAATTAATCGTCACACACAGCAGAAGCTGGAAGAGAAATACCAGCAGAGAGGTGTGGGTAAACCTACGTGTTTGAAAAGCACCAGAGAATTCAGCATGTTTCTAGTCAGCTTTTATTAGTCGTGTATATAAGATCATTTACGTGCATAATTAATATATAATCACCCTGACACGTTTTTCACATTAGAGGGTGTGAGATGCGTAGTGACGGGAAGTCCTGTACGCGGAGCCACCCATGAGCCGTCAGGGCCCGGACGGGGTTTGTCACGCGCAGGAAATGTGAGTGAGCGGCTGTAGGACAGAGTGCTGGTGCGCGCCCACCTGTTGGGGCCGTGAGGGACGTCACGGGCGGGTGCTGCCGCCAGTGGTGGCCACGTGTGGTGTGATGGGGACCCTCCGCTGTGCTCCTGTTGTCCTCGCCTCTGTCTGCGGCCCGGGTTCGGGTTCGCGCCTCCTGCGCTGTCCCTGTCTGGGGACCTCCTTCAGCAGGAGTGGCTTTGTGGACTTCCCTGTTTGCCACCTTTTTGCAGTCTCTGTGTCTTCAGCCGGCAAACGAAATTAAGCCATTTTGAAGTATAATTTGATTTTTCTTCGTTTCCTTTGGATCTTGCCGTTGTGTTTATTAAAATGTAATGTTTTACATAGTTTATTCTTTTTACGTTTTCTTGTGGAAAGTGCCTTGAAATAAATAAAATTTGAGAATATTCTGGTACTCTGTGTTCCTGATACCATGAAGTTGTGTGAGGAATAACCCCTAGTTTGGAATCTTTACGCGGCATAGGGATTATTGCAAATCCAACAAGAGCTAATATATTTTGCCATGTGAATTAAGGTTCCCAGGCTCTAGAAAAGGCAGATGTGTTTTGGGACTGGTCTTTGGGATGGACTGAAGACCCCATGTGTGAGTCCTCGGGGTCAAGGAGGTGGCTCTTCCCTGCAGTCAGGATGCCTCTCCCGAGGGCAGTCTTTGTCAGGCAGGGTGAGGTCTGTTTCCTTGGACAGTGTTACTTTGGGGGAGGGGAGGAGCCGGGGGTTTCAGAAAGAACTGTACATTTTGTGCTAAAGGCAATGGTGTCTTTGGGGTAATGGGGCAGGACCCGCTTCTGGGCGTTACCGTGGAGTCCCAGCAGGAGCAGAAGGCCAGACCGAAACCATCAGGCCGGCTTGCCTGCCAGCCGCCGGAGGCGCTGAGCCGTGCACAGTAGGACGTGGGGGCCAGGCTGCGCGGCCTCAGAAGCCCTGTGGTGCAGCATTTTGATAGGTTATTCTGACACCACGTGCTTCATTTTCACAGCGGGTATGTTTCTGTTTCAGAAATGTGTTGCTTTTTCGGGTTTAAGAGTAAATTGTAGTGTCCGCATTGGTCATGTGACTTTCGTATGAGCCTCTGCACCCCTGGTTCCGAGTCCGCTTTGTTCCTGAGGGTGTGTGCCCGCCACAGCGTCTTCTGAAAAATGCAGAGTAGGTTGCTTTTGCTGCCTGTTCTTAATTTCATAGTACAACTTCTATGTTTTTCTCAGAGGGGTTATCTGGAAGGTCTTTTGTACTTTTCCCCGTAAAGATATTCTAATAAGAATAAAGAATTCAATACGATACATGTTCGTTGGAAGCCCATCTGTGAGAACCGGCGGAAGGAAACTTAGTCTCACGCATCTTTATGCTCTGCTGCCGTTCTGTTCCCTCTGAGCGGTGCCGTCCGGGGTCCCGTGTGCACCTCTGAGATCTGTCGTCTGTTCTCTAGAGCTGTGGTCCTGAACTTTCAGTTTGGTGAAGGAAATAGATTGGGGTCACCTGCTGCATGATTTTAACCTGAAAAGTTATTTTTTTTTAATACTCATGAATATGTCCAGACTTTGAAAGTAGAGGGGCTGCCGCGGTGCGCGCCGGGCCCTTCTCCCTGTAGGGCTTGTGCCCCGGCCAGCCGGGGCCGTTAGCGGCTCGTGTGAAGGGTAGTTGTGGGACACGTGACGGAGACTTGGAGTGACAGCTTCCCAGTGCCTTCTAGTGAGTGCAGAAGTGAGGGTGCCTCGTGCTGGAGCCGCGGCATCATGGGCTGTAGCCCCCACGGGTTTGTGGACACTGGAGAGGGGGAGGAAGCCCCCCGGCACTCTTCCCCAGGCGGCGACGGCATCTAAGCCCTTCTTCACGCCAGCGCATCCCTCTGTGCAGGAGGCAGTGTGGCAGTTCGTGGGGATGTCCCCACGCAGAGCACTTGGCCTGTGGCTTTGCACTCAACACCATCTGAGGTGTTTGGCTGGGACCACAGTCCCTGGTGCGTGAGGCCTGCCTGTCTTGGATGTTGTGCCTTAATTCCAAGATGCCATCGAGGCGCTTTTCCCGTCCTCATCGTGACTGACTTCCGTGGATGTGAAGACAGGGTTTGATGGGCCTTTGGTGTCTGTGGCTGAGCTGCTCTGCCTCTGCAGGACACCAGGCCCCGGCTCCAGCGGCCTGAGGTCCTTGGGGGCTGGGGGATGGTCTGGGTGAGCTGGTCATCCTATCGCTGCACCTGCGGGGCAGAGGTCTTTCTCGTTGCAGGGAGCATGTGGTAGGGCTGAGATTCCTCTGCACGTAGGGAAGTCTCCCAGCTGGAAGGCCAGGTGGATGGGTCTGTTCTGACCGTGGCGCAGAAGAACGTCTGTCTGACTCCTCTATACTCAGCTCCAACCAAAATCATTGGCAGAAGGAGTGAGAGGTGGGGGCAGTGGATTTATCTGCACGTACCTTCCCACCTGGCTGCACGCTGAAGCAGGTCACACTGCAGGCCCCCTGCCCGGCTGTGGACGTGGCACAGGCAGGTGGGCACACTACGCTGTGTGCCGTGGGACTCTGCCTCCCACTGGAGCCGGGGACGAGGAGGCAAGGCTACAGGGACTGCTGGACTCAGGTGTCGGAGCACTGCCTGCCCGGGACTTCTCCCCCTGCCGTGCGGCCACAGACTCCTGCAGGCCGGGTCTCCTCCGCCGCAGACCGAGGTGTCACACAGCTGGCATTCTCCCAACTGGCTTTTGAAAGTGGAGCAAGCCTGAGGACCATCGAGAACTCCTGGCTGGGCGGCAGGGGCCCCGGGGGGTGGGGTGGGGTGGGGCAGCAGAAGCACACAGACCCAGGGGGAGGGGGCAGAGCTGGTCCTCGTGTGGCTCCAGACTCATGGGCCCCAGCAAGTCCTTAATCTCTGGGCGTCCAGGCGTAATTTTAGTGTGAAACAGATGTTGAACAGCAGTGTTTTCAAGACTCAAATAGTGAACTCACCAGCACTTTGAAAAGAACTGTTCCAGAACCTTCAGGAATTCCACATGTAGAACCTATATTACATTAAATCATTTATTATCATAAAGTTCATCTTTCTGGTTTCCAGTGAAATCCTACACAGTTCGTTGCTCCTCTACCATTGAGTTATTAATTCTGTTCAAAAGAGGGATTGGTCCCTCCCTTCATTCCTGTGCACATGGGGGAGGGGGCACAGGGGAGATCCGGCAGGTCGGCTCCATCCTCGAGGGGCTGGCTCTGCAGGCTGGGGAAGGTGGGAATCGGCCCTCTGGCTGGAGGGTGGGGACGGGGGGGGGGGCCTGTGCTGCGGGGATATGACAGGTTTGGTTCTAAGGGCAGGGAGAAGCCTTGGGAAGGTTGGCCAGGCTGCTGCGAGGTTGGGGGACTGAGGCCGGGGGAGGGGCGCGGGGAAGTGCAGTGCGCCCAGGAGTCCACTCCTTATCATCGGGTCCCAGCACGCACACCGCTTTCCGTGCTGGCTGTGTCCTTCATGTGGACACGTGAAGCCCCCCCCACGAGCAAGGGGGCCTGGCTTGGGGCCTGGCAGAGCCTGCATGCTCCGGACACCTTTGTGGGGAGCTCCCACCCCTTCCGCAGCCACCTGCTGCATGGACGCTGCCCACTCGGCCGCCCAGCGCAGGCTGGCTCAGGGTGACAGGGCTGGAGCCCACCTCCAAAGATCCATCTTAAAAATTGGTTGCCCTTGACTCTTCCTGTCCTTGCACTCTCACTGTTCCCAGTGCTCACAGCCCTGTGATCAGGGCAGTGGGGGGGAGGGGGAAGCCACCACCATCCCCCAATTGGGCACATGTCCAAGGTCAAAGTCCAAATGCCCTGGGCCAGGACCACCTGGCTCCAGCCCCTCCACAGCCCCTCCACAGCCGGGTCTGTCCAGCCTGCGGCAGGTAACCCTGCTTCCTCCCCGCCTATGACAGTGGCCCCAGGCGGCCCCAGGAGCAGCGGGGAGGTGGACCCTGACAGCCGCCCGCAGAGCGCGGGGGGGCGGGAACCGAGTGGTGTGCCCCGCCCTACCCGCCCGCCCTCCGCGGTGGCCGTCCGGGGGCGACTCGTCCTAGGAGCGCCAGACGGAAGCGCCGCTGGGACTGACACGTGGCCTTGGGCGGTGCTGCCTGTGTGGGTCGGCCAGGCAGGAGCCGGACCTGGACGCTCTGCGCCCCCCATGCAGCCGCTGCCGCCGCCGCCGGAAGAAGCCCACAGGGACAGGGCCGAGGACTCCCAGTGGTCCAGGTGGGGCCAAGGTGTGGGGCGGGGTGGTGGCTTGGGGAGGGGGCGAGGCCACCATCCCTCCACCTGGGGTTGCGCACTTCCCTAGCAGTCAGCATACCAGTACCCAGACCCAACCCAGGACCCTCCTCCCTTCCATCCAGTCCCAGGGCCCAGAGTGCCCCTTGAGCCCTCTCCAGGCCCTCCAGGGTCCTGGGGTTGTGCAGGCAGGAGGTATCCCAGGAGGTCTGCCTGGGGGTGGGGGGCAGCATCCCGGGTGGCGGAGAGGGAGCTCATAGGCACAGCTCTGAGTCCTAGAACTGACCCCTGCCAGGTAGGACCACACGAATTTCCAGGCCTGAAGGCAAGGAGGAGCCTACAGGGTCACTCACCTGACAGGGAGCCCGTCGGAGGTAGGGGGTTGCTGAGTCCTGCCCCCACCTGCCAGCTGTGTGTGTGGACAGGTCTCTGTGGGCGGGGCCTAGGCAGATCGCCCACTCCTTTTTATACTCTGTGTCCACGTCCACTGCCACATGCAGAAGTCCCCAGGGCAGGGACACGCAGCAACCAAGAACGAGGTGGGACTGTCTGAGGAGTCCCCAGACCACCGTGCCTCAGCCCTTGCTTACCCTCAGCCAAGCCATCTGGACCCTGGGTCCAAAGTTGGGCCCTGGGATCCCAAGGCCAGTCCACCAGCTCCGAAAGCCTGGGGAGCCCACTCCCTGTAGGTGACGGCTGATTCCTGCCCCTGCATCCAGGGACAGGCTTGCAGGAAACCCCTAAAAGGCCGCCCCCCCCCCCCCCCCCCCCCCCCCCCCCCGCCAAGGCTGGGGCAAGATGAGGGCAAAGCTAGTGGGAAAGATGGAGAGAGGCTGGCATTTCAAAGTAGCCCTCGGAAGCTGGAAGTTTCCTGTAGGACAGGGTGTGGAGAGTGGGGTGTCTCCCTGCCAGGCAAACACTGGGACAGGACTCTGTGCTCTGGGTTACGGCCGGGTCCAGAGTGCCCTGCGGCCTGCCTTGCTCTCGTCTTCCCTCCCCGCCGTCCCGATTATTGAGGTGCTGATCCAGGTGGCAGGCCAGGCTCCACGACCATGTGGGCAGAGGGTTGTGGCCCAGGGCTATAGAATGTTCTGCAAACTTCCCTCTCAGGTTCTGTTTCAATGGCTCTGGCTGGCCCTGCCTTAACTTCTTCCCTCTGTGCTTGGCTCAGGAAGGAGCACCTGCAGCTCCCCAGGCCCTTGGCAGGCGAGGTCGCCCCAGCTCCAGAGGTCTGTGGGGTCCTGGGTGGAGCTGGGCTCAGCTGGGACGAGGCTGACCCCACCCCTGCGTGGACAGTCATATCAGTCACAGTGAGCGTGGTGGTTTATTGTAGCCAATGCGGCGTGCCCTCTGTGTCAACAACCACACGTCTGCTCTCGTGGTCCCGGGAGGCAGGGCCGCCACTCCTCAGCCGCAACCCTGGGGTGGGGGCAGCCAGTGGCCTTGGACCTGTGTGTTCTCTCCTGGCCTGCAGCGCCGGCACATTTCCCTTTTCTGAATGGAGGGACACGTGACCACACATTTGCTTAGCCATGGATGCTTCCCATGCACAGGGCCGTTGGCAGGAAGCAGAGGGTTCTAGAAGGTTCACAGGAAACATTCTGATGAGCTGGGGGCACAGACTTGAGGCTCAGGACCAGTCCAAGTGAGCAGGATGAAGCTTTCCTGGCCCATCCTGCCGTGGCCTGTGTTCCCAAGCAGCCCTCCGTGGGATGGAGGAGTCTGGGCCTGGCGTGCTAACCAGCCCTTGGGCAGCGGTCTGTGTCGGGTCCCCACCTGCAGCCAGACTTCCTCGTTCTGTGTCCCCACCCGCTGTAGAGGAAGTCACTTGGCCTGCCTAGCTGGCACTGCCTGCCGGCTCAGGGCCTGGGGGGCCTCCGGGGCCCAGGAGGAGGCACACAGCACCTGGCCCCACACAGGCTCAGAGCAGACTGGTTGCCTGCATGCTGAGGGGCCTTCCTTGGCGTCCTGTGGTCATAAGGAGGCCAAGGGGCAGCACCGTATTCTAGGTACCGGCCAACCTTCTGGAGTGGGTCGGCCTCAGCCGGCCTTCCAGTGTTTCTGACTGGACTTCCCACCCAGGCTATCGCGGTCACCAGTGAGAGGCACCCGAGGGCCAGGTGGGCATGCTGGATGCAGGTGACCCTCCACAGCTTTGGCCACAGAAAGGAATAAAGCTCCTCGGGCAGGCACACGGACGCTTGCAGAGAGCCCGAGCACGGGGGCGCAGGAACACTGCGGGCCCACGGGGGCCACCCACCATAGGGCATCTGGAAGCCCTGGTGATGCCGCCGAGCAGGTATGCCCCCAGGGGCTCCAGCCGCAGCCACAGGGCTCAGGCCGGCAGCTGGCCTGACTCGGACGGGCCGTCTGGACTGTTGCTCTGTGCCTCCCTGGAAGGCCAGCAGGACGTCTACTCAGAAGGAGCAGTGTCCCCGACAGGCCTGCTGCCCTTGGGATGAACACCTGGGATGGACACCAGGGGTGAGGTGCTCACAGGCCAGGTTCGGCCAAGGCCCAGGGATGGGCACCAGGGAGATGTTGGGGGTGTCATCTTCAGGTTTGGAACCCCAGAGGAGATGGGTGCCTGAGCAGTGGGTGCCTGAGACCACAGTGGTCTCAACACCTAGGGGTCCCGCGTCTGTGTCCGATGGGCACTGAGCAAGTACGGATGCCCCCCCCCCCCCGCCCCCTGCCCTGCCACCACCTCCTGGTCTTCAGTTCTGGCAGGAAGACTAGCCCAGAGGGAGAGCCGGTGAGCTGCCCTGCGGGCCGCCCCTCCATGCTGGCATCTCCAGCAGGGGAGGCCGCTGACACCTGTCAGGTCTGCCCCACTGTCCGGGCTTCTGAATCATTCCAGGAACATTTGGGGGTGGAGC
The DNA here is from genome assembly GCF_011800145.1 of Mirounga leonina. NCBI lineage: Eukaryota > Metazoa > Chordata > Mammalia > Carnivora > Phocidae > Mirounga > Mirounga leonina. The sequence continues at coordinate 11,778,383 of NW_023270490.1, forward strand.
ATGACGACGAGGGGTCCCTGGGCAGTTTCCGAGAGGAGCGCCCTCCCCCAGCCTCAGACAAAGCAGGGTCTGGTGTCCAGCTTCTGGAATTGCAGAATTGGGTATATTTTTAGCAGGGGACCCTATTTCCCACTGGACTGCTGTGTAAGTGCAGAGAGCAGCGGAGGGGTGCCCACGAGTCCCACCCAGGGCACCCCTCGGAAATCTTGGTCCCACCTCTTCCCCGTGCACGTGGAGGGATGGCAGCCCAGGGACAGGCCCAGGCGGCGCCCCAGCCTCTCCGCCTGCAGAGTTCTCTACTGCACACAGCCCATCGAGGGCTGGCTGGCACGCTGGACCCGGAGTTCCCAAACCAGCCCACACGGGGCCCGGCCTGCAGTTATGGGTCTGCTGGGGGACAGCAGGCTGGGCTGTTGGGACCCCGAAACCCCTGAGAGGTGCTGTCCAACCTCGCATCCACTGTGTCTGCTGGTGGGACTGCGGTCTGTCCGAGGCAGCGGCTCTTGGCTGCGGAGGGTGGCGGCCAGGGAGGCCTGGTCGTGCAGAGTGCATCCTCCTCCCTGACTGTGGGAAAGAACATGGTGGTTTGCAAGGGGGCGTGGACCCACGTGGACCTGCCGGCCCGAGGATGTGGACCTGGTTGCCTTGCCTCCCTCCTGGGCAGTGACAATAACTCCTTGTGGGGACATCAGGAACTTGCTGGTCACTCCGCTGTTTACTGACCCATGAAGGAGGCAGATGTCATGGGCATGAGCCCTTCTTCATTGAGGAAACAGGCTCGAAGAGGCCAGTCCACAGCCCCAACCAGAGCCCCAGCATGGCAGCGGGCCACGGACGGCAGGTGCAAACCCGCACTCCCCTGATGAGTCCCCAGGACAGCTCCTACGGTCAGCCGTCCACCCTGCTGGGAGGGGGCAGCCCGACGTGCCGCTGGTCAGCTGTTCCCCCAGCGAGGCGGGCCCTGTGCCAGGTCGGGGCCTGCCTGTGGGGTGGCGGGCACAGCTTATTAGGCCCAGTGACCCGGTTCCTGGCGTGGGCACCACCCATTGGCAAGAAGGTGCCCTCAGGCCTTGGAGGTCGTTCTTCCCCCGGGAGGAGCCAGCCGCCTGCCCCTGTGCCTCACTGGGGACGTCTGGTGCGGGCGGGACCCCTGAGCTCCCTGCCGGTTTGCTTCCAGGCCTCTCCGCTGTCCTCAGCACCCGCCCCTCGGTGCCACGCCCACCACCCCAGACTCTGCAAGCCCCGCCCCGGGCGCCCCCGCCCATCTCCCACCTGCTTGAGTGTCGCCCACAGCTCCTCCCTCTCTTGTTGAAAAGTCAGCTTCGTCTCTGAGGACAGTTCTTGATTTCCAGAGTCACTCTGAAGGACCTGGGGTCCCCTGTGCCCACGTACCTCCCGCCACATTTGTCCGTGTCCTGCCTTCGTCCCGTCAGCGAATGTCCACACGGCACTAGGAGCCAAAGCCCATCATTTGTTGAGATTGCTGCTGTTTGTTGTGATGCTCCAGGACCCCACTAGGGTCCCACATGCATGGGGTTGTCATGTCCTCCTGGCTGGGGCAGTTTCTGACTTCCCTGGTCTCAGGGACAATCACAGAGCACGGGCCAGGAGTTTCGAGGACCGTCCCTCTATGCACACCTGCCTGGCCACTTCCCCCGGCAGCCAGCAGTGCTTCCCCCCTGCCCAGGTTCTCCAAGAGCCAACCACCCCGACAGCGCTGTGTCCCCCTGCTGGCCGCCCAGCACCGCCTGCCCAATGTCCTCTGCTGGGCAGACACCACTTTCCAGGGGACCCTCTGGGGACCCACCGTCCTGCTCCCACTCTGTGGGAGGCTCTCCCTCGGTCTCAGCCCCAGGGCCCCCTGGGCGGGTTGCTGAGCTGTCAGCTGCATGGGAGCTGGGTGCTTGGATCCTGACGGCCAGTCCTGGGGTACAATCCTCCGGGTGTGGTTTGTCTTACCTGCCTTTCTGCCGGCCATCCGGCTGTTCCCAGCCTATGCTGCCACGAGCAATTTGTTTCCAGTGTCGGCCCGTGCTCTCCGAGCCACGGACAGGGGGACGAGGTGTTTGAAGGCGGCCATGCTGCCCCTCCGGGCCTGACGCAGCCCCTTCTGTCCTGCAGGCCCGAATGCCAGGTGTGGACAGGGACACTGCTGCTGGGCACCTGCCTGCTGTACTCTGCCCGCGTCAGCATGCCCGTGTGCGCCGTCTCCATGAGCCAGGACTTCGGCTGGAACAAGAAGGAGGCCGGCATCGTGCTCAGCAGCTTCTTCTGGGGCTACTGCCTGACGCAGGTGGTGGGCGGCCACCTGGGGGACCGGTGAGCAGCACTGCCCCCCATGCAGGGGGAGGCGGCTCCTGCAGGGTGTGGGGAAGGGCCCCCCCAGACAGGACATCACCTGGGAGAGCCGAGCTCCATGGGGGTGGCGGTCGGAGGGGGGTAGGTGCCCAGCACCCTGAGGAGCCCCCGGCAGCCCAGTGGGGTGCTTGTTGGGACAGACGGACAGGCTCAGCTGTGCTCCTACCGCCCACCGCCTCGGCAGAGGAGGACAAGGCAGCCGTGCCCAGCCCGGGGCCGCTCTGAGCAGGCTTGGGCCCTGGTTCCCCCGGGCAGGATCTTCCCGGCCCGCCTGCCCGCCCGGCTGCACAGCTCCCGTCACCATCCTCCTGTCGTCCTCCAGGATCGGTGGTGAGAAGGTCATCCTGCTGTCTGCCTCCGCCTGGGGGGTCATCACGGCCGCCACCCCGCTGCTCGCCCGGCTCGGCAGCGCCCACCTGGTCTTCATGACCTTCTCTCGCATCCTCACGGGTTTGCTCCAAGGTAGGGCTACCTGGTAGCTGCCGCCCCTGGTCCCAGCCATGGGAGCGCAAGGCGAGTGCGTCGTCCCTGGGCGAGTGTGCGTGCACGTGTGTGCACAGACGTGTCCTCACTTGTGCTCCCACGTGCGGCGCGCCTACACCAGAAGAGGGCGTCAGCGGCTCTGTGTGGCCGCGGTGAGGTCTCCGGAGCCACGGGCTGGCATTGCGGCCCAGGCACAGAGTGGGGGCTCGGAGCCCGCGGGCGGCCCCCGGGCCGGTCTGACGCCGCAGCGCCGGGCCTTCTCTAGAGAGCTGCCAAGTCTGGCACCTTCTAACGTCGGATCCTCCTCTGCCGGAGAGGCTGCTCCAGAGGCATGGGCGGCAGTCAGCGTGGTGCGCGGGCACGGTGGGGACTTGCTGAGTGTCTGCGTGAGGCTGGGCAGAGGCTGCCCCCTGGCCAAGCCCCCCGGGACCCACGTTGCTACCGATCTGCTGACCTGCCCCAGCAGTCTGGCTCACGGGCAGTCCGCTCCTGTGAGTTCACCCCATGCGCCCCACATGTGGCCTGGGGCTGGTCCTGCAACCAGGCTGTTGCACGCCGGCTGGGGTTTCTGGGCAGGAGCCGGCTCTCTGGGCGCCCAGCCAGGTGGCCCTGACCCATCTTCCTGGGAGGCCGGTCTGTGGCCCAGTAGGGGGGCTCGAGGGGCAGCCATCACTCTGGGTGACTGGTGGCACTTGGCGTGGGCTGGGGGACGGGGCCCTGATGCGAAGACCAAGCCCTGTCTCACCCCCTGGCCTCTTAGCTTCTCCTGGTGCTTTTAGAGAAGAGCATAGAAAAGGGAGCCGCAAAATCAGATTTTGAAATCATTGTAGACTCCCAGGAAGTTGTAAGGAAATAACAGGGAGGGGCCAAGCTCCCTTCCCCGCCCCCCAGGGCGAGGGCTGGTGGCGCGCAGGGCAAGGTCACGTGGGGCACCACGGCTGCACAGGGCTGTCCGTGCGCCGTGGGCGCGAGAGTGGGCGTGAGTGTGGGCGTGAGCGCCAGGACGCTGGGGCTGGTGTGGCCCCGAGGCCGGTGTCAGGGTCATTCCCACGGCTGCGCTGGCGGCCCGACCGTGAGCGCAGCTGTCCCCCACGCTGAGAGTCTTTAGCTGAGTCCTGCTGGTCCCTTGGGGGTGAGGTGAGCAAGAAGGACCCCAAACTTGAGTCGTCCCGAATGGGTCCCGGGGAGCTTCCCAGCCTGGCTCCCAGCCCTGTCTGGCCACCATCGCTGGCCCCGGCTGACTGTCGGGGGACACAGCTCTCTGCTTGTTTCAGGCGTGTACTTCCCGGCGCTGACCAGCCTGCTGTCCCAGAAGGTAAAAGAGAGCGAGCGAGCCTTCACCTACAGTGCCGTGGGGGCTGGCTCCCAGTTCGGGTAAGTCCCGGCCCAGGGAGCCCGGGGGACAGAGGGTGTGCCCAGGGGGTCCGGGCAGGGACAGGCCATGTGGGCGTGTTTGTGGCTCAGGGTGATGCGGGCGGCTGGTTCCGTGCTGCGGGAGACCCGCCATCCCTGTGCAAAGTGCCTCCCTGTGCATGTCCTGTCCCCGGCACCTGGGCAGATGGTGTGGCTTTGAGGCGTGTGGGCTGGGGCAGCGGCCACTCCCCCGAGGCCCTTTCATCTGTGCTGGGGAGCCAGAGGGGTGCCGTCCACTGGGGAGCGGGGCAGTGGGCGCGGTCCAGACGTGATTCCCGTGCTCCCGCATGGAGGCCTCGCTCGGGGAGAAGGGCCATGTTGCTGTGCAGATGGGGCCTCGCCGCCCCTGGGCTCAGGCCCCTGACGTCACTGCCCCCAGGATGTAGGCAAGAAATCAGAGGGTCGGGCGTGCCCGTGGATGGCCCAGTAGCAGCCCAAATAAAAACCCAGGGCGCCCAGTGGAACGGGAATTCTGGATAAACTGCATGGGGCAAACTTGCACAAAGAAGGACGTGCTGTTTTCCTGAAATCCCGCCTCAGCCGGGCACCCTGGGCCCGGGTCTTGCGCTGAGATGCACAGGGAGAGACTCTGCCCACGGAGGCTGTAAGGGGAAGGCATCCCCCAGGCCTGCTGGCCCTGTTCTCCTTCCTATGTCTTCCCGTTTAACCGTCCTGGCTGGAGGTCCGCGGATGGCCGGGCGTGTGGGAGGGGAGGCCCCACAGCGGTGTCTGGGACCCTGGGAGCCGCCGGGTGTCCGGGCGTTGTGCTGGGCTCTGTTGCTTCTGCATTTAGAAATCTGAGAATTTCAAATTAAAAAAAAAAAAGAAATCAGAATTTCAGCCTGTCTGCCCCGTGAAGCTGGACAGCACGGAGGCTTTATTTGAGTTCCCAACACCACCCCTTCTTCTTCGCAGCCTTTTTTAGTTTAGAAGGAGCCACACCACAATGGGAGGCCAACTTGAAGGCCTGGAAGCAAGAAATTAGAGCAAGGCAGGGCCCCCATGCCACGTCACAGCCACGTGGCTGTGCCCACATCCCCCGGGTCTGAGGCATCCAGAAGTCTCCCCCAAAGCTTGAAACGCTTCACCAAATATGTTCAGACTGGGGCTTCTGAGCCTGCTTCTCTGGCGACGCGCTCCCGCGGCGGGGTTGGGGTTCTCAGAGGGTCGCCTTGCCTGAGTGAAGCCTGGGGTCACGGCCACGCTGCCGTCTGTCCTCCAGGACGCTGGTGACGGGGGCCGTGGGCTCCCTGCTCCTGGACTGGTGCGGCTGGCCGAGTGTCTTCTACTTCTCCGGTGGGCTCACCCTGCTGTGGGTGTGTTACGTGGACAGGTACCTGCTGCGTGAAAAAGGTAACCGTGGCCAGGTGGGTGACTGCCGGCAAACGCAGCTGCCCGGGGAGGGGCGTGGGCCTGGCGCCCGTCCGCTCCAGTAGCCGCTCATCATCCGCTGAACGCAGGACGCCGGGCTGCGGCTTTGCCCCGTCTGCAGCCTGAGGAAAGCCCGCTCTCGGGCCAGCTCTGGCCAGGTTCCGGCCTCAGAGCCGTGCCCGGGCAGGCGCAGGCACACGGGGATGGCTGTCCTCCAGGCACAGGCTCCCTGGAGGAGCAGCTGCTCTGAGGACTGCAGGAAGCAGGGCCCGGGGGCTCCGGGGGCAGGGGAAGGGCTGAGAAACGTTGTTTCTCAACACGAGCGTTGACCCTCAACGGTAAATGCCGACAACCCAAGATGCTCGCCGGGAGGATGGCGTGGCGGGACCCACACTCAGCCAGGCAGGGCCACAGGGCTGTCGGGGCGCCGGCCGGCTGTGAGTGACGCTGTCATCCGATTCTGAGTAGCTTTCACGTGGGACACCTTGCTCCCCTCAGAGCTCATCCTGGCCTTGGGTGTCTTGGCTCAAGGCGCGCCCGTGCCCAGGCACACCAAAGTTCCCTGGAGGCAGCTCTTCCGAAAGCCTTCCGTCTGGTGAGCCGGTGTCTCGGGGCCACAGTGTGTGGGGGGTGCCGCGGGACGGGGGAGCCTGGCGGGTCCCGGGTGTGCCCCGCGCGGCCCCCCCAGAGCCTGCACGGGCGTGGGTCCCCCCACCCCATCCTGGCTCCTGAGCTCCACGCCCTCCGCCCCGGGGTGGGGGCGTGCTCGGGGGGGGCCATGTGTGGGGCCGGGGCGTGTGGACCCTGAGCCTGGCGCCCGCCCCGCAGGGCAGCCATCTTCTCCCAGCTGTCCTCTGCATGCTCCTTCTTCATCCTCCTCTCCTGGCTGCCCACCTTCTTTGAGGAGACATTCCCCAGCTCCAAGGTGGGTGGGCCGCCCTGGTGCTCACGGGGTGAGGGAGGGCCACAGAGCCAGTGCCTGGCATGCACGGGGGCCCTTGGTTCCGCCTGGACTCTGTCAGTTCTGGCCGCGGGCTCGTGACCCTGCGATGGCCCCACCCAAGCTCACGGCGGGCACCCCTGGCCGGCACATGCTGGTGAAGGACAGGGCGGCTTCCTGCCGCCCCCGCAGCATTCGCTCCCAGGATGGACCGCATGCAGCCGCCCCTATGGCTCAGCGGCCAGTCTGTGGATGGTCATTTCTGAGGATGGGCCGGGGGGGGGTCGTGACATGGGCAGGCAGGGGTGTCCCCTGCTGGTCAGCTTGGCTCACACCAGCCCAGCCGTCTGGCCACCCTCCCTGTCTGGTGACCAGGACCCCCTAAGCGGCACATCCCCAGGGTGGGCCTGCACCCCCAGCTCAGCCCGGTCACGGTGTGGGGAGCCACAAGGGAGATGCGGTCTGCAGGGAGACAGCGCTGGTGGACCTGGAGCTCAGCCAGGGTGGGGGACAGTCAGGGCCAGGGAGGCCCCCGAGCCCGAGAGCCCAGCCTGTGGGCGGGGAGAGCCTTCCTGGGCATCGGTGGCCGTGGGCAGCCACCTGGCCCATGCAGACTGTCCCCTCTGAGGACTCCTTCCTCCCTGCAGGGTTGGGTCTTCAACGTGGTGCCCTGGCTGGTGGCGATTCCCGCCAGTCTGTTCAGCGGGTTTCTCTCTGACCATCTTATCAATCAGGGTGAGCCCTGGGGAAGGGGCCGCTGGGAACCAGCCCGGCTTTGTCACACTTGGGGGGTGGGAAGCACCCCTCCTGGGGGGTTCTACAGGGATGTGGGGCCTTGTCCCCCGAGGACCTCCCATCCGTGTGGGACCCCATCCCTTCAGAGCTGGCCTCCCCCAGCCTCAGTTTCCCTGAGGGGTTTGGGGTGCCGTGAGAGGGTCCGAGTCCTGTGACCGTGGAGCTCCTCCTCGGGGCCTGGATGCAGCCCCGACCCTCTGCAGAGGACGAAAGGCCACTTGGTGGGGTCAGAGGTCGTAGGTCCGGGTGGGCTGTGTATGTGGTCCCGGGGCCCCAGGGAACACCCCCGAGGACGAGGAGCCCACAGACCCACATGCTTAGATGTTAGTCCTTTCCTAATTACAAAACTGCTACCCACTCATGGTGGGAGAAAGAGAGGATTTGGAGAAATGTGAAGAAAGCACGTTTGTAACCATCCCAGCGGCCTTCCTTCTGTGTGTCTGCTTGACTGTGTCCTAGAGGATCCTCTAGGTGCACGCCCAGTGCACGGTACACGTGCTTGCACACGCGCTCACACACGTGTACACACGCCTCCCGCACGACACGGGACACCCACCTTGAGCCGAGCGCCCCTTCCCTTCCTTCCCTGCTCCCTCTCTGCCGCCGTGCCGGCTGGGACCCCACCAGGGGCCCTCAGGGGCTCAGCACAAATGGGCCAATGGGACCATCTCCCCGTCTCCCTCTGCTCAGGTTACAGGACCATCGCTGTGCGGAAGTTCATGCAGGTAGGGAGAGGGTGGGTTGGGTCTCTCTGGACACCCCTGTTTGGTTCCTGGGACCCAAGGGGTGTCGCCAGTCACCCAACCCAGAAAGCATTTGGAGGGTGCCCTGGGTCAGTGCTGGAGGCCGGCTTGGCTGACTTGAGGCGCTTCTCCCAGCTCTGTTTTGGATTCTCTGTGTCCCTGAGCCCTGGCACACATGTCTGGGCCTGGTCACTCACATTTCCCTCTCAGTCCGACCAGTGGGGCTGGCTTATCAGGAGCCTCGTGTCACGCATCCCCAGGGCAGGCTGGGAGGGGCTTTCCGCCCGGACCTTGTTCAGGGCACCCCAGGTGTCCACCACAGCCCATGCCCTGCCACCCACCCTCTCTCCCACAGGTGATGGGCCTCGGGCTGTCCAGCGTCTTTGCCCTGTGTTTGGGTCACACCTCAAGCTTCTGTAAGTCCGTGGTATTTGCATCAGCGTCCATTGGCCTGCAGACCTTCAACCACAGGTAAGGGCCGGGCGCCCCTCCCACCAGAGCTGCCCCATGCTGCCCGCTGTTGTTTGTTTCATCCTGGTAGTGGATTCCTGCACTGTGTCGTGGTGGGGATGGGACAGCCAGGGTGGGCACGATGGCCTGAGTGGGGCTGTGCCCCTGGTGTGGTCTCGTGCCCCAGCGTGGCGGGCAGGCCTTGGCTGGGCTGGGTTCTGAGTACCCACTTGGCAGTTTCTAGGCTCCAGGTGCTCAGAGGACCAGCCCTGGGCTTAGGGGGGTGGCAGCTGCCCCGTGGTCACCCCTTTCCTCTTTCCCACAGCGGCATTTCGGTCAACATCCAGGACCTGGCCCCATCCTGTGCCGGCTTTCTGTTTGGTGAGAACCACTGGTCCCTGTTTGAATAGGAAGTTGCATTCCCCACCCATGCATGGCTCACCCAGCCTCACCCCCTCCCTGGGCCCCCAGGGCTGCCCCCGGATAGGGGGGCCTCCTGTGACCCGTCCTTGTTCTCTTCCTCTGTCCTGTTCGCAGGTGTGGCAAACACAGCTGGGGCCTTGGCAGGTGAGAGGTGGGCTGGGCTGGGGTGCCTCCTGGCGGCCCCAGCCCTGCAGGGTGGGCATGGCACCATCGAGGGTCCCACAGTGCCAGACCAGTGGGGAGGGGAGAGTGCAGCTCACGGAGCTGGTCCAGGGCAAGAACCCAGCCACTTTCCATGGTGTTCCCTTTTCTGATGGTGCGTATCCCAGCCCCCACTTGGCCCACCGATGTGAGTCAAATCCTCGAGGCCCAGGGTTCCCGGGGTTGAGTGCCTGGATGGCAATGATGGGGCTTATTCCCCCTGGGGGGTGCAGAGGGACCTGTGAGGGTCATTTTCCTGGGCAGCCTGTGAGGTCTCTGGCCTTCTGAGACCCTCTGACGCCGGCCCTCCCTTGGCCTGGCGGCTTGGACCCGAGTTCAGCTTCTGTCCCTCAGGCCGCCCCTGGCCTCCTGTCCTGGAAGCCCCCCACCAGCTGCGCTCCTCGGCACTGCCCTCGGGACGGCCCTGGAGCACTCGGCCTGTCTACCCCCGTCTGCTGCAGGTGTCGTGGGCGTGTGCCTGGGGGGCTACCTCATCGAGACCACGGGCTCCTGGACGTCCATGTTCAACCTGGTGGCTGCCGTCAGCAGCCTGGGGCTGTGCACCTTCCTGCTGTTGGGAGAGGCCCAGCGAGTGGACCTGAGCCCCACCCGCGAGGACCTCTAGCTGCCCCAGCCTGACCGTCCCTTCAGTGCTGTCTGCCTTGGGGTGACGGGCTCTGTTTGAGAGCCTCCCACTCCTGACCCCACATGTGTAAGCAGGGGGAAAGCGAGACCTAGCCAAGCCGGGCTGCCCTGGCTGGGCCTCAGTTTCTCCAGCGAGGTGATCGTGCCCTCCCCTCAGGGTGTGTGGACTGTCAGGGGTGAGTGGAGTTAGTGTTTCTAGCAGTGGCTGTGTCTTTACACAGTCTGTTCCATGTAGATCCACGTGCCCCTGTGGTCCCCACGGTGGGAGCTTTGCCCGTCCCTGCAGGGGCTGGACTCTTCCCCCCAGACCTGCTCTGCTTTGCTTCTCGGCACATGGGGCCAGATCATTCTTCGTGGGGTGAGGGGGGCTGTCCTGTGCGCTGGGCCTGCATCTGGGGCCCCCATCTACTAGATGACCCCCCAGTCATGACAACCAACACTGGCTCCTGGCATCACCACGTGTCCCCAGGGGAGCTGCCCTGGGTGGGACCTGCAGCTCTCATGAAGCCTGTTAGGGGCTGCTAGGGGCATTTCAGCTTCTCCAAGTTCAGTGGGTGGGCCGTGGGCTAGATGCCCTTGCCCATCTTTGGGGACCCCCCCGGCATCCCCCGTGGGTCCCTTGGCACTCGTGAAGTGTTCTGCCTCCCTTGGGCCCACTGACGCCAGCAGTAAGGGGACTGTGGGTCCCTCTCCTGCCCAGGGCACTCCGCAGGACCAGGGAGCCCTCCTGCATCGTCCTTCTCTCCTAACAGAGGATCTGGTCGTCTCGGGAATTAATAACAGATCCTGCAAGATGTATACGTAGAAAAAAGAATCTAAGAATGTGGAAAAATCACCCCAGACTTATTTAAACGATGGCTATTAAACTGGAAAAGGAAGACTGTTACTCTTTCCTTTTTTAAAAGAATAACATGCAGCAAAGATTTGTTGGGCTCACTGCGGGGAAGCCGAGGAAGCGGGCAGAGGTTGTAGACAGGTGGAGGCGACCAAGCGGGGGAGCGGGGGTGGGGCAGGTGGGGCCCCTCTCCCACCGGGACCCAGCCGCCGGCCTTGCAGTGGGCTGCCCCCCGCAGCGGGCACGCACAGAACCGGGCCGCAGGGCCCGGGTGCACTCCACAAGGACGGCGGGCAGCTTTCTCTGTTTCTCCCTCTGCGGCCCCCTTTGGATCAGAAAGAATCTGAAAGATTCTTGATTACCGAACTCGAGTCTGGCCTCCTGGCTGTGGCCCAATTGTTTATGGAGGTGCGCTGGGAATGTCACTTTACCACAAAGGCCCTGGCGTTCTCGTGTTCCTCGGCTGGAGGTTTTCCTGAGCGACCCCTGTGGCGGAGGAACCCAGCCCCTGAGAATCCCCGCAGTGGACGTCCTGCAGCACCAAGCACGTTCAAGCCCTTGGACACGGGAGCTGAGCTCTTCCCGCGTGCCAAGCTGTTTCTGGGATCTTCCACCTTCCCAAACTGAAACTCTGTTCCCATTAAACAGCATTCCCCCTCCCTGCCCACAGCCGCCGGCCCCCACTGTCCACGTTCTGTTCGTGTGGATGTGACGGCTCTGGGTCCCTCACGCAGTATGTCCCTCAGTGACTGGCCTGTTTCACGGAGCGTAATGTCCTCCACGTGGTAGCAGGTGTCAGAATTTCCCTCCTTTTTCAGGCTGAGCCATACTCCACTGGGTGGATGGGCCTCATTTTGTGCATCCGTTCCTCTGTGGATGGACACTTGGTTTGTTTCCACGTCTCGGCTTCTGGGAATAAAACTGCTGAGAACATGGGTGTCTCTAACCCACAGCGAGCCGTAAAGTCTTTGAGAGCCCAAGCGAGGAGGTGGCCCTTTCTGCAGTTCCTCAGTCTTCCAGGGTCTCAGACCTTGAGCCCCTGCGGGAATGTGGGACCCAGGAGGTGATGGTGGGTCTGCTCAGAAGGGGAGCCAAGGCCCCAGGCCTCCTGGACACCACACTGAGTCCCGCTTCGGTCACTTCCTCAAAGTCGGAGGAAGGAGGCTGGCACGTGGGATTTGGGGGACACGGGCCTGGTGCCGAGCAGAGGGGCCCGGCCTCCTCCCAGCACTGCTGTTCCTGGTCTGGAATGCCTCCTGGAGTTGGGGGTGCTCTCCCTACCCCTTCCCAAGGCCAATGTTGGGCCTCGGTCAGGGCTCCACAGAGTCTGGGGCACGTGGTTGCCGGCAGGGAGGGTGCTGGTAGCAAAGAGGGTGTTCGGGCCGGGTGGGAGGGCAGCCCCGGGCGGTGTGGTTGCTGCCCGCGGGCTCGGCCACATCCCCGCCCTGGCAACAGCTCTGGCGGGTCCTACTGGCTGACGGGGCCCTGGGCCAGGGTCGGGCCGGGCGACAGGGGCAGAAGCAGCAGGGCCAAGGGCGTAGAGCTGTGCCCACCTCCTTCGGCACACGCTAAACCCAGCTCGCCGCCCACTGCCCAGAGGAGGAGCTCGGGCCACCGCGGTGCGGGAGCGGGCATGCGCCTGGGCAGCCGGCCCCTGGACGCCCCTCGGGAGGCCTAGGCAGCTGCCGCCCACAACTAGCCAACAGAGGGCGCCGTTTGACAGGGCCGCGTCCAGCCCGCCGGTCCGAGCAGTGGTCCCCAGCCCCCACTAACGCGCGCAGGTACCCTCCGGCCCTGGCTGCTCAGTGCCCGCATCAGGCGGTGCTCCTGGCTCTCGGCTCCGTTGGCGGGAACTGTTGAAAGGAGGTTCCAGGTGCGGGGGGCCGTGCGGCGAGGGCGGGCGGGCGGCGGGCCACCGCAGTGGGGCCGGGAAGGAGCTGGGGCGCTCCCGCACACGGGATTTCCGCCCCCACCGTTAACTGGCCACAGCGTGCAGCTCCAGCGCTCGCCCCCTCCACCCCTTCCCCAGGGCTGGGGACCCTGGGTCCTCAGGGGCACAGGCTCCTCGAGGGGAGTCGTCCTCCCACCTGAGCAAGTAGGCAGCAGGGACTGTGGGAGTTTCGACTCTGGGAACAATGGCCTCCACCTGATGTCCCTCCTGGGCGGGTCCAGGCTGCCGCCCGCGGTGCCCGCCCTTCATCTCCCATCCACGTGCAGGACCATGCAGGACCGACCCCTCCTGGTCACCATAAGGGACACTTTTCCCTTCTTTCTTTCTTTTTTTAGAGAAGGGGAGAGAGAGAGAGTGCGAGCTGGAGGGGGCGTGGGGGGAGGGGCAGAGGGAGAGGGAGAACCCCAAGCAGGCTCCAGGCTCAGAGTGAGCCCGATGCCCGGCTGGATCTCACGACCCTGAGATCATGACCCTAGCCACAATCAAGAGTCAGGCGCTCAGCGCCCCTCCCTGTCCCTTTATTTATTTTATTTATTTATTTTTTTAGATTTTATTTATTTATTTGACAGAGAGAGACACAGCGAGAGAGGGAACACAAGCAGGGGGAGTGGGAGAGGGAGAGGCAGGCTTCCCGCAGAGCAGGGAGCCCGATATGGGACTCGATTCCAGGACCCTGGGATCCTGACCTGAGCCGAAGGCAGCCGCTTAACGACTGAGCCACCCAGGCGCCCCTCCCTGTCTCTTTAAAGCAGGATCTTTAATGGCCACTTAAGATTCGTAATTAACATGTGGACGGCCCCCCACCTCTCTGGGCCACCGTCCTTGACCCTCCCGTTTTTTGGCTTTGTCCTTCAGTTGTAGGACTACAGTGCCCTGGGGGTCCCCACTTGCCCCCTGGGGACACCTGGACACCATCCCCCCCAGCAGGTCGTCCCTCCCCAGGCCATGCTCTGTCCCGACCATCTGCGGTGGGCCATCCGGTCACCCTCTTCCGGTGCCCGAGGAAGGAGAGATGAGCTCCATGTTGGGATGCACTTTGACTGGGATTTATTTTATTATGTTTAATTGAAAGGCACTGAGGTCGTGGCATGAATATTCAGCACGGCTGCTGGTGCGGGAGCTGGAGTCTGATTCTAGGACGCGCCCCAGCACAGCGGGGCCTGTCAAAGGGGGAGTGAGGTGGGGAAGCTATTAATTGAAATAGCTTCATTAATTAGTAATTAACAGCAGGGAAATGACTGTGTCACACGTCCTATTTCAGTGGATGCCCTTCATGTGTTATAGGGCCTTTAATTAAAGGACGTGCATTTTAATTAAAGGCAAGCGTGGCCCTTTGGCCTTTGGAATACAAAAGACACTCCCAACTTTCAAAGAAGCTGTTGAGGAGGCTGGTGCAGGGGGCAGGGGAGCCGTGTCCCCCTGTGTTGGACCCCTTCGCCTTCCAGCCCCTCCTGGGTCAGTGGCCCCAGGCTGATCCTCCTTGGAGTCTAGCTGGCACCCTTCCTGAGCCCGAGGTGGTAGCCATATGGGGCCATGTGAGGTCCGAGGCCAGTGGGGGGACCCTGGCCAGAGCTGCTGGCCCTGACCAAGCAGCCTCGCTGCCCTCCCCCCGAGTCCTTCAAGTAGGGGCTAGAAGCTGGAGGGAGACACCCCGGGGCTGGTGCTGACCCTGCACCTGCCCCAGGCTCTGCATCTCCGCCTGGCCGAGTAGCTGGCCGGAAGGCCAGGGCCGACACTCACCCACAACTGTGCCTGGCACGGGAGGACGCTTGGCCTGCTCCTGACACCCTGTGAGCCAGGTGGGGTGTTTCCTTGCACCTGCCGGGGCCCAGCAGGCAGATCCTGAGCCCACCACACCTGTCACCTGCAGACTCCTCAGGGTCCCCTCCTGCCACAAGCCTCCTGCCCGCAAAGATGCAACCAGCCAGCTCGGGACCACACCCCTGTCCTGCTCTGCCTCTGCCTCTGTCCCCAGTGTCCTGTGCGCGTCACCCTGACCACCTCCTGAATGACTCTTGCCGAGGTCACAGAGACAGGGGCTGGGGGCAGCGGGAGAGGCTCCTGCTGGGACTCCGGGCCCCGCGTGTCCTCCCAGCCTTCCTGCCTGGCGCCTGCGGTTGCTCAGATGCACCTGCTCTCGGCCCCGCCTGTGCTGTCCACCTCGAGACCTTGGCCTGGCCTCCGTCTCTGCCTGATCACCCCCACCCCATCATCCAGCAGACCTGCGCGTGCACACACGCTCATCAACGCACACACATGTACACGCAGACACACACAGCCCTGGTGAGGTGGGGGTCCCCACTAGACAGGGGCTCGGAGGCAGCGCTCATGAACAGTGCTCCTTCGTGCACCCCGCCTGGGGCCTGGCCCGGGGGGTCCTTGGTGGAGGGCACCGTGGAAGCCGGGCACAGGGGGCCCGGCCCACGTGCAGAGCGCTCTGCGCCCCCCCGTTCGGCGGGGAAGAAATACCCAGCATCAAGAGGAACTGGGACACCTGTGGCAGAAAGCCTGTGGGCTGCTTCCTTCCCAACGATCCGGCAGCCTTGCACCCACCGCAGGGGGAAGTGGGCACAGGGCAGGGAGACCGCTCTGCCCCAAGAAGCCCATCTGCTATTTCAAATGCAGGCCCTCAAATTCTTTTCCTTGAGCACCGTGAATCTAGGTGGGCTCTAAGACCAGAAGGTGGTTTCTGGATTAGGCCAGGAAAGGCTCCCCTGGGACACTGGGTCTTTGGACCCCCCGCCATGCTGTGGGAAGTCCAGTCAGGCCTTGAGGGCGACACGGGGGAGGCCCTCAGGCCAACTGCCTGAGGGACCCCCGACTGAATGGCCCAGCTGAGCCCCTGCAAGTGCCCAAACGCAGAGGCCACTGGGGAGGGTACAACAGTGGACAGAAAGTAGCCTGGGTTTGGGGTGGTTGGTTAGGATTCCCTTGGGAGGGAGGAGAGGGATGAGCCCGTCCAGGTGGGCACTGGGGTGCCCAGATGTGTTTGAGCTGGGCCTGGGACGGGCTTGTTCTCTTGGGGAGACGGCAGGAGGGCCCTTCGGCGGGATGCCCCGTACTGGTCAGCAGCTACGTTTGGAGGGTCCCCAGCCACTCTTTGCTCATGATGGTTGTTCAGAGAGAATTTGACTGATGCCCACTTCCCACCCCTCACAGAAGCAATGCCTCCTTTGCTCAGGTGGGCGGAGGACCCAGGAGCCGCTTTAGGAAAGGGCCAGGCCAGCATCCGTGCCAAGGACAGACCAACGGGGATGCCCACTAGAAATGCCAGCGGCGTGCGGCATGAAATACAGCCTGTCCAATTAAATTATTTAACACATTAGCATTAACTGCCGTCCTGCAACCCTGTGAGGGGTTTGCGTCCTCCCTCCTCCTCTGGCTTGGAGAGCCTTCAGCCAGCACTCATGCTGGGAGCGTGTCTTCCTATTTCCTCCTGCCCCGCGTGAAGAGGCGGCCTGGGGGACAGGCCCCCACGTCCAAGCCGGTGGAAACTGCGGCTGCCCTGCGGCTCCGCCCGCCCCCAACACCTGCAGGACCCGCAGGACACTCTTCTTTTGTCTGCCCTCCTCCTGCCTGTTTGCAAGCTTTTCATTCCAAGCATCAGGCATCTCCACGGGGAGCAGCCCAGGGCCCTCAGGATGGGTCCGTGTCCCGCGCTCGCTCGGGGACAAAGTGCTGCACACAGGCTTCTCCCATGGCTCTGGAGGCTGGAGGTCCGAGGACAAGGTGGCAGCCGGTTGGCTCCTCCCGAGGCCTCTCTCCTCCTCCCTCTGTGTCTGGGTCCTGATCTCTTCTTTCAAGCACACAGTCAGATTGGAGTAGGGCACACCCCAATGACCTCATTTCGACTTAATCACCTCTGTGAAGACCCCATTTCCCAGATCCTGGGGGTCAGAGCTTCCACGTGTGGACTGGGGGGGACACGAATCAGCCATAACAGAATGGTTTCTCTGCACCCTCCCAGAGCCCAGGGCCGTGGAGTCCAAGTGAGGCTGCCCTGCAGGCGTAGTAAGTGCTGTGGGCCACCCAGACCCCACTCAGGCCAAGCCCCTTTCCCAGGGTCGATCCCCACAGTCAGCCTGCTTCCCAAGACGTGTCAGCATGAGGGGCAGAGGCCCCCCTCCTGGCCTCAGCTGGACCGTGCTGAGGCCCATTGAAGGCCCAGAGCTTCCTGTGGCATCAGGGAGACCTCTGCCATGGCTGCGATGCACCCCAACTTCTCCCCTGCTCCGTCCCTCCCCACAGAGTGGTGCCGAGACCCCCGTGACCTTCCGCAGCAAATCTCCATCCCGGCCTTGTGTGCGGGGGCCCAGCCCAAGGGGTCTCTAAGGCGGCCGCTCCTGGCTCGGGAGAGATCCACGTCCTCCGTGTCTGAGACTCTGAAACGGAAATGCCAGAGCTCAGGAGGCTCCGGAGGCCCCGGTGTAGACAATACACGACGCCCCGGCGCTCTGTGTCCAGCAAGAACGAACGGCTCAGTCCTGCTCACCTCGAGGCAGCCGTGGGACCGTGAACCCTGGGGCACACACAGCCCGTGGAAAGATGCACAATGTCACATTCGCCGACACATAAGCGCACCTGGGCGGGCACCGCGCACGCCCACCAGGCGGCTGGAATCCGCAGACAGACCGTGGAAAGTGTTGGCGAGCACATGGAGGAGCGGGAGCCCTTACACGGACCGGAAAAGCCGCCCGGCCTCTCCTCCGAAGGTTACATGTGACGTCACCGTAACGGCCCAGCAACTCCACCTCCTCGTCTGCACCCGAGACCCATGAAAGCGTGTTCAGACACTTGGGCATGAATGTCCACAGCAGCCAGAGCGGGAAACACGCCGACGTCCGTCCGCGGTGAACGGGCACCCCGACTGCGCCCACCCACCCCGTGCGCGTCACTCGGTCCCAGCAAGGGGTGAGGCAGGGGCGCTCGCTACCGCGTGGATGAGCCTCGGAAACATGACGCGGACTGAGAGACGCCTGACACAAGGGGACACATATCGTGTGAGCCCATTATGGGAAAACCCAGAGACGGGAAACAGATTGGTGTTTGCCAGGGCTTGGGGTGGGCAGGGAGTGACTGCTACGCATTACGGGGCCTCCTTTTGGGGTAATGGAACGTTCTGGAATGAGAGAGGTGCTGGCTGCACGAATATACTCGCTGCCACTGGGTTGTTCACTGCCTAATTCAATGCCCTGTGAGTGTCCCCTCAGCGACAACGTCGGGGGCACAGGCGGGATTCAGAGGCCAGTGAGGTGCAGTGTCCCCCATGCCCCCCTCACCCATGCGTGTGGCCGGGCAGGTACCCCGAGCAAGCTGCCCTCCTCGGGTCTGGAGGGACAGAGGCCGTGGACGGTCACGGGGCCTGCCCGGCGTCTGAGAACAGCCAAACCTCCTTGGAGAGTAGGGAGAGAGGGGCCAGCCCCTTCGAGGGAGGCGTCAGTCCCCGGGAGGCGGGCCCTGCCGTCACTGGGCTCCTGGGCAGCACAGGGGTGTGCGCGGCACCATCAGCCCCCCTGAGCCGTCCTTGCTCTCCTTCCACAGTTTGAGGATGTTCCTTGATGGACTTCGTGCAGTGACACACTCTGCTGGGAAAGTAGAATGCATGGGGCCATGTGGTCCGCCGTCCGGGGCAGTGACTGTGTTGGCCCGTGTCCCTCACTGGCGTCTCCATCCCTGGCCCCTGGATGCTCACCACAGGCGGCTCCAGCCGGCCGTGCCCCAGTGTCCAATCCTCGGTGCTCCTTCCTCTGTTCCTGCAGGACAGTGGCCCTGTCCTACAGGGATTAGAGTGTTATTCAACAGTATGAGGTCCAAAAGATTTTCTGAAAGTCATTTTGGGAATTTGGGGCTGGGGAGTCCCCTTGCCCAGCCCCTCTAGCACAGGGACAGAGACAGGAAGACCCAGCCCTCCATGCTGCTCACCACCGTTGTGTTCCCAAACTGCTGTTCCTTGGGAGTCCCTGAGTCCCCGAGTCCTCACAGCCGAGCTGGGTGAGGGGGTCGGGGACGAGCCCCTAAGCAGCCCTGGTCTGTTCGGCAGGATGGGGCCCTTGGGGTTCCTGTGTGTTCCCCATCGTCATCCTGCTGCCTTCTCCCAGGATGATGGCTTTGCAGGGAAGGAGAGCTGTTCCGCGAAAGGACACCAGAGCTGCAGACCCCAACCCCCTTGGCCCCAGGACATTTCCATCATGTGACGGGCTTTCCTGCAGTTTCTTCACAGAGCCAGCCGAAGTCCTTGGTCATCATTCCCCGTGGCCACACACATTTCCACGTCTCTTGGGCTAACATGACTTTCCCCAGGGTTAATTCATGAAGGTGAAGAACGTACAAGCCTTCGCTACTTGGTCCATTGCCCCATCGGCCACATGGTCAAAGCTGGCCAGCTAGAACGTCGGCCTCTCTTGGGGTCTCTATATCCACCTTGTCCAATTGTCCTGGGCAGGTCTGAAGCCCTGAGCCAAGCCCAACAACACCATACTGGCCCCGGGCAAAGATGGGCCAAGAACCTGAGCGAGAACAACTTTCTTGGGGCCAGAACAGCTGGACCAAAGTCCCCAGTGCTAGCTGGTCACTTGCTTCAGCCGCCTGTGCCCGACCTGACTTTGAAACCGGGGCCTCGTTCCTCCCATCCGTCTGGTGACGATCAGGGACGTGACCCCGGCCAGCCTGGTCTCCCTTCCCCTCTGTCCAGTGGGGTTGAGATGATGGTGGGCTTCGCCTGGAACAGGGCTTCCTGCCCCTGCCATCCCCAGGGCAAACCTCTTGCTCGCCTTCAATATTTGACCCACATTGGATAGTGAACGTGGACAGCAAGGGCCTCGGGCCAATTTCTGTCCCAGGAACCATCTGTTGTTTGCGAGCAGTGGGAATCAGGAAGCGGACTGTTGTCTCAACTTTCCGGGGCGGAGACCCCCTTGGAGTGGCCTGGTTGGCGGCCGCTCCAGCCCCACGCACCACTCTGACCTGATCCCGGGCTTGGGCCCATGAGTTCCCATCAGGAGCCGTCTCCAGAATTGGCCCTAATTGGTGGCTTCTTGGCAGCTCTCATGGAGGCGAGAGCGAGGACCCTGCACCTTGTCTCTTTGTGGGCGGAGAGCCCCCTCCTCTGCGGTCAGCATGGAGCGAGGACTCTGCCTAGTGGGGAGGGCAAGTGGGGCCAGGCAGGGCGGCGGGCTTTGGGATGGGCTGCTCTCCAGACCTAGGAGAGGGCCCTGAGGGAAGTGTAGTCCCGTCCAGCCAGCTGTGCCCCGAGGCGGCGGGGGCAGGCACCTCCACCCCACCAGGACCTGGACTTCATCGGGGGCCCTGTTGGACACGTGTCCTCCCTCCAGCCTTGCTCTGTCACGGATGCTGTCCTAGGGGAGTCACCTCCCTGTCCACAAACTCGTGTGTCTGTCCCGGACAGAAATAGCTCTGTCTGGTGCTCACCAGCAAGATTCAAAGGGGTTTGAAGAATAAATGTTTTCCTAAGTTTTAGCTGACATTCAATTTTAATGACTTTTTAAACAAAGTAACTATTAAACGTGTGCTGTTTTATGGTCTCCTGATTTCTGACAGGTGTTTTTGCCCATGTGGGAAGCAGATGCTAATCGCATTCTCCCTAATAGCTCATAAATAACAAGCCCTTGGCATTTCCCTTTGTCTGTGGCACTGCCAATGGCCAATTTGTTCTTCAGAAGTGGCCACGTTGGCCTGTCAATCAGCTCTTGCCGTAGGCGGTTTTTGGTGATTAGAAACCCCTTAGAGAGCGAGAACTCCAAATTAGTTTTAAATAAAAAATCAGAATATTCATGCTGCTGAACATCTAAAGGTAAGAGGAGAAGCAGAACCCAAACCAGCCGGCTGGGGTCCTGGTGTTGCTAGCGGAGGGGGCTCTGGGGCCCAGACCCGTGAGGACGCAGCCGCAGAACTGGGGGGGACGGGCAGGGGGACGCAGGTGACCCAGTGTCAGCCTGAGACGCTCAGCCACATGAGGGTGGCCTTGGCAGCGCATTTCACGTCTACTGGTGCCTTTTTGGGGACATGAAAGCTTGTCCCAAGGAGCCGGTCTCCTTGAGAGAACAGATGTCCCTGTTCGAAGAAGTTGGCGGAGGACACAGCATCTAGAGTGGATGGCAATGTGGGCATGCAGGCTGCGATGCCCACCCCCCCCCCGGGGCCAGCTGAGCAGGTGCAGCCCCTGCTGCCACCCTCCTCCGCAGGGAAGTCTTGTCTGGCGGCTGTGCCCTCTAGGAGTTGGGGTGACGCGGCCTGAACACGTTCCATGGTTCCTGCTGGGCTCCCCAGGCCTTGGCCCTATCCGAGGTGCTGACGCCAGGCATCCATGATGGGGTCCTGCCCAGCACTCTGGGGGATGGGGACACGGACTCGCCTGGGCTGGGAGTCTGAGCAGGGTCCCCTGGGCGGTGATGGGGAAGAGATGGGAAGGTACTTGGGGCTCTGAGAACAGGGTGCAGGAACCAGGAGGGTGCAGAGGGCTGCAGGCCAATGCTCCTCTGGGCAATTTTTGGGGAACGGGTCTGGGAGTGGTTGTGGAGCACGTGGAAGCCTCTGGAATCTTCCTCACTCCTCCAGCTCCCCAGAAAGTCCTGGGCCTAGGGGTGGGGATGGATCGAGGGATGCAGAGGTGCCTTGGCTAACCTGCAGTGGGGTCAAGTGCGTCCATCTCTGTCCTCCCACCCAGCGCCTGCAGACAGTGCAGAAGGGCAGGAGGTGGGGGAGGGGGTGGTGAGCACAGTGGGAGGGACAGGGCTGGAGAGGGGGCAATGAGACTGAAGAGGGTGGGGTGGGCCCATCTGAAGCCAGCTGGGGGGCCCTGGGTGCAGGAACCCTGCTCACCGACTGTCAGCCTGTCTGGGAACAGGATCGGGACCCGCAGTGGCCCAGACCACGTCCCCAGAAGGTGCTGTGCCGTGCCCCCTCCCCCTGCCTCTGAGGCTGGGCAGACACTTCAGGCTGGAGAGGGCTCAGTTTCCCCTTGGTGTCCAGGATCTGGCCCTCCGCGCCGTGTCCTTTGTGGTGTCCACACCAGCCTGGCCCTGGGTGTGGACCTTTAATGCTATGGGCAGATGCAGATGGCACCGTTCACCGCTCCGAGCCATCCCCCATGCTCAGGCATTTGGGGATGGGGTCCCCAGACTGTGGTGGCCCCAGAGGTGGGGGACCCTCTCTGCTGGTGAGCAAGAGGAGGCCAATCTGACGCAGAAGCACACACAGGCAGTTTGGCTGCTCCTGCAAGGCCGTGATGCACTTGTGTGCCCGGCGGTGGCCCCTTCAGGTGGCCCAGGAGAGGGTATGGGATGGAGATGGGTCCTCACCGGGGGTGAGAGCTCGGCATGACACTGGGGACCTCGGCTTCCCGGGGGCCAGGCTGTAGCACCACAGACTTTGGGCCGGGTTCTCGGGACTTCTCAGGAGCCTTTATCCCTTGGGTTGCTCACCGGAGCTGACACTTGGAGGGGGCTCACTGCAGCCCAGACTCAGGCTTGAGGGCTTGCCTGGAAGGTGCATGGGGTTCTCAGTGACCCGTCCTCCCTGCACCGCAGCATCCTCACCTGGGAAGTGTGGGGGCCGTGAGGGAAGAGCTTCACCAGGCCTGGCACGTGGGAGGGGCTCAGGGAAGGGCCCATGGGGGGCAGGCAAACTGTCCTGGAATCCACCTTCTTTCTACATGGGTGACCCCCTGTTCCCGGGGCAGGAACAGGGTAAGGGTACCTGGCGCCACCCTCCTGACCTCTTTGTTCCCCACCCGGTCATCCTTCTCTCAACCCCAAGAGCCACACTGCTACCTCAGGGCCTCCCCACACCTGCTGTCCCCCTGCCTGGACCCCCTTCCCATTGTTCTGAGCTCAGCCCAACACAACCTCTTCCAGGAAGACTTCCTCCACCTCAGGCTGACTTATCTGATTGCTGTCCATGCCTCCTTTCAACTGTGGATTCTGCCAGGGCCAGAGCCAACTGTTCTTGCTCACTAATGTGGCCTCAGCAGACAGCCGTGCTGGGCACGCAGGGGACCCTTGATCATGAATGACCTCTGATGATCAGCTTTAAGACCATTACAATCAATACCCGCACCATCTCATCTTTGTGACTGTCTTTGACAAATTTACCATTTTAAACATTTTTATTATTTACTTATTTATTTTTAAAGATTTTATGTATTCATTTGACAGAGAGAGAGCACAAGCAGGGGGAGCAACAGAGAGAGAAGGACAAGCAGACTCCTCACTGAGCTGGGAACCCAACGCTGGACTTGACCCCAGGACCCCAAGATCGTGACCTGAGCCAAAGGTAGATGCTTCACCAACTGAGCCACCCAGGTGCCCTTTAAACATCTTTAATGTTGCGCAATCCTCACTGTCTAGTTCCAGAACCTTCTCACCTCCCCTGAACACCAGCCCACGCCTGCCCCTGTCCACGTCACCCCCAGCTCCTGGCAGCCACGCATCCATCTTCTGTCTTCCTGGTTTGCCTCTTGTGGACACGTGGGTAAGTGGACTCACATGCTCTGTGGCCTTTTGTGACCGGCCTCTTCGTTCAGCGCCACGTTTTCAGGGCCCATCCACACAGGAGCGTGTCAGAACTGCATCCATATTATGGTGAAGAATGTAGCATTGTCATGTTCCGTTTACACGTTCATCAGTGGATGGGCTGATTCCACCGTCGGCTAAGTTTTGGTCCCAGCAGCACCGGCCAGGGTGGTGATAGTCCCGCCATGGACACGCCTGTCCAGGATTGATTGGCGACTGTTTTCAATGGTCTTTGGACTTCACAGATCCTCCCTGTGCAGGGCGGAGGTAAACCACAAAGTGTTTGCCAGGCAGCGAGGGGAGCAAATTCTCACTCCTCCGGCGGGAAGAGCCACGCCCACCACGACAGGCCCCTGGCTCTTGACGGGACCCACTGGATGCCCGCCGGTGCCACGGAGGCCCAGGTCTCCAGCAAAACCCCTGCCACACTATTAAATATTTTAGCAAATAAAAAAAATGTAGACGTGCGGCCAGATGTCCAAGTTGACAAAGTGCTTAAGGCATCTGACTGATAAAAAAAGGCCCAAGCCCTTGGTAAATGGGATTGAAAACAGGCCCCGAGGCAAGTGTGTGGTATTGAAAACATCCTGGGCTCCTTTGGGCGGTGCTTGGGCGCACCGAGGTTTGGAGGCGAGTGTCCATCTGTCACTGCCGCGCGTCCTGACACTCAACAAAGCCGGATAGATCTCGGAGCCACGGCCGCTCTGCAGGGCCTGAGCGGGACGCTCGTCACAAAGGCAGTGCCATCAGTATTCATGGCTGGGCCTGCTGGTGGCCCTGGGAGCCCCGGAGCTGGGGCTGGGTCTGGCGGTTTACAGAAAGGAAGCAGCAGCTTGGGGAGGCTCTTGGCTTCAGTTGACAAAGAGTACCTGCTTTCTGGCGACTCTGCCTCCCAAGTCTGCGGAAGCATCCAAGGGACAGACAGGGACCTGCAGAGGCCAAGGCCGCTCCTGGGTGCAGGGAAAGATTGGGCCAGACCTCACGTGAGGGCAGACTTCTCCCCACACTGATAGGAAGAGAGAGGACAGGCTGGGGAGGGGGGGGATGGGAGGCAGGGAGTGGGGAAGGGAGGAGGATGGGAGGCTGGGTGGGGGCTGGGAGGGGGCTGGGAGGGGGCTGGAAGGCTGGGGTGGGGGTGGGAGGGGGCTGGGAGGCTGGGGTGGGGGGGGTGGGGCCCAGGGAGAGATACACAAGCTGAGAACAACCAGACAGAACAACTGTCAGAATTAGCAGGAAGCCTGAACTCATTTTTTGTAAATCCAGGGGCGTGATTTCCAACAGCACTCCCAGTGGTGCCGCGTGTGGGAGGTACTGAGGTGGTGACAGTCGTTGGGACCGTTGGCTTTGCTGACGAGGTACCCGTCTGTCCTATTCTGGTTTGTGCCACTGACTTGCTAGTCTGGTTGAGCGATGGTGGAAACTAGTATCCCCTGCATCCCCGTCCGTGCCCCCCTCCCCAGTCAGCTTTCAACCCCTGACCCCAAGCAGGTCATCTGTAAGAGGGCACCATCCCTGGGTGTCTGCCGGTCTGTCTGCTGAGACCGAGGGGGACAGGCACGCACTTCCCCAGCCTGGAGGGTCTTCACGTCCCCCCACAGACCAGGTCACTGAGGTGCAGGTGGCCAGCATGTTGTCCAGGCCTCTGGCCGTGTGGGGGTGCCAGCGTCTCATCTGCAGCCCTCCCCCACTTCCAGCCTGGCCACCGGGGAGGGAGGGGCGGTCTGGGATCCAAGTGCCACACTCCGCCCCCACACCCTATTTCCCAAGCGGAGCAGGGTTGTGAGGCTCCAGCAGCCCCTTGAGAATGTTCTAGCATAACTCTGCTTCATTTCAGAAAAATGGAAACCTAATGAAGATGCCACAGAGGAAATTTTATCATTGAGGGTTTTATGTAAGACCTGGAAGGGCCACTCCTGTGGGACAGTCATGACTGCTGTTAAATCCGGGCATTTATTACTGCCAATAGAAGATAGTATCGGGGGACTGATAGAGCCGATGTATCTGCATGTCTCCCCCCACCCCAGCCAGCACCGCTGGGGCAGGGCATTGGGGGACAGAGCGACTCGGGGAGACAGCGGGGGGACCTAGTGGGGTCCGAGGGGAGGCATCCTGCTGAAAGCTGGGAAGCTCAGCCCTATCCGCTTATCCAGTGCCTTACATCCGAGCATGACCCAGGCGCTGAAGCTGGGGCCAGGGGACGGATGTGGCCCAGGGGACACAGGTTACTGTCTGCAAGGACGGTCAGCAAAGACCCCTAGACAGAGGACAGTGACGTGCTCTGGAAAAGGATCCAGAAAGGAGCTTCCTCACCTGTGGCCCCTGGGGACATCCAATCAGGTATCCAGGTGGGAGGGAAATGATAAGGTGGGCTGTGGGCCCCTCGCCCCATGTCCCCAGCTGGCTCCTTTATTGTGAAGTATCTTCCCCACCGGCTGGAGTGGGGTCTCCTGTGGCCCCACCGGTCAGAGGCTCAGGCTCTTCTCACCTGCCCTTTGCAGGGCTCAGGACCCCTGCCAAGTCCCCGCTGAGGGACGTCACCCATGTCCCAGGACCCCGCAGTGCTTGTTGAAGGCAGGGCGGAAATGAGCCTGAGAAACCCCGGCTTGCACTCTGGCTCCTCCACCCCCGGTGAGTGACCCCAAACAGCCCCTCCATCGTCTCCATCACTCGTGCCACCTGCCAGCCAGGACTGACAACACCGCGCAAGGTCATGCTGTGACGTCCTCTGTCTCACAGGAGTGGCCCTTCCGGGTCTTACATAAAACCCTCAATGATAAAATTTCCTCTGTGGCATCTTCAGAGTGCCACGCAGGAGCACCCACTCTGCTCAGTTTGGTCAGTACCCGAGCCCACCCGACCCTCCAACAGCCCCCGGGCGCCTGGGCAGGCCGAGCAGGCGGCCCATCCATCCAAGTGCCCCTGCTGCTCAGGTTCTGGGGTCCCGCCGGCTGGTCCGTACAATGCACGCTGGGGGATTGTGCGCACGCCCGCGGCAAGGGGCCTGGAGCCGCCACGGCCGCGTCTCAAAGCGGGGGAATAAAGTCACATGGGAGAATTGGAGGTGGTGGTGGATGCACTTGGACACTTTGTGTCCTCGAGCGTAGACCTCTCCACCTTCCCCCTGCAGGAGTCTCCCGGTGGCTGCGAGACTGAGCCCCACGATGGGGAGCTTGAACAACAGAAACATGTCCTCTTGCTGTCGTGGGGCCGGAGCGTGGGATCCCGAGATCACGCGTCAGCAGAGCTGCCTCCCTCCTGAGGCTCCAGGGCAGGATCCTCCTGGCCTCCTCCCACACTGCGGGCGGCTGTCCATCCAGGCTTACAGCCACCTCCCTGCTCCCTCCTTCATCAGCTTCACCGGACCCCCTCAGCCCTTGCTCACACGGACGGACAGATGGACGCAGGTAAGGGTGTGTGGGGCCCAGCCTGGGAATCCAGGAGAGGTGCCTCTTCTCCAGGTCCTTAACTTAATCACATAGTTTTCCATATAAGGTCATATTCAAAAGGTCCAGGGATTAGGATTGGACATATCTTAGAGCCACCACTCAGCCCATAACTGCTACTTTCTGGTTTTGGGTATTTTTTTTTTAAGATTTATTTATTTATTAATTTGAGAGAGAGAGAGAGCACGAGTGCGGGGAGGAGCAGAGGGAGAGGGAGAATCTCAAGCCGACCCTTCGCTGAGCACCGCAGGGCAGCCCACGGCAGGGCTCGATCCCATGACCCACGAGATCATGACCTGAGCCAAAATCCAGAGCCATCCAGGCGCCCCTACTTTCTGGGTTTAATAAAAGATATTCACGGTGTGGGGAGACGACTCAGTACAGAGGTGCTGCTGGGGGCCACACTCCCTCTCCTCTTGCCTGCTGGGCCCTGAGCCTCTTCCCCAGAAGCCCCACAGTGGGCCGTATCTTGGCTCCTTCCAGAAAGTTCTATAGCTGTGTAAATTTTCCTTCCTTTAAAACAGGAATAATAGCCTGCTGTAGACAGTGCTTCTGGTCACCTTTCTACTTGGTAAATCTCGGAAACTCCGTGTCCATAAGTGTGACTGTCCCTGGTTCCTGGGGGTGGCCACACAGCGTTCCGTCGCTGGGTGTCCAGGTTGCATTTAATATGTGTAATGTGCAGAGAAGCGGGTCAGGTTTCAGATTAGCGCCCATCGCAGATCGAGGGCAGCAGCTGTCCATCTGGAACGGGCGCTGGTGTGTCCAGCCCGCAGCTCAGCCCGCCGGCCTGGCCCACCGATGTCGGCCAGTCTCCATTTAATGAGTGACTTTGGATTAAAATGGGAGCCAACAACAGGGCACCAATCTATATTAAATCTCTGCAAAATGAAAATTGCAAAGATTTACTTCGGGTCACTACATGCGGAAATGTAATCACAGCCTCATCCGTAACATGCCCTCGCCGCCGGACAGATAATTGAGCTGCCACGCAGGGGATTATGAATGCCTCCAGGTTATGAAGATAGCTCCCCAGTGACGTCTGTGGCCCCTCACGCGGAGGTCCAGCCACCTCGCTCGGGTCGCGCGCGGCCAGGCCCTGAGTGACGTCAGTGACTCACCCTGACGACCCTCGCTTTGCTTGTTAAAGACCTCTCCATGTTTTACTCTATCAAAAAAGTACAACAGGAGGAGGAGGTTGGCACAAATCTGCGGAGGACGAAGCCCTTTGCACCCCGCTTGGCGGTGTATCCCCCGCGTGGCTCTGCAGATGCGTCTGCCGTCTGGGCCATTTCTGTAACGGCTCATTTGCCGCACGCGTTTCCTGTCTCGCGACGGGGTTTTGCACGACCGCTTCCTGAGCGCCCAGGGAGGGTCTGGGGTGTCTCTGGGCTAACGCCCGCTGACAGGTAGCTCGGCAGCAGCCTGGGGTGCGGAGCTTGCGGAAAGTGATATCATGGGGGCCCTCCCCGCCTGGCGCTCCCCGGGGCCCCCTCCCCGGTCAGAACTGTCATGTCCTATTTAATCAGTGCTTACAGGGTGTGCACTGCAGGTCCCCGTCCCAGGCCCTTTACAAGCAGGAAGCATTTGGTGGGTGGGGGGCCCACCGGCCATGCTGCGTCTCCCCTTCCTGAGCACGGGCCACCTCGGTGGCTCCTTGTCCAAACTCTCGGCCCCTCTCTCCTGTCACAGAGAACACCACTGGCAGCCAGTTGTGCCATGTGAGTTTTAACCCAGAAGATGTGTCTTTGGAAAGGGGAAGAGACGTGGGGGCAGGCGGGCTGCCTCTGAGAGCGGTCGGCGCTGACGGTACTGGGGACCCCGTCTTGCTGCATTGCTTGCCGGGAATTGCAGGCAGGAACCATCTTTGGAAATCTCGACACGTACCTGTCGGGTCTTCCCGTAAAGACTAGGGTTGGCCTGCTCATTTCACCCCCAAGAGTCTCTTTCATGTCACAGAGACTCACGCGGGGCTTTTGCAAAAATCGAGGTGTGACAGGCGTGGTGCTGAGATTTATGGAAACACCTCATACAGCTCTCTCAAAACCCCATGTGCTACTGAGATTATCACCCCACTTTACAGATGGTAAGAGTGAGGCACAGAGTGGTTCACCCCGGTGAACCTCACATGCTCTATGCTGAGTGAAAGAGGTCACGTGCGAGCAATCCCTCACCCTAGGAGATGTTTTGGGAAAGGCAAGACTGTAGGCCCAGAAAGCCCGTCAGCGGTCGGGGGGTGGGCACGCATTTTTGGGGTGATGGCGGCATTCTCTATCCTGACTGTGGCGGTGGCTACCCAGCTGCGTGTGTTTCCCACACTCCGGAGCCCTGCGGCTAAGCAGGTGCATTTTACTGGATGTACGTTATACCCTAATAAGCCTGACTTGAAACAAATGAAATTATGGGTGATGGCAGAGTTCTGGAAGGAGACGTGGTGAGGGTGGTGCAGCCTGGGGAACGCCCTCCACGTTGTTGGACTGGATACGTCAACACGGTTAAACCTAAGTTTGGTGTTAAGTCCGTCTTCCCTCAGTACCAAGAGGACACAGTCACGCACTCTGAGACGGCGAGTGGCTCCTTCAGCGGCTGCCCCTGTGGGGGGACGGAGGACCGCTAGCCAAGTGCCCCCGAGTTTGCTGGTGCAGAGCGTGCAGCCCGCGGACCTCGTGTGGCCAGGCAGCTGACGACGAAGCCCCACGCGGGCCTGGGGAGAGCCAAGCCCCTGGTGCCTCTGCACTGTCCCTCGACAGAGGAGGGGACGGGGGCCGAGCCCACGCCCCCTGTCCCGCCGCCCGTGGGGCTTGGCCCCCGGGTGAGCATCCTGGCTCAGGGTGCTGGGTGAACGCCCGCTGGACCCTGCCTGGAGGGGCCTCTGACCTTGTTTGTTAATTTGTAATTATTTTGGAAACATTCTTCGTTCACTTAGGTGGGGGGGGGGGGGCTGAAAGCCGAGCAGTCCCTTTAAAATGACATATTTAGTGTTCTGCAGCTGGAATGAGGCTGCTTAATGAAGTCAGTATCCTTGAAAGTCCACCCATGTCCCTCATCTGTCAGCACAGCCACCTTCCAACGTGATATTAATGAGCCACCACGTCCCCTGCCGTGCCGGAGAGAGGCCTGTCACGATAACGAACAGGTTTAGGGGAGGCATGGCTCCTCAAAATTACGTTTAACCAGCCTTATTAAGCAAAAAATTAGAGCAAAATCACCTGACGACGTGCTCATTAGGAGACGCTGACTCCCGTCCGCTCCCCTGTTCCGACAGCTTCCCTCAGCGGCCACTGGCTGTCCTTCCTCCCTGGCTATCTCCTGTGCCTTCACCCCCATCCCGCCGCCTCTCCCCAAACCCGGATGGGGCGGTCTGGTGCCGGGGCCGGCCAGGCTGGGTGCAGGCATCTTGCGAGGAGAAACAGGGTTCCAGGAGGTGGCCACAGCTCTGGGAACGGCCCCCTCCCCAGTCCAGCTCTTGATCCCTCTCCACAGAGTCACCCTGACTGTGACCACATTCAGTGCCCTTACTCCCTAATTCTCTTGCAGTGAGGATGTCCCCTCACCAAACAGAAACCACTTCTCTCTTGGGTGCTGCCTGTGTCTGCGTCGAGCAGCCTCGCCCCACTTCTGGAACGGCCACGTGGGCAGCAGTGCGCCCCCACCTGTGCTGACCCGTTTGCTCCAGGCCATGGTCACCGGCACCGTTCGGCTTTGGCTGCAGGGAAGGGCGTCCCTGGGGAGACTGAGGACGCCCGCAGGAGGTGTGAGAGCAGAGAGCAGGGACTCTGTGCCCGTGGTTTTATTTATGGGGCTTACCCTCTCTTCTGTTTCCAGAAAAGGTTTGAGAACCTAAGCCCTGGGTGACCAGCTCAGCCTTTGGCCCAGGACTTTCCAGGGCTTAAAATGGAACACCTGTGGGGCGCCTGGGTGGCTCAGTTGGTTAAGCGACTGCCTTCGGCTCAGGTCATGATCCTGGAGTCCCGGGATCGAGTCCCGCATCGGGCTCCCTGCTCGGCGGGGGGTCTGCTTCTCCCTCTGACCCTCCCCCCTCTCATGTGCTCCCTCTCTTTCTCTCTCTCTCAAATTAAAAAAAAAAAAAAAATGGAACACCTGTGTCCGGAAAAAGCCCCAGTCCTGACAAGCAGGCAAGGGGGTCCCTGCTAACCTCAGTCAAGCACACACAAGGCCAGACCGTCTACAGAAAGCCAGGGAGTTGCAAAGACCTCCTAGGCGAGGTGGACACTCACGGTGGTGCAGCTGTTTGGGATCCCGACGGCAGCCGAGGACCCAGGGACCTGCACGGGAGGTGAAACCACACATAGCGCTGACACATGCGTGTGCACACACACACACGTGAGCTCCGGACACACCTGGGCAGAGGGTAATGGGGTGGCCCTGGCCTGTTCTTACGCAGTGTCCGCCAGGCTGCGGGCTGGCTAGGTGCTCAACTGCATCAGCCTCCACCTTTCAGACCGGCCGGGCTTTTCCTAAGCCCGATGCAGTCGGCACCGCCTGAGGGGAGTGACCAGGGTCTTGAGACACCAAAATACATTTGGGGTATTTTAAGGAACATGTGTGCTTGCTAGGGGAACAGGGCTGCCCGGAGGGAGGGAAAGAGTTGTAGGCTCTTCTTGTTTTTCCAAAAGCAGCTTCAGGAGAGAACGAGCCAGAGAGGCAGACAGACAGAGTGAGGGAGGATGTGTGCCGGGAAGGGGCCTGGGGGCATGCTCTGTTCCCTGAACACAGGCATTTCTGGAAGCAGCCCTTGGGCATTCGGGGGCGAAGTTCTCACCCCGTCCGGTACCCCATGTCACTAAGGTGGAGAAGGAGGGAGGAAGGTCAGGAAGTCTGGAGGAAGCTGCTCATTCTGAATGTCATTGCTGACCCCACAGCCCGGAGGAGACTCAAGGGCACACAGAGAGCAGTGTTTTATAGCAAGAAGGCTTTGGGTTCATTCTAGAATCCCAGATTCCTGAATAGGAAATGATCATCTTCCCAGTTGTCTGTGAGGTTTGAAATGCAGATGCTGCCCACACAGGTTTCTCCATCATCTGAGCCCACGGAAGGCCGGTGGCAGTTGGGTTGGTCTGGCCTAATGTGGTTGGTTAGCGCTATGCTCAGAAGGAGAGGGATCTTTATACCTGAATCATCCTGTTCAGACGCTTTCTTCCATCAGCCGTCTGGCTGCCAGGGGCCCGTTGGCATCCACTGACTCACAGATGTGGGGTTTCTGAATCTCAGTTACCAAAAATCGTGGGTGTGTCCACTCCTGAGTGATGAGCTGCTCCCTCCCGGTTGCATTCAGTGGACAGAGCCCTCCGGGGGCCTCGGCAGGGCAACCTGGCTCCCGCCGGCACCGCGATGAGCCGGCGGGCCGGGTCCCACGGGCCCCCGTCCGGCTGGCACTGGAACAACCTGGGCGGCGGCGGGCTGGGACGGATCCTGGACTCCGCCTCGGGGGTTTGCCTGTGCGTGAGACTTAGAGACTGTTCGCAGGGATTTTGTAACCTCGGTGCCTCTGTGGCCAAAAAGCCAGGAAGCTCTGGGAGGGCCTCGGATGTACGGCTCCAGGCCCAGAGCCAGGCAAGCCGGGCTGCAGAGTGAGATGCATCCTGTCAGATGCCTTGTGGCCATCGGAGAGCGTTGCAGGTCCCATTTGTGTCCGGGGTTTGTGGCCAATTCCCAGGCTGGCCGTGGCCTCATTAGCACAGCAAGCACTGTCCACATGGAGCGGGGAGGTTGGGCTCCTGTCAGGCCGAATCAGGGCCCCCAGGAGAGCAAGCTGACAGTGGCCTCATCACTTCAGACAAAACAGGCTTGGAGGCGAAACCAGGCCGGTTGGGAAGGCTCTCCCTGTCTAGCATGCAGGCGAGCCTCTCCTAAGAAACCCTCGAGCTAGGATCCTGTCCCAGGTGGCCCCTCGGACCCCCGTCAGGTGGGCACCCCCACGGGGCCTGAGCATCACGGGGGATAGACGCCACCGGCCAGGCCCGTGTACGGCTCTGCTCTGTGTTCTGACGGCCATGTCTTCTGGGAATGCGGACCGAGGCAGCACGTCCCTCTGCATCCTGACCAGGCAACAGCCCAGAGACCCCACAGAGCCAGCCGCAGAAGGACAGAAACGGAGGTTTATTCAGAGACCCCCTTCCACGCTGCATTTGACAAGCTCCCCCTCCAAACTCACTTTCAAAATGACCTGGCTGTCTTCCTACGCAGAGAGCCTCACTTAAAACAGCTTTTCTATATTTGTATCAATACATATGCCTCGGGCACTTCAGACTAGGAAAACCCTGCATAGCTCATTTTGTAACACAGGAAAAACACCGGCCTCGAAGGAGATTTTACTACCTATTGGAGCCTTTTTGCATTTATGGTAACATGGGTTTTGCTCCTTTGGAGTTAAATTTGCAAATGGGTATTAATTTTCTAATGTCATGGAACTGACTTTTGTTGGGGTATGGAACATAACATCCAGGGTTATGATCCAAAGAGATAATTAATTGTTGGAGAAATGATTTAATACGTTGTAAATCCCTCTACCTCCATCCCTTAAAATGGGATGCCAAGAGCGATTAAAGACTCAGGACATATCACAGGCAAATTCACATGATAAAATTGTTGTAATCACTGTCTGTTGGATTAACCGGGCTCCGGGGCCTCGGCCTGGTTGTTCTAATCAGACGTCTCTCAGACGGCCGAGGGCGAGGAAGGCAGGCCGTGCTGCTAGGAATGACAGTTTGCACGTCTCACCCATCCTTTTAGGAAAACAATATTTGTCCTTTGTGAGGAGCTGCCTCTTCCTTTAATGTCCCAACCTGCAAGGGAAATAGACATGCGTAGTTGGCAAAGCAGGTGTCTGGGCCGGGATGCTCGTTAGCTTACTTATAAGGTAAAACAAATTCCCCAGGGATTCAACTGACATCTGCAAGAGTGAAGAGAAAAATCCATGTTTGGGATGAAATTGACCAAATGAGACAGTCCGAAGCCGATGTGCCTGGCACATGAGGGTCTGTGAATGCGCTCGTGTGGGCCGGCGGCCCTGGCGTGTCCACACTCCGGGTCCCTGGGGGCAGAGCTAGGTTAGGATGGAGTTCTGCTCTCCGAGTGTGGATGCCGCTACCTATTACTGAAAACCAGGATGCTGTTTTAGGTAAGCGAATTTCCTACCTGGAGGAAAACAAAGAGCAGAACAGAAAGTGCTGGGGCCGTGGTGTCTCACCAAGTAGGTAAAAACGTTCCCATCAAAATACCCAAAGGAGAGGGAGAGCTATGTCTGCTGCTGGTCATTTTAAAGAAAGGAAGGAAGCAGAGGCGGTGTCTGGTGTGGAATCCTCAGTCAGTAGCTTAACCACAGGGACCCCCCACTTTTGTTTTGCAACCTGTGTGCCTTCTATCTCCACTTGGCAAGCTGGGGGTGATCGCACCCACACCGGCAACGGATGCGCCAGTCAGTGAATGTAGATGGGTACAGGACCTCAGGCCAGCAACCCGCCTCTTTGACCCCAGCAAGGGACCGTTGGGGAGCCAGTGGGCTCAGGGAAGCCTGCCCCGAACCCTCACGAGCCGGGCCCCACGAGCCGGGCTCCACGGGCTCATAACCTGAGTATGAATGAGCCTCGGTCTGCGACTGGCTCCAGCAGCGGCCAGCGTGGCAGAGACCCCCCCAACGGGGTGGTTAACAGAGGACGAAGGCAGTGTTGGCTTCAAGACACCCCCTCGGCTGGGGTGTCACCGGGCTGCTGGCTCCCGGGCTTGGGTGTGGGTGGCTAGTCGATTCTGGGCGGCAGCTGGAACTGGCCAATCTGTAGACGAAATGCCACCATTTCGTGGTAGAAAACAGACCACGGCGTTTCTTGCCCCCTGCCCTGGCCTCAGCTAGCCTTGGTGAACCAGGCTTGAAAGAGTAACAAGGACTGGGCATTTCCTATGTGTGTAGCTATAGAATTTATTCCTCGAATCAGCGGGCATTTCCGGCTTCTTATGAAGGTGAAGGAAATAAGACACCTGGCAAGCTCTGCCTCGAGCCGCAGGGTCCACTGTGGTGGCCACGAGCCATGTGTGGCCGCTGATACTCGAAGCGGGGCTGGTCTGAATGGAGAGGGCCTCTAAGTGCAAGACACACTGGGTTTTGAAGACTTAGTACAAAAAAAGGAATGTGAAATAGCCCCCCAATAATTAAAAAATGCTGATTACTGTGAAATGATACTCTTTTACCTACATTGGGATAAATAAAAATGATTACAATTAATTTCATCTATTTACTCTTTTTACGTAGCCAGTAGAAAAGCTACCATTTCACGTGTGGCCCGGTCTCTTTGTGTGGCCAGCCGGGTTTAAAGGGACACTCCCTAGGACCACATCCAGATGTACGAGCAGGTGCATCTTTCCTTGCCCTAAGACGGTTCTAAAAACGAGCATCTGGGAAAAAGGTTGTTTCAAACGCCAGTTATTAGCAAAATTCTTTCCTATTTAACCCCCCCCCCCCGCCCCCCGTGCTGGAGAAGTGTCAGCTCTGGGGGTTAGATGCAGGAGGAGTTCAGGGAGTCCATGCCCAGAGCCCCCATCGATGTTTCCCGAGAGTGGTGGGCTTGCTAACGAGGAGCCTGCTTCCCTGTATTTTGGGCACAGGGGCCATGGAGGATCAGACCTTTTGTGCTGGGAGTTCTTAGAATGAGGAGGCCAAATGACTCGTATTTGATAGAGCAGATTGCTACGTTAGCCTTGTTGAAAAGGCAGCCTAATAGACATGACTCCACTCCACCCCTGCGAGAGGCAGGCTGAAGTTTTGGAGAAGACTAGATCACGTAGATACAAGGCTGAGCAGCTAAAAAGAAAAACACAATTTAATTTTTTTGAAACAAGTAATTGGAAGAATGTATGATTAGTTAAATGGTCCCTTTAAAAAGCATGTTGTTTTTCATCCAAGAAGGGACAGAGAGATTTTTTCCTTCACCTTTTTCTTAGTATTTCCTACATTTGCTGAGTGGTTGCTTACACATCGGCTGTCTGCACCTCAGAGATTTTCTAGACTCAGTGATTTAGAAGCATGTGGTCCAAGTTGACACAATTCTCTGAAAACTGAAACTGAGTTCAGTCACAAATGAACATATTTAATTTGATATTAAAATTTAATCATATTATTTAAAAAAAATAAGTTGAAACCATAACTTCATTCTCAATAGAAACGATGTACTAGACGTGTCTGGTTTTAACCAGAATGAGCACCTTTGTTTCAGATTATGACCAGTAATTTATGAAGTTGATTCAGGATCACTTTGAAATGACCCTGGAAGCAAATGACTTTGGAGTTTGCAGCTGACCAGCTGACCTGCCTTCCGTTACCTAAAAGGGATTCGAAACACAGCTCCTAGCACTCAGCTTTCTGCATATGCAAAACTGATAAAGTAGTATGTTAGGGAGAAAAAGACAGTGAAGAAATAAATATGGAAATTAGCAAAAACCAGTATTAAGCATATGTCTTTATGAATAAGACTTAATCACACACTTCATTTTGCAAATACAAAAGGGCCTTTTGAAATGTATTAATTAAAGTTAAATGCTTTAGACAGGCCGCTTTGTAGGGCGGAGGTCCTCTCCTCATTAGCATAGCGTTAACGACAACCGAGGAAATTGGGTTAATAAAGCTGGATATCGCAGCAGAGCGGCTGGGGTGCAAATGGGCACGGACAGCCTGGTCCCCAGGGTGGCTGGCCGGCTGAGCAGAGCGTGTGGACCCCTATGGTGGCAGAATTCTGCGCCGTGCACCCACATCAAAGAGACAGACCCCAACACCAAGAGACAAACCCGTCACCTTTCCACAGGTCAGGAAGCAGCCCCTCCCACCAGCCTACTCACCCATGGCCCAGCCTCCTCCCCTGGAAACGGGTTGGGGGGTTGGTGTGGAGGTCAGTGGGGCTAGACGGGCCCCTCCCTGAAAACCCAGGCCAAGTGGGGGCCCTACTCGGTACAATTGCCTGTAAGCAGAGGGTGCGCGGCGGGTCTCCATCCAACTCCATGCGGGCCACATCCTGGCAGGGAGGTTCTGGCGTGAACGGTGGGGGCCGGGGAGTCCAGGGACTGTATAGGGAACAAATTCCGCAGACTTGGAGGCAGTGTTGGCTCTGCTCACCTCTGGAGGTTCGCGCCTCTAGGCAGGCAAGAAAATTAACATAACACACTCTGACTGGAGAGAGCAGAAAAGCTACTGCCCAGGGTCTTCCGGTTTCATGGGCAGTCCAGCTCCTTTGCAAAGGACAGTTGCAGGCTGGGTCGGGGCCCATCAGGCCGCCAGGCTGCAGGGGCGATGGTCGCCGAGCCTCAGAGGCGGGAGGTAACCGGGCGCCAGCGCCGTGCGATGTCAGGAACACACCCAGCAGGAGCGGGCCCTGCAGTTTGGCCAGAGCCCAACGCGAGGGCCCCGAGCTGCCAAGCCAAGCTAAGCGCTCTCCCTGCGCTCCAGGAGAACCCGGCTGGCGCCAAGCAGGACCACTCCCCCGGGGTCACGCAGGTCCCCGCTCCGGCTGTAGTCCTGGTTTTCTTTTTCAGGGTGAGCGGCGGTGCCCGGACAAGCAGGGTTTGCCACCCGTCGGAAGGTTGCCCGGCGGGCGCGCTGCGGGCTCGGGGCGCAGATGCCAGTGCCCCCGCCCTGCGGCTCAATCCTGTGCCCAGACGTGCTCTGAGCTTCTCGCGGCCCTACGCGCGCGGCTGAGCGCGCACCGGCTGGAAGCGACGTCCGGCCGCCTTCTCCGGTGGGCGGGGTTCAGTCGGGGCAGGGTGACACGGTCGTGGGAGCAAGGGAAAATGCAGGACGCGTGCGGGAGGAGGGGCGGCCGGGGCCCTCACGGCTTCTCGTTACAGTGTTTGCAAAGCGCCGAGGGCGTCCCGGAGAAGGCGGTGCACTTGTCTGGGCAGGGCAGCGGGGCGCCCGCGGAGAAAGAGTATACAGCGGCCTGGCCGAAGGGCGCCAGGGGCGCAGCGGTCACGGGCGCCGCCAGGCCCTGGCCCTGGTTGAGGTAAGCCACGAGGCGCCGCATCTCGTCCAGGGCCTGCGCCTGCATGAGGATGTAGTTCTTGGCGAGCAGCAGCGTGGCGATCTTGGAGAGCTTGCGCACCGACGGGCTGTGCGCGTAGGGGATGACGGCGCGCAGCCCGTCCAGCGCGTCGTTCAGGTCGTGCATCCGCCGCCGCTCGCGCGCGTTTATGCTCAGCCGCAGCGAGCGCTGCTCCCGGGGCCGCCGCCGCGCGTCCGCCGCGCCCCCGGGCCCCCGCCCCCGCCGCCGCCGCCGCCGCTCGAAGGCGTCGTCCTCGTCGCCGCTCTGCTCGCCGCTGCTCTCGGCCACGGCCGCGGCGTGGGGTGCGGGCGCCGCGGGGAGGTCGCCGCCCGGGCCCGGCGCGCCGTAGCCGCGGGCCGCCTCGGGCCCCCGCGCCGCCCCGTAGGCCAGGCCCGCCGTCGCCGCCGCGTAGCCGTGGCTCAGCGCCAGGTACGCGTCCCCCGACAGCGACTTGAGGTCGGCCATGCCGCGCGGCCGCTCGCGCGTCGGTTCGGCTGTCGGTCGGTCCCCGCGCCTCCCCGCCTCCGCGCGCCGGGCCTCTCTGGCCGCCTCGGCCACGCCTGCGGGTCGCCTCCTCCTCCTCTTCTCCCGGCCCTCGTCCTTCTCGTCCCTTCTCTCCCTCCCCCTCTCCTCCCCCACCCTCGCCGCCGCGTGCAGGGCTGGGCCCGGGGGCGGGCTCGAGCTCCCACTCGCTCTGCTCCAGTTTTAAGGTGCGGGGGCGCCCGCTGGGACTTCGCGGCCATCCAATCAGAGGGGACTTGGTGACCGCCTCTTCTCGGAGCCTGGCTCCACGGGCAGCTGGCGCAGACCGACGGCCGGCCGGGTCGGGGACCGCTGGGATGGAGGGAGCTGGAGGCCTGGGTGCAGATGGGGTGGCTGCGGCTTTTCGGGCTTCTCGGCCTCTCCGGCTGTCTCCTCCCGCCACCCGGGGTTGCCACCACAGAACGCTCGCGCCTCACGTGAGTCTTGTCTTGCGTTCCTCAGGCAGGAGCCGGCTCCCCCAGGCGCAGCGGTCCGAGCCGGGAGCGCGCAGCACGACCCGGGACACCGTGCCACGCGGGCCCGAGCAGGTGCGGAGGGCGCGCCTGGGGCCCTCTGCCGGGGTCTGGGGCGTGCAGCCCCAGCTGGGTGCCCTCCCCGAGCCAAAGCACAGCTGTTCAACCGAGTTCGCAAACCGCTCACTCTGGCCACCAGCTCTGGGGCGCCAGGCGTGGAGGCACCATCAGGGACCTACCTCCCTGGCCCTCCAGCCCCGGCCACCTCCTTTCCCAGGGTACCTGCGTCTTGAAGTGGCTTCCACGCTCCCCCCAAGTCTTAGTGATTTAAGGCAGGGATTGGAGTTATAGGACAAAACTTGTTTAGGATAAACCTCTTGATTCAGTTTTCTGGAATTGCAAGTATAAGGGTTTCTCACACTTGTCCAAGTGCAGAGAGGGAATCTTCTGGTTTTCTACTTGCCAGGGCGCGGCCTCCATGGTGGAGTTGGGGAGGATGGCCAGTGAGAGACTGGGGGTGAGGGGGCTGTAAGTCTGGCCTGTGTCTCCTGCCAGGGACATTGGGGTGGCATCCCCAGGTGGGCTTTCTGGGGTATTGCTGGAGCACCTGGGGGGGGGGCAGCTGGGATGCATGATGTGGGATTCTGCAGTTCTCCCATTAGCCTGCAATGGGGTGGGGGCTGTGTGGTCACTGGGCACAGCTTCCTCAGTGGGAGGAACTGGCCGCCAGGGAAAGTTCCCGCGGCTGAGGGGAGGGCCTGGGGACTAAGGCCAGGCCTGTCTGAAAGGTTGAGAGGGGTGGCGGAGCCCTGAGTCTCTAACACACGTTAAAGGACCCCAGGAACAGCTCAAACGGGGGGTGGTAAGGAGCTGAGGGCAGCATGGCTCCGTCCTCAAACCCTGGGTGCGCTTGGAGAATACACTGAGGGAATGGCTTAACCCCTGGACGCCCTAGCAGTGCCCCACAGCTGACTCTTCTCCTTGTTCTTGGACCGAAAACCACGAAAGCAGTGAGTGCACAGCAGCTTGCAGGCCTTCTCCCGGAGTTTCCAGAGGTGCTGCTGGGGTGAAGGCCAGGACCCCAGACTTTCTCCCAGGTGGGGAGCTCCCCGGAGGCCCGGGAGCTGGAGAGGATGCTTGCTTGCCACCTCGGTCCAGAGACAAGGGTCACCCTGCCTCCAGCACGAGACCTTGGCAAAGTGGCTTAATGTCTCTGCTCTCCAGGTTCCTTCAAGGAGAGGAAGTCCATGTTTTGTTGAGTGCTCAGGGAAGGTGGGTAGGTGCTGTGCGCTTTTGTGGAGGGAATAGCTAAGAGTCATTTGCTCCCCGTAAGGTTCTGGAAATCCGGCAATGACTAGGATCCTGGCTTTCAGGGGCTTCTATGCTGTGTGCCGGTGTTTAGGACACAAACAGAAGAAAGCAATCACAGAAAACTTCAGAGCCCCCTTGCTCTGGGCCTTGCAGAGAAATGAGTGGAGAGGAGCTGCGTGAAGGCTAACTGCCTGCCCATGCTGGAGCCTCATGTTTGCCCTGGCTCTGCGTTCAGGAGGGCAGGTCTCACCCACCAGTGCGTCCTGACTCAGAACAAATGTGGGTGGCAGGTTGGCAAGGATGAGCAGGGTCTGGGCTGAGCCCAGGTGCAGGCGGGCGCTGGGGACAGCCTGTTGTGAACAGGAGGCCATGATGTGAAGAGTGAGTGGGTGTTAATTCGGCCAAGGGGCTGGGGTGGGGGCATGCAGCCGTCAGAAGGAGCACCTTGGAGAACAGCAGCAGGGGGCCAGCGTGGGACCAGGGACTCCAGGGTCGGGGGACCAGCCCCGCTGGGGAGTTTGGCCTTGGATAGAAGGACAGGAGCAGTCATTGAATGTGCTCAGGGAAGTGTTCTCAATAGACTACTGTAGTCAGGGGGCTTGAGGGCACTTCCTCCTGGGTGTCCCCCGAGGCCTGGCAGAGTGGTCAGGGGGTGAAAGGGGACGTGGAGAGAAGTGGGCTAACTGCAGAGGCACTCTGAGGCCAACAGGTGCATCGGATGATGTCCTGCCTCTGGGACTCAGGTTTGGATGGAGGTGATGGGGTTGAGGGGGGCAGTATGCTACGGACATACTGAGTGTGGGGGCATTTGAATCACCCAGGGGGGTGTCAGCAGACTAGGTAGTAACTGAGCAAAGATGAGGATGAGATTGGCTTTCAAAGTGTGGCCTGGATAGATAAATACGATGGAGTATTCCTCAGCCACAAAAAGAATGAAATCTTGCCATTTGCCATGATGCGGATGGAACCAGAGGGTATTAGGCTAAGCCGAGTAGTTCAGTGAAAGGAAGACAAATACCATGTGGTTTCACTCCTATGTGGAATTTAAGAAACAAGAAAAGGGAAAAGAGAGAGAGAGAGGCAAACAGATTCTTAGCTCCAGCGAGCACAGTGCTGGCCACCAGAGGGGAGGGGTCCGCAGAGTGGGGTGGGGGAAGCAGGTGATGGGGGTGAAGGCGTGCACCTGTGATGAGCACTGGGCGATTAAAATAAAAACTTAAAAAATTAAAAGATTGACCCCTGAAGAAAGCTGGCCTGGAGCAGCGTCCCAGCCACGCTGCAGGTGGGCATCACCTGGGGAGATTAAGGTGTAGCCGGCCTTGGCCTGGGGCCGCGCATGGTTGGGATGTCTAGACCTCAGGCCCAGGCCATTTTCTGAATGGCCAGGTAACTAAGCCCCTTCAGCAGCTCGGAGGAGGACTGGAGGCAGGGGTGGGCCTGCGGGTGGCGGGCAGGACCGTGACAGGGTCTTCACGAAGGCCCACCCAGCTGATGGTGCAAAGCCAGCTACAAATCCCCCGCAAAGCGCAGGGGGACGCACCGTTTTTGGTCAGGGGCCGCCACCTGCTGGCCGCCCAGGAGACTGCGCTCCACCCGCGGCCCCGGGGCTGCTCGGAGCTCCCGAGGCTGGAATCACGCTCTCTGGCTGCTGGGCTCCTGATGGGGGGCGGGGAGGGGGCGGAGGCTGGTTCCCGCTGTCTGCATGAAGTGGAGAAACCTGTCATGCTCCCCCCAGAATTCGCCATCCTGGGTCCCATGCTCTCCCTGGTGTACTCAGCCTGATGAGCAGACGTGTCCCTTGGTCCCGCTTTCCCAGCGGGGGACCCTTCGCTCCCGCCTGCAGGGGCAGTGCAGGGTGAGGCCGCTCTGCACAGACTGTGGGGTCTCCTGGGGAGCCGCTCAGCCTCCCTGGGGCTGTTTCTGCATCCGTGAAGGGTGATGGGGTTTGTACTGAAGACTGCTCGAACCAATGGTGCCTCCTCCCTCCGGGAGCCACTCTGGGTCAAGCAGCGGTGGTCCCTGCACGCAGCCGGCCCCTACGCCGTGGTCCGGTCTGGGCCCATTGGATGTCACAGCCCGCCAGTGGATGGTGCCCGCCGCCCTGTTGTTGGGTCTTGGGGAAGGGGGCCAGTGGGGTGTGTGGGGGTCCACATGGAGCGCAGTGACCTGGGAGCCAGGGGAGCAGGCTTGGGGGGCAGGGGGAGTGGGAAGGAGCACAGCTCTGAGTCGACAGAGCTCGCTG
Source organism: Mirounga leonina (assembly GCF_011800145.1). Classification (NCBI taxonomy): domain Eukaryota; kingdom Metazoa; phylum Chordata; class Mammalia; order Carnivora; family Phocidae; genus Mirounga; species Mirounga leonina. Next base: position 11,820,553 of record NW_023270490.1, read on the forward strand.
TGGCGTGGCCTTGGGTAAGCCACACTTCCTCGTCTGCAAAATGGAGGGGCATCGAGACAGGGCAAGGAGAAGGACAGGGGAGGCTGCGGACCCCGTGGACACACCGAGTGGCTCCTCTGGGGGATTCCCAGCCTCGGGGTTAGAAGATTCCACCTATCGATGTTGAAAACCAGCCTTCGTGCTAGAGTTCCTGTCTCATAGCGCAGGGACTGTTCCTCATGCTTTATATCACTCAGGGCGCTTCAACAGCTTCTTTTCAAACATCACTAACAAAGAGCATATTTTATGTAAGAAGTCGCATTGGCTGGGACAGGGACATGGGGCGACTTGCACATAGAGCTACTGGGTTGTGGCCTCTTGATGGGGCGCATATAACACAGTCCCCTGGCACCGACCACCCCCCGAGTGTTGCTCATGACTCCCACCAGTTGGACCTTCAGATCCCCCACAGAGGTGGCACCTGCTGGCTATTCAGGAAGGATGTCTTGGAGGCAGGTGCGGCACGCATCAGCATGAACTTATCTCCCCAAACTGTCTCCTTCGTTGGTGGCCAAGCCATTGACCTGGAGTGATAACAAGAGAACTAGTCGGCGTGGAAGCTCAGGGAGGGTTACTTTCTTCTGCTCTGCTCCCTCTTGTCCATCACCAGACGGATGCCTGGCTGATCTGATCTCTTTCCACTTAAAATGCCCAGCGGCCGTCACTCACCTGTGGGATAGAGACCCTGCTGCTTGGGGCGCTCTGGGTCTTTCACACCTGCCCACCCCCTGCTGTGAGCCTCATCCCAGCGTTGCCCCCAGCACCGGTGGGGGGGGGGCACTGCATTGGTGCCAGGGATTTGTGATGCGGGAAGTTTCTGGTTTTAGAGCTTTGGCTTTAGACATCTGCCCACTTGGAACACCCTTGCCCATCCCATAGGACTGAATGCACCTCTTCCTCCAGGAAGCCCTCCTGACACCCTCCCCCCTGCCCCCAGTTGGACAAGATACTCCTCTGTTGTGCTTTATTAGGGGCAGTGAGCTTGGCCAAGAGACTCCTGACATTCAGTCGAGGCTCGTCACTTCCCTCTGGGAACAATCTGCACCCCTCACATTTAGATACAAGGCCTTTAAATTTCTTTGAAGCAAGGCCAGATTCCTTCATAGGGAAGCCGTTTTAAATTTTGTAAATAAATCTCAGGCGAAATATTCAGATATATGAGTACCTTTTTGGTTTTCCCTTTCTTACCGATTTCTTATTTTAGTACATTGTGGGCAGTGAACGTGGCTCACGTATATGATGGATTGAAGCTGTGTAGATGTATATATATATATGTATAATCTATATTTACCTCAATTCAATCAAGTGCATGTATTGTGTTCTTCAAATCCTTCATATTCTTATTTTTTGCGTATTTAGTAGCTGCTGAGCTGTGACAGAATCTTACTGTGAGACTCACCCGAGCTAAATTGGACAGTGACAACCTCTGGTAAAGTCATTCTGTGGGGTGGGGGGTCAAGATTGCTCTGAAAAATTCACTCCCTAAAGACGTTACCATGATTACTTATTTTCTTTTTTGAAGCTTGCTTTAGGCTCAGCATATGGTCAATTTAAAAAAAGCAGTTTTAAAGTTTATAGAAAAATTGTTGGGAAAGTTTAGTTTCCACTTACTGCCCCCACCCCACCCCCGCCCATTATTAACATGGTGCATGGACAGTCCATGTGTTCCAGCTGATGAACCAGTGATACATTATGATAACTGAAGTCCTTTGCTTACATTAGCCTTCACTCCTTGTGCTGGACAGTCTGTGGGTCTTGACAGATACATAAAACATGTTTGTACCACACGGAATAGTTACAGGGCCTCAAAAATCCCCTCCCCTGTGCCTACCTATTTGTATTTGTCCCTCCCTCCCTCTCTTTCCCCAGATTTCTGTAACTATTTCATGTGGTTAATTTTTGTAAAATTTGTAAAAATCTTTTTGGTGAAACATGTACATTTCTCAGTTGTTGGGTGTAGTGTTTTGTATAAGTTAATTTGGTCAAATTCACTGATTGTATCATTAAAGATGTCTACATAGTTACAAATATCTCTGTCTGTTTCTTCTGTTAGTTGTTGGCAATTATCAATGAAGTTGCTATAAATATCCATGTGCTTGTAACTGATAGCACAGAAATACAAAGGATCCTGAGACTGCTGTGAACAATTGTATACCAACAAGTTGGACAGCCTGAAGAAATGGGGAAATTCCTAGAAACATACAGAAACAAATTACTGAGATTGAGGCATAAAGAAATAGAATGTCTGAACAGACGAATCACTAGTAAGGAGATTGATTCAGTAATTATGAACCTCCCAAAAAAGAAAAGCCCAGGACCAGATGGCTTCAGGGGTAGATTCTCTTGGATGTTTAAAGAAGAATTAACATCGATCCTTCTCAAAATCTTCCAAAAAATGGAAGAGGAGGGAATTCTTCCAAACACATTTTGCAAGTCCAGCATTACCCTGACACCAGGTAAGGACATCCCAGGAGAAGAAAATTACAGGCCAATGTCCCCAGTGAAAAAGAAATTAAAGGCATCCAAATCAGAAAGAGAAAAGTGAAACTGTCTCTAGAAGATAACGTGGTATTACATAGAGACCTTCCATGACTTACGATGGGGTCATATCCTGAAAAACCCGCCATAAATTCAAAGTATCGTAAGTAGAAAATGCATTTAATATGCTTCACCTACCAAACATCACATCTTAACCTAGCTCACCTTAAACGTTCTCAGAACACTGACATGAGCCTACAGATTGGGCAGAATCATCTCACATAGACTATTTTATAATGAAGTGCTGAATATCTGATTTATTGAGTACTGTATGGAAAGTGAAAAACAGAATAGTTGACTGGGTGCAGAAGGGTTGTAAGTGTATCTGTTGTTGACCTTCCTGATCACATGGCTGCCTGGGAGCTGCCACTGCCTAACATCGCAAGGCAGGACCCGACCGCATGTTGTTAGCTGGGGGAAAGATCAATACTCAAAGTGCAGTTTCTACTGAGTGTGTATTGCTCTCACACCATTGTAAAGTCAAATAATTATAAGTCAAGTCTGTATCGAAAATCCTAAAGACTCTGCTAAAGAACTGTCACAGCTAATAAAATAATTCGGGAAAGTTGCAGGATACAAAATTAATACACAAAAGTCAGTTGTGTTTTTTTTTTTTAAGATTTATTTGTTTTAGAGAGAGAGAGAAAGCATGCAAGTGGGGAGGGGCAAAGGAGAGGGAGAGAGAATCTCAAGCAGATTCCCTGCTGAGCATGGAGCCCAACTCGGCGCTCAATCTCATGACCCTGATATCATGACCCTAAGATCATGACCTGAGCTGAAACCAAGAATTGGACATTTAACCAACTGAGCCACCGAGGCACCCTCAAAATCAGTTGTGTTTCTATACACTAACAACAAACCATCAGAAAGAAGAATTAAGAAAATAATCCCATTTACAATTGCACCAAAAAGAATAAAATACCTAGGAATAAATTTAACCAAGGAGGTGACAGACCTGTACTCTGAAAACTATGACATTGATGAAAAGCTATTGAAGCAGACACAAATAAATGGAAAGACATTCTGTGCTCATGGATTGGAAGTTACTATTGTTAAAATGTCCATACTGTCCAAGACCATCTATAGATTCAATGCAATCCTTATTAAGATTCCAATGGCATTTTTTACAGAAACAGAAAAAAAAAATCCTAAAATCTGAATGGAGCCACGAAATACCCTGACTAGCCAAGGCAGTACTGAGAAAGAAGAATAAAGCTGAAGGCATCATGCTTCTTAATTTCAAACTATGTTACAAAGCTGGTAATCAAAACAGTGTGGTCCTGGCATAAAAATAGACACATGGACCAGAGGAACAGAATAGAGATCCCAGAAATAAACCCACATATATATGGCCAATTAACTTGTGACAAAGGAGCCAAGAATATCCAATGAGGAAAGGAGAGTCTCTTCAATAGTTGATGTTGAGAAATTTGGACAGCCTCATGCAAAAGAATGAAACTACTCCCCTATCTTACACCATCCACAAAAATCAACCCAAAATGGATTGAAAGGCCTGAAAACACAAAACTCCCTAGAGGAAAATACAGACAGCAAACTCCCTGACACTGGTCTTGATGATGATTTTTTTTTGGATTTGATGCCAAAAACAAAGGCAAAAATAAACTACTGGGACTACATCAAACTAAAAAGCTTCTGCACAGCAAAGGAAACCATCAAAAAAATGAAAAGGCATGCTACAGAATGGGAAAAAGATATTTGCAAGTTATATGTGTGATAAGGGGTAATATCCAAACTATATAAAGAGCTCATACAACTCAATAGAAAAAACACAATCCGATTAAAAAATGGACAGAGCCCTGGCCTCGGAGTCTGGAGGAAGCCGAAGTTGGCCTGTGTTCCCCACTGCTGCTGGCACCCTGTCTGCTCTGGGGCCCAAGGACGGCGGTTGGTCCAGCTGTGCAGTTCCTGGCTTGCTCAGCCACCCTGACGCTGCCTGGAGCTGGCAGGGAAGGCAGCAAGGGAGGGCCATGAGCACCGTGATGGCAGAGCTGGTGTGGGAGTCCTGGAGGCAGAGTCTGGAGAGGCTGGAAACAAGATCAGTGCCCCTGGGCTGAGGTGTCTCTGCTGCCAATGTAGGACGATATGGAAATGCCACTCGGGCTCCCTGACACCTTCCTTTCTTCACCAGGGAGTGCTGGGAGATTTCTCCCAATTTCTTGCCTTTTCTTTGGGGAAGGGTGTGCCCTGGCCCACCTGTGAGGGGCCAGCCACCCTTGCATCCTGTCACACAGTGGTAGGTAACCGAGACAGCCTCCTGCCAGTCTCCCGCTGCTGTGTGGGGCCCCCACGTTTACTCTCCCCCAGTAATGAGGGGGATCCTGGTAAAGCACCTCAGGCGAGTCCCTGCTGTGGCCCCCTTACTCAGAATAAAACTGTGGCCCACCTGGCCCTTTGCAATGGCCGCTGGCTACCTCTCTGAGCTGGGGAGAACAGCAGCCTCATCCCACCTGGCCCACTCCCACCTTTGCCCAGGTGGGCCCTCAGCCCTGGACACCTACCTGCAGGCAGAGCTTTGCCTGCAAGGCCCATGCTGTCCCCTGCCTGCCCCCCCATCTTGCTCAAACTTCTCTCCTCTGTGTCCCCTGCCTGCCCCTACGCCATTAAGCAGCCGAGCTGTGCTGGTCCTGGCTGGCCACCTGCCCCCTTGCCCATGCTCTCTGCAGGCACTTGGAGATCAGGCAGTGGCTGTCCTGCACTTGCTGAGGACACCTGAGTGACCATGCCCTGAGCCCCTGCCAAACACCTTACAGGTGTTGGCATGAGTGGGGGGTTCTGTGTTGTGGTGCTGATGGGAAGATAGCCTGGGTGTCCAGGGCCCTAGGTGGAGGGTAGGACGGCCCCAGTCCCCTCCCCCACACAGCCCCACCCTTCCCCGCCCCTCCCCCAGGGCTCCTAGGGCTGGCAGGGCTGAGGGGGGTGGCCCACTAGGGGCAGTCCTCCTTCTGGCCTCCGGAGGGCAGCAAGCCCCTGGGTTTGTGTGTCCAGCAGGCAGTTCCAGGGGAGGTCTGGGGGCCGCAGAAGCATGGAGTCTGAGTATGTCCTTGGCTGCTTTGGGTCACACCTCAGGCCCTGGACCCTCTGGAGTAACTGGGACACAGCCGGGAGGGCCCCCTGCCTGCGACCGCTGGTCCCTGCACCTCACTCTGTTGCGGCAGCTCCTCCTTGCCCCCCACCACTCTGTGTCAAGGTGAGGTCCAGTGTGTGTGTGTTGGGGGGGGACTGCAGGCACCAATAGCAGTTCTGGGCCTGGGAGGGGGCACCACGGAGGGGGGAGGGCTGTGGGGAGGGGGCAGGGGCGTGCCTGCGGGGCCCGAGGAGGCCCAGCCTGATGCCCGAGGACTGCGGGGTCTGGCTGCAGGTGGGATCTAGGCCCAGGAGGCTGGGGATGGCCCCAGGTGTAGAAGGGATGGGCCTCAGAAGACAGTGGTCAGCACCCAGGAACCTGGGGCCAGGCCACTGGCAGCCCATGCTGGACCCCCAACTCTTCTCCTCGCCTGCAAGATGGGTAAACCAGCGCTGGCCATGGCACCTGCTTCCTGCGGGCTGTGCACTTAGATGAGTGTAGGGACAGGTGCGCACCACGTGTCCCGTGCTCTTCGGTGGGTCGCCCGTATTGGGATGACTGCAGTGTGGACCCAGGTGCCCTGCCCAAACGTCCAGGAAGGCCTCACTCTTCCCCATCTGTAAAATGGGGTAGCAAGGCTGAGGGTTGCCTGGAGAGATGGTGGCAGGTCAGCCTCCCACCTGGGTGTCCCCTCTGCTTGGTCCCTCAGCCCTAGCCACACCACTGTGGACCTCAGTCTGAGCCCTGCCACTGTGGCAGGCTGTCCAGACATAGAGACCCAACACTGGGTCAGTGGGGTGGCCTTTTCTCGCCTTGGCTGCACACAGCAGGTGGGCGCTGTCCTGGCCTCGGAGAGCCCACCGCGGGCAGCAGGCAGGACCCTGCCCTCCACTGGCGCCCCCATGGCCGACAGGACACAGCGCTGGCTCACAGGCCAGCCTGGTCTCCCTCTCCCGAGCCGTGCTGGACGGCGGGCCCCGTGCGGGCCGAGCGGTCACCAGCACTGGCTGCCGTGTCTGTGTGGACGCCTGCAGGTGGCTCCTTGGTCCCGTCTGGGCGGTGGCTGGTCGGCTGTGCTGCGAGGGACGTCCGTCTGGCCCTGGCCCTGTGGAGTGTGGCAGGTGCGCCTTTGCCGTCCTCGACGAGTGGGCCCTCCTCCCGGACCGAACGTGGGTCCACCGGAGAATTGTCGCCTCACCCTCTGTGTTAGGGAGCCCTCCCGTCCCGGACGAGGCGCCTGCAGCTTCACCGTCGGCTCGTTTTCCCCACCGCGTTGTGCCGTCTTCAGGACACGCCCTTTCCCCCCCTCACTGTGGCCCCTCCTCTCGTCCCACGTCCTCTGGTTCCTTCCTTTCCTCTTTCCCTGGGTCACTTTGGACTGTTTACAGTGATGCCATTTTTACCTTTCCTATTGGCATATCGGACATGCCTCCGGGCTTCACACTCGGGTGGCAGCTCTGCCCGGGGTTCAGGCGCACCCTCTACGTCGGTGTGTGCTTTGCACGCCCGCGACCGTGTACTGCGCCCCCCGCTTGGCACCACTGTTGCTCAGCCCGCGGTGTGTGTGCGCCAGTGGATGAACCCACGGTGCATCATTAAGAAGTCGGCTTGAAACACTCGATGATCTTCCGAAAATAAACAGTAAGACAGTATTTTAATGTTACCCGCGTGTTTTCCATGTCCACCCCGCCTTGTCCATCTGTGTGGACCAGTCTGGTGTCATTTCCCCGGTGCCTGAAGGACTTTGATTTCTTTTTTCCTGAGAGCCTGCTGGTGATAACTTGTCCGAATTTTTTTGTTTGTTTAGAAAGTTTTATCTGTGAAGATATTTTTGTGCGATGTAGGGTTTTAGCTGGACAGATCTTCTTTCCCTTTGGGTACTTTAAAGATGCCACCTCTCTGTGTTTGGCCTGGATAGTGTCCCCGAGAAGTCACTGTATTCCGACCCCGTCCCGCTGTGGGGGATTCGTGTTTCCTTGACTGCTTGAGGTCTTTGTCGCTGGTTTTCAACGGTCTTATTAGGATCGCAGTGCCGTGGTTTCTTTATGTTTATTCTGCTGCTGGGGGGCGGGGGTGTTGGTCTTCTTCAATCTCTGGATTTTCAACAGATTGGGAAAACTTAATCAGTATTTCTTAGGGCATATATTTCCTGTCCCTCCACCACCTTCGTATGGGCCCTCGTGTCACAGAGATCCTTTTTGTCAGTGCGTTTTTCCCCCCTGTGGGCGTCATTTTGGATAGTTTCTGTTGCTAGGTCTTCAAATTCACTTTTTTTTCCCCTTTGCGACCTGCAATTTGCGGTTAATTTTGTCTATTGTGTTTCTCACTTCAGAGGCTACAGTTTTCATGTCTGGAATGAAAAGACCCTTTGGGTCTTCAGACTTCATTCCTCTTGTTCCCACCACCTTTATGCTCCTTTTGACGGGTGGACTCTCCGCCTGAGTCCCCACCACCCGCCCATGCGTCCCTGGCTGCTTCCTGTTTCTCCTGCTGGGGTCAGGCTTCCCCCGGACGCTGACTTGTGGGTGCTAGACCATGTGTGAGGAGACTTGCTCTGTTGTGCAGCTAAATCAGTAGGATCAGGTTGACCCTTTCCAGGCTTCCTTTTATGTTGGTGGGGCGCCCTGGAGCACTCTGTGGGGCTCACTTACCCCCAAGAGTCCCTCTGGGGCCACACCTGATGCCCCTTGCTAGGGATGCAGCTGGCCCCGGCCCCGCATGAGTCCCGCCACCATCTCTATCCTGGGGAGTTCACGCTGCGTGAGCAGACCAGCATCTGCCCCAACCTCGGGGCCCCTCTGCAGATCTCTGGGGCTCCCTCCGGATAGCCCTCAGGTGCTTGGCCCTAGGGTTTCCCACTGCCTCCACCTCCCGGATTCTGGCCCCTGTATCCTCTGCTCAGAGATGCCCTTCCTGAGCTGCAGTGTGGGACCGTCCCCAGCCGGAGAGCTGGTAGCCAAGGGCCCCGAGATTGACTTTTCTCCCTCCAAGAGCACAGCCTGCCTGGTCCAAGGTCTGGTGCAGGAAAGCTGATGCTCTGGGGCTGCTCATTCGTGGGGGTTCGTGGAGAAAGGGCTGGTCTCCCTGCTGCCCCTCCCCCTGTGCCGGCCAGAGTCTGGCTGCACTTTTGCCGTGCTTCCTTCCACTGGCCTACCACCTGGGAGCTAGGGGCTTCTGAGTCCGTGATATTTGTGGAACAAGGGAGGCAGAAGCTCTGCTGACACTGAGCTCTTTGCCAGGCACTGGGTGACCTCATTCCCCTCCTCTGCGGGGGGTCAGCTTGCCCAGTGTCACATGGCCCTTCGGGCAGAGCTGGGGCTTGGGTTGCCATCTGTCTGGATGAGGACGGGATAAAGTGCAGTCCCAGGCTTGCGACCTGGGACCTGGGATCCAGAGTCCTGGGCTGGGGGGAGCTGCACTCTCATCTGGGGGGGCCTGGGGACCTGGACACGGGGCTGCTTGGACCTTCTGAAGGCCCGTGGAGGAGAGGAGCTGGTCTCACCCCAGCTTCTCCTTCCACATGTCACCAACAGCATAGGACCCTGCCCTGGGCCCCCAAAGCTGCCCCTGACCGTGTCCCTCTCTGGCCGCCCTTCCTGGCTGCGGTGTCCCGGGCAGCCTGCGTATCTGAGAAGGCATGGACGCTTGGAGCAGGCAGGGACCCCTGAGATGCACCAAGAGCAGATTGAATGTGTCTGTTGCTGATTCTTATTCCCGTGGCTCCCATGTTACCGCACAAATGATTTTGCACTTGGTTGAGATTAAATATTCATACACAGAAAATTAAAAAAAGAAATATTCCAGGCCCCCAAACAATTGCTTATGTTACAGTTAAAAAGCAAACGAAGGAAATGTTAGAGCAAGTGTGTTGGCTGGAGCCTCGGGGGTCAGGACGGGAGGTACCCCTGGCTGGGGTGTGCGGGAGGCTCGGCCCAGCCCACATGTTCCTTAAGTGGGTGTTTGCTGTTTATCAGGTGAGATTGGCTGGTGGGGGAAGGGGTCTCGCTCCTACCAGACCCACAAACACGAGGAACGTGGCCCACAGCCCCTCCTCCATTTCTGTGGGGTGGGGAGGGGGTCTCAGCAGCACAGAGTGAGCAGGCTGGGGGTCAGGGGCCCAGAGGCCGGTGTGCAGGACAATGACTCCGTGGTGGCCTCAGCTGCCCGGTGCCAAATGCACACCTGTCTGGCTTCTCTTTGAGCTTTGACCTTCCTTGGAGCTGGGACCTGACCACTTGGAATTGAAGGAGTCTCGACTAATTCAAACTGGTTTAAGAAGAAAAGGGGTCTCTGAGTTTGCAGTTACGTGAACCAAGGATGGCTTCATGCACTGCTGGATCTAGATGTCCTGACGATGACGCGAGGGCTCGCTGTCCCCGGTCTTTCAGCTTTGCCCTGCTCTGTGCTGACTTTACTCTCAGGCAGGCAAGTCCCCGAGTGGCAGAAGCTGCAGCCTGACCTCTTCCCAACTCAGCTGACCCAGCAGGAAGCAGGTACTTCCTTTCCCCTCCAGCACCTGCTTCTCTTGGCCTGGATATTCTGTGTCGAGTGTCATTCCCTACTCTTGGTCCTTGTGGTTTGGTTGGCTAACACCCCACCCCACTCGAGAGCTGGACACCCACCCACCTCCCGCACACGAGACCAGCTCAGTCCAGTCCAGTGAGCGCCAGCACCTGGGCTGTGCCGAGGCCACCGATGAGGGCTGGTCCCTAGAGCTACCCCAACCTAGATTGATCATCCACCTGTGGGTCCCCCTCCTCTCCCTGCAGGCCCCTCCACCCAGTCTGGAAGGTGGCAGGCCCTGGTGCAGGGGAGGACTGGGGGAGGTTGGAGAGTCACTTGGCTGGGCTAGTCCCAGGAAGGCTTCCTGGAGGAGGTTGCATTGGGAGGCACCCTATTTGAGCAGAGGGCTGCTGTCTTGCTGGGGACAGGCCCACACTGATGCTGGGAGCCACCAGCCTCCCTTCCCCGTGCTCTACATCCTTCCCCCTTCCCTGGGTCCATCCTAGTGAAAGGGACAACGTCAACCAGACAAAGTTTCTACTGTCAACCCAAGTCCTGCTTCATTCAGCGGGAAGGGCAGCGGCAGGGGAGAAGACGCAGGCTGTGCGCCTGTGCGTGAACCTTCCGGCACAGAACATTGGACTGCCCGGGTGCAGGAGCCCTGCAGCAGGAGGTGAGGCCGCTGACCCTGGGCCAGCACGGTGCGCGGCCGCCACCCACCTCCAGGCGCCACGGAGGCTGGAGCTGCTCCCCGCGGTGGCGCCACCTGGTGGGGACGGACGGGTACAGCCGCCTCCGTGCGGGTTCTCAGGTTAGGCGAAAGGGGTGGGAGATCCGCACTTTTTCGCAATTTCGGCATAAGTTGAGACTCCAGAACGACGTGGAAACCAGATGGCGCAGCACAGGCATGCCAATGAGCTGGAAATGCCGCCAGACTGCACATAAGCACACGTGTGCGTGCCCCATGCGGTCCCTTGCTGTGGGGTTGCTGATCCCCGGCCGAGGCTCTGGGCGCCCTGCCGCGGGGCACCGCCCGGTGCTGGCCACGTGTCCCCGCGGTGTCGTCGGCTGGCAGGGAGCCCACCCCGGGCTGCCCAGAGCTGGGAGTTCGGCAAAGAAGACATTTGCTGCAGTTTCTTCTGTGGGCCGAGGCCACGTGCTGCGTGGCTGATTTAAGACCGTGTCCGGCTCCAGGCCCTCAGCCGGGCCTCGCGGCTGATGCGCTGACCTTGTCCAGCTGAACACTGCCATCGCGAAGCTTCGGTGGCTGTGACGTGCTCCTCGGCGTCCCTGCCCCTCGCTCCTCTCCGGGGGACCTGTGAGCCAAGTCCCTCTGCGCCCACGGCCCTCGTGCCGTGTTTGTGGCCTGGCTCTCTGTGGGCGCACCCCACTGCCCCCCGGGTGAGGGACTCCATGGTGGCCCTATCCCCCTGTCACACTGGGCAGGGCCCCGGGGCAAGCGACTGAGGGGTCTTGCCTGGAGGGCGCGTGAGCCGCCGGCGGTCAGTGGACGTGGCCAGAAACGTTCTCAGTTCGGTCCGGTTTCCTTTCAAAGCCCCTCGTTTCCCAGCAGTTTCTGTGCGGCAAGAGGGGGAGCCGTGGTTCAGGTCGGGCTGTGGGGGGAGGGGTGGGTGGTTAAGGGGTGCTATTTGACTTGCATTCTCAGGCACCCCAAGCCTTCTTTCCCACTGAGGATGAGCACAACACAAAGTGCCCTTGGAGAAATTTTTATTTTTTTAGATGAATAAAAATTGGAGTAACCAATGGAAATATTTTGGCCGTGAAAACGGTGTGTGCTGGGTAGAGTGTGAGGTTCCTAAGTGCCCCCAGACCCCCATGTTTGGTAGACCTCACCTCCTCACGCTCTTGGGCCCCGGGGGAGTGGCCTCACCCTGATGCGGGCAGCCCCGCCCACGCCCAACAATTCCAGCCCCTCAGGACACCTGCCTGCAGAGTGGAGGCTGCAGAGAGAAAGCAGTTAGCAAAGCCAGGCTCCTCCCCTCCTCCCCCTCCTCTCCCCTCCCTCCTCCTCTCCT
>NW_023270490.1:11833153-11876680 GCF_011800145.1 Mirounga leonina
CCCCCTCCTCCTCCTCCTCTCCACTCCTCTTCCTCTCCTTCCTCTCCCCTCCCCCTCCTCCCCCCTCCTCCCCCCTCCTCCCGGGGCCAGCACTCACTCCTTGCTGGGCCTCAGGCCTCCCTCTGAAGCTGTTGGCTCTCTGAGTACAAGAGAAAATGTCCTCTGCCTTTGGCACAGTGTGCTCACAACAGTGCTCCGTGGTTCTGGAAGGAATGTTCCGGAGCGAGCCCCAAAGGCCTCAAGAGTGCTGGGCAGGGCTGAGGGGGCCCAGCGAGCAGGGAGAACGTGGCCATGGCAGGGGCGTCCTGGTGGGGCCGGGAGGGGAGACCCACTAGCTGAGCCTGTGTGCCGAGGAGCTGGCCTCGAGGGAGAGCATGGCCGCCTGGCTCGGTGCCTCGGGTGGGTTGCGATGCTCCGGTCACTTAATCTCGCTCCCAGCCCAGCCCGGCTTGCAGCTGCCGACAGCCGCTGCGTCAGCCACGGAGCAAGGAAGCCCCTGGGTGCGGGGCAGCTGGGGTCCCGCGTGATCTGTCAGCGCAGAGGCTTGCCGCCTGCAAGCGCGTGTCCCCAGGACCCCTGGCGGGGGTCAGAGTGGCCCCGGGCTTGCGCAGGGGCGGGCCGTCTCCCGGCTCCTCGCTGCTGGCAGTCTCTGCCTCAGCTCCTGGAAGCTTTGCCGGCTCTGGACCTCCATCCTCACCCGGCCTCCTCCCTGGGCGCCGTGTGTCCCATGTCCCCCTCCTACCAGGACGGCCACACAAGGGCAGGGAGACTGCATTGGCCTAACTCCCTCTGCAAGGACCCGAGTTCCAAATGAGCTTGCATTCTGAGGGCCTGGGGCTCAGGACTTGAACAGGTGAATTTTTGGGACACAATTCCACTCATGAGGGGGAGGCCTGCCCCGCGATGGGGCGGAGACTGGTCCCTTCGCTACTGGGGTTGCCCTGCCGCCCCTGCTCTCCACGGAGTTTCTTTCTGCATTCCTCCCGCATGCGCGGTCCCTTCATTCATTCCTCCCGCATGCACTGTCCCCATTCATTCATTCCTCCCGCATGCACGGTCCCTTCATTCATTCCTCCCGCATGCACTGTCCCCATTCATTCATTCCTCCCGCATGTACTGTCCCCATTCATTCATTCCTCCCTCATGCACTGTCCCCATTCATTCATTCCTCCCGCATGTACTGTCCCCACTCATTCATTCCTCCCTCATGCACTGTCCCTTAATTCATTCATTCCTCCCTCATGTACTGTCCCTTAATTCATTCATTCCTCCCTCATGCACTGTCCCCATTCATTCATTCCTCCTGCATGCGCTGTCCCCTAATTCATTCATTCCTCCCTCATGCACTGTCCCCATTCATTCATTTCTCCCACATGCACTGTCCCCTATTCATTCATTCCTCCCGCATGCGCTGTCCCCTAATTCATTCATTCCTCCCGCATGCGTGCTCCCCTTCATTCATCCTGCATGCGCAGTCCCCTAATTCATTCACTCCTCCCGCATGCACTGTCCCCATTCATTCATCCTGCACATGTTCCCCCTATCCCTCATTCATTCATCCTGCACACAGCCTTCCCCTTGCCCAGCCTGTGCTGGCCCCTTGTTGGGTGTTGGGGCTCAGATAGCTGAGTGCAGTGGGTGGCAGGGCCTGGCGGGCAGGGCCCAGGAAATTTGGGGTCCTGCTCCTGCAGAATAGCCTTCCTTGACCTGTCCAGTCCCCAGAACTGGCCCTCCTGGCAGTTGAGCCTTGTCGGAAGCTGGCAGGACCAGGAACCCACTGCGCTTCACTTCCAGGCCCACCAGAAAGCAGGGAGAGGGGTCAGCCTTTGTCTGCCCCCACAGAGGCAGGACCAGCTCAGAATTTGCCAGCCCGGTACAAAACAAAAATGCAGGGCCCTTTGTTCAAAACTGATGACTCAGTGTCTGACAGTGACCACAGAGCCGTGAGCCATTCAACCTTCCGAGCTCCGAGCACGGGGTGACGGAGCGAGGAGCGACTGCCCAGCCACCTGCCCAGGAGGCCCGGGTGGGGGGTTCTTGCTGGAACTCGGCGGTACGAGGAAGGACCCACAGGCCTGGTCCAAAAGGGGCACAGAGGAGCTTGTCAAGGAAGGGCCTTTGTCAGAGCCCCTGTTTCAGCAGTGGGACCACAAGGCCTCATCCCAGGTGGAGCTCGGACGAAGAGGAGGGATGAAGCCCATCGGGGAGTTCGGGGTGTTCCTCGCCCTCCCACCTGCCTACATGGCATGCCTTGTTGTTAACAGTAACTCACATGCCGTGCGCTTCAACCACTCTAAAGTGTATAACTTGTCAGCAGTTAGTGCAAAAGGACACCGTCCCCACCAGCAGCCCCTCCCCACCCCTCGCCCCCCGGATCCACTTCCTGTGTCTGGGTCGGCCTGTTTCGGGCCTTTCGTGTACGTGGAATCACACGCCAGACAACGTTTTCACCCCAAATCAGACAACTGCGTGAGGCTGGCCGAGGGTGGTGAATTCCAGGGCCCCTTCTCCGAGACAGCAGCTTATTAATGTGGTAATTCATCCAGCAGCTGCCTAGGAAGCTAACTGACTCCATCTCTTACTATGTGTTCTCCCTTTTAAGGCAGAGGGTCATTTCTCTGGGGGAAAAATTCATGTTGCTTTGGTTTTCCTGATCTCGGGATATGTGTGGGGGTGCTCACCCCAAAGAGCCGGGAGGGGGCCACGGTCGGTTGCTGGCCTGGCTCATGGAGATAGATGGAGTTAATCCAACGCTGTTGAATTGGGTTCACAATCCGTGAGGGCTCTGGCAGCCTGGGGGGAGCGGCTCATGCACCCACTCTCCGGGGGGTCTGCCCACCAGATTGCCCTAATGTGGCATGAAATTAAAGTGGGAAGCTACTCAGCATCAGCATCTCTGTTCTCCTTCCCTTCCTCTCGCCTCGTGATGAAGTCCTGTGTGGGGAGTGGTTTGGGCCTCCTGCCTTGGTCCCTTCCTTCCACGCGCTGGAAAGCCCACACAGCCCTCTGCTAGCCTGGTCTGGAGCATGGGGTGTCAGGATGGGGAGCCCCCACACCTCCTGCTGCTTCCCCCCGGCTGCTCTGCTTGGGGGCACCCCCTTCTCCAGGGGTCTCGGACACCTGCCAGGTGTGGGTGTAGAGACACCTGCAGACACAGGGGCCCGGCAGGGCTGGCCAGGCCCGAGCTGGCTCCTTCCAGCCTCGTCCTGGCCGGTGGGAATGTGGGTGGGGTCGGCCCTGACAGGTGTGACGTGTGACGGTTGGCCGCGTGATGGTTGGCAGGAGAGATGACAAGTGCTCCCCCCCCCCCAGAGAACACGTGTTTCCCTAACCTGCTGTGTGTAGCTCCAGGAAAGGGGCTGTTTCAGGGAGCGGGATGTTCCTTCTGCATCGTTTTAAAAGATTTTATTTATTTCTTTTAGAGAGAGGGAGTGCACGTGTGTGCGTGAGAGTGGGGGAGGGAAGGAGCAGAGGGGGAAGGGGAGGGAGAGAGAATCTCAAGCAGACTCCCCATTGAGCACAGGCCCCAACACAGGGCTCGATCTCACAACTCTGAGATCAGACCTGAGCTGAAACCCGGAGTTGAACACTTAACCCACTGAGCCACCCAGGCTTTTTAAAGGCTCTTTCTGCTTTTTAAAAAGCTTGATTCTCTGGGGCGCCTGGGTGGCTCATTCGTTAAGCCTCTGCCTTCGGCTCAGGTCATGATCCCAGGGTCCTGGGATGGAGCCCCACATCGGGCTCCCTGCTCCACGGGAAGCCTGCTTCTCCCTCTCCCACTCCCCTGCTTGTGTCCTTGCTCTCGCTGTGTCTCTCTGTCAAATAAATAAATAAAACCTTAAAAAAAAAAGCAGCTTGATTCTCAGAATGCTGGGGAATTGGGTTCCGGAGAAGAAGCTGCCCCTACTTACAAACACAGGGAGACACTGAGCAGAGCCCCACGCAGACACGCAGGTCATCTCTCTACTTGTGATGATCTCATTCACATGGAAGCTCAGAATGCTTCCAACCCCCAGGTCTTGCCCCTGGCTGTGTAGCCCCCAGCCCCGAAATGAGCCCGCACGCTCTGCTACCCCCCCCCCCCCCCCCCGGCGCATCCCAGTGACAATAGCTGCTGGACCAGCGGCTGCAGGATGCGGTTAACCCCCCACCGCACCCCGCGCACCTCCACTGCACACAACACTCTGAGGGCAGTGACTGTGAGCTCTTTGTGCGCAGGGCTGCCCCGGCTGGGGACAGGGGGCTGCGCGGGGTGGGCGAGCCTCCCACAGAAGCTCCCCCTTGCCCCGAGTTCTCCTGGAGCCGCTGGCTTCTGTCTCTGCTCCCTTGTTTGAGGTTATCGACTAACAATTCTCTTTGGTCCCACAGGGAGCTGGTCTGAGGCTGTTTGAGCACAGAGGCTCAATGAGGAAAAATAAATATTTCATGGTCTGGACCAGTGAGGGAAGAAAATAAATAGCTACATCCTCAATTAAGTGTGGGCTTCTCACCAAAGAGAGTGCGTCCTGCCTTCGCATGTCTGGTTTCCTTCATCCTTTTAAGCGAAATCACAGGCTGCCAAGTACACAGCCTGGGAGCAGGCTGGGTGGAGGCAGAATCACATGGAAAGCCAGGCACATGCCATGGGCCTCCTGGAGGTTTGGGGGCTGCGTGGCAAGCGGAGGGGGCACTGGCCCAGAGCTGGGAGTCCGGCTGTCATCCCTAACTTGCTATCAGGTCCGGGGCCGGGGAAGACCCAGGCAGGTGTGGGGTCTGTGGGCAGCATTTACTGCAGGCCTGGCCCCCCTGAAGCTGTGTGACATCTGAAAATGTCTAGTCCTCATGTTTGGGGGCTTGACCCACAGGAAGCGAGGCATGGGTCAGCACAGACAGAGCTGCTGGTCAGGGAACGCCCGCTCCCGCATGTCAGCGTAGGCTCTCCTCAGCCTGGCTGAGCTCACGTGGCATAACTGCTTGCTGACTGAGCCTTGTGATCCTGTTTGAGCCCTTCTGGAAGGTTCAGGCATGGCTACTGCTCTCTGTCCAGTTATTTTTTTTTTTTTTAAGATTTTTATTTATTTATTTGACAGAGAGAGACACAGCGAGAGCAGGAACACAAGCAGGGGGAGTGGGAGAGGGAGAAGCAGGCTTCCTGCCGAGCAGGGAGCCCGATGTGGGACTCGATCCCAGGACCCTGGGATCATGACCTGAGCCGAAGGCAGACGCTTAACGACTGAGCCACCCAGGCGCCCTCTCTGTCCAGTTATTAAGGCCGACCGGCATCCACCACCCTGTTCACCCTGTTCCCCAAAGATCAGGCTGACTCCTCCTTTGACCAGCAGCATGCTGCCAATGTGCCCTGTGCTGGGAAGAAGGAGAGCATCAGAGCTGGGTCAGGTGGGGCCTGACCGCTCAGGGAGGTCAGGGGGCTCCCACCGCAGGTGACCCTTGACCTGGACGTGAGGGGTTAGTGAGAGCTAACACACCTTGAGGGAAGGACGGTTCACACATTCCAGTGCCCAGAGCTGAGCCTGGGCCCCTCCAGGGGGGGCTCAGCGGGGCAGCTGACAGCCCAGGCAGGCCCAGGTGGGGATGGGGGGCAAGGACGGTTGAAGGGTCCAGGTTTACTTCTGGGGCAGCTGGTCCAGGCAGAGTGACCCGGGGCACCCAGGACCACCCTCATGCACTTGATCATAAACAGGACGTCCTAGAGCTATGGAGCCCGTCCAGCAGAGTTTGTAGGATCCTCTGTCTTTTATGGAGGGGGCAGTCTTACCATCTCCTAGGGAAGGTGGGATGTGTAAGGAAGGGCTGGCCCTGTGAAAGCTGGGGGAGCTGAAAGCAGAGGGCAGGATGGTGGCCCCTCCCAGCCCCTCTGGTGGCTCCTGGGGTCATCTGTAAGGAGTGGGTAGGGGGCAGGCTGGAGTGGAGGAGGTTCCCAGTGTGGTTGTTGTGGGGACTTTGGGGCTCACACCGTGACCTGGGGAGGCTCCCGTGCCTGAGTGGTACTGTCCTCATCCAGGGAAAGGAGCCAGGAGCACCCAGCACAGTGCTGCCATGGGGGGTGAAGAAACGAAACCCCATTTCCATCAAAGATGCCTGTTGGTGAGTCCCTGGAACATTCATTCGTCCACAGGGCAGGGCTTTCCTGATCAGCCTCTTTCCCTCTACCCTCTGTGGAAGAGCCCAGAGTCATCCTTTTGGGATATGGGCTTGGGAGGAGATGGACAGGGAGAGGACTCAGCGGGCCTGGCAGGAGTTTGGGGAGCAGGGACCTCAGTGTCTTCTTGGGGACATTTGAAATTTGTAAGATGATCCAGGTGAGGCAGCGGTTCACTCACAGAAAGGAGCACGATGATGGGACTCTGATGCTGTGGTTGTGTGCAAGTGCATGTCCGTGCACCTGTGTGCATGTATGTGCACATACGTGTGCATGCATGTATGCCTGTGTGCGTGTCTGTGTGCCTGCATGCATGTGCGTGTAGTGGTTCCTCACCTCCTGGGGGCCTCACCTTCCCGCACTGCTGGCCTCTGGGTGTGGGTGTGCCCAGGCTCTAGATCCTGATGCTTCCCCAGTGTGGGGTGACATCTGTGTTTTGGGGGCTGGGCCAGTCTCACGAGCTGTAAGCGGGGCAGGCACAGGGGCCGCCCTCAGAGGGGCCTGTGCTTGGTGTCCTGCTCCACTGCAGCACCCTCGAAATTCTTAATCATTTTACGTTTGAACTTGAGCTTCATAGGCGACCGTTTGAGGGGCCGATGGAGCAAGTGTGAGCAGAGGGGAAGCCACGTGTGTCTCTCTTTTCTGCGTTGTTTCTTGCATTCACACAGAGTGTCCAGGAGGCACCTGGACACAGAATTCCAAGGCCACGTGCGGGGGTCCAGCGAGATCAGAGCGAGTGTGTCCGGTCAGGGACAGCAGCAGGTGCCTCATGTCCCTCTGAACCAGAACTTGCAGCAGATGCAGAGACGAGGCCACGGAGCAGCACAAACTGTCCCCTTGCTCGTGTTTCTGCTGCTTCCGGTGTCAGCGCCACGTGCCTCAGGGGCACCAGCAGAGCAGGGCGAGGGACAGGGACCTGGGCTCCCGTCCTGCCTCCTCCTGAACCGCCCGTGGGGGGTGGGCTGTGGGGGGCCTGTCCACGCACCAGGAAGTGAGACAAAACCAGGGGGCAGGTGCGGTGTTCCCACCCAAGAACACCACCACGGGCGCATCGGCACCAGGAAGGATGCTTGTGTGATGTCTGTGGTTCTGCCCGGAGGTTAAGGCTCTTACATTTGCTTTTACAGCTGGTTTTGCACAACATGAGGATAAACAGTAAAATTCACGCTAATAACTTGGCATTTTAACTTTGCTTTACTTAGAACCACACCAAATAGCAGTGGAGAGGGAGGGGAATGCCAGGGGAAGGAGCAGCTCTGCTCGGAGGCCCTCGGGGTGAGCTCCCACCTGCGTGCTGGCCCGCCCACACAGGACACCACAGCGCAGCCTCCTGTACCGGGGCCTTCACTTCAGCCCCTCCCCAAGCCTCTTCCCGCCTGCCCTGAGGCCGTCCTGGTGTCCAGGTACTGACAATGTCAGGGGTTTGCGGCAGGGCTCTACCTGGGGACAGCAGGGGCCCCCATGCCACTCGGTGCAACCTCACCACCTCTCTGCCAAGCCAGCAGGATGGGGTGGGGACAGTGCAGTCAGGCCTCGTGGACTCTGGAGTGTTCTTTGGTGTCTTGAGGGCTGGTCCATCCTGAGGAAATGAAGAATTCTGCTCAGGTGTACTCGCTCCTCTCTTCTCCAAGGAACTGACCCCCACTGAGGAACCCACTGCTGGATGGGCTGGGGCTGGGGGGCAGAGAGGCCGTGGTCTGGCTAGCAACCACGGAGGCGGGAGCCTGGGGTCAGGTCGTGGCTGGACAGTGGCCTTGGGCTGGGAAATGGGGCAGCGGGCTCAGACCTCGGGCAACAGGCCGAACCAGGCTCTCAGACTCAGACAGGTGGGGTCGCAGCCCTGTCTGGGGAGGCTGCAGGCTCATGGAAAGGACACAGCCCAGGACACCCCGCCCCCACCCCGGGACTGGAGAGGATGCATCTTTGTAGACTTAACTGGGGGCCTTGACTCCTGGTCCCTGGGGGCTGGCAGGGGGCTGGGGACCCTGTGAAATTGTCCTGTCTTCAATAATCTCGGCTGTCCAGTATCAGACTGCAAAGATCGGCTACTTAATCAGATGCCCAATCAGAAAATGTCTCATTATTATTTATGACGGGTTTAATAATCACAGCACAATCATTGCAGGCAGTGGGGTGGAAAGTGCAAATGTAGTTTTTAAATAGTACATTTGAATTTGGTCATTGGCAGGAAAAAAGGTGGAATGCTTTCATCCCCACCCCCATGCCCCCCGAAGGGAGCAGGGAGGTTGGCCAGGTGATGATGGTCCTGTAGGGGGGGTGCTCCAGGCACAGGGGGTCCCCTGCATGGGCTCAGGGTGCAGACCATACTCCATTCAGACCCAGAAAGCAACCGTGAACCGTCAGGACAGATGACATGCCCGTGTGTGAACTCAGGTAAACTCAGGGAAGCATAAACAAACCTCTGAAGAGAAATCTAAAAGCAAGGAATGTGGGGGTGAGGTTTGGGGAAAAGTACTGGATTTTACGCGAGTCTGTCCAGCATTATTTTGAACCTCTTTTAGTTTGAGAGTAGAATTCCATGGTTAGAGATGAGAGAAAGAAACAAAGCACGAGACACAGGGAAAAGGCCGACAGCCCCCAGCCCCAGAGTAAGACCCCCCAGGGGTGGACAGACATAGCGTGCTCTCCAGCAGGACGTGTGTGAGCTCTCGGGTCACCATGAGCAGGACACGCACATGCACACGGCGGCTCGCTGGACCCACACCCACCGAGGCGTCAGCCTGTCCTGGGCGGGGGAGAAGCAGCTGAGATGCTGGGCTGCGGAGCTGGGGGTGTTTCCCCGCCCCAGGCCTGTGGCTTCACCTGTGGACAAGCGGAAGGTCTGATCCAGACCCCACAGCAGTGACTGCCCCAGCCGGGCAGGCGCTCCTCCTGGAGGGCCGTCCCTCTCGCTCACTCCAGCTCACTCTGGACCTGGGAGGGGCCTCGTGGGCATCTCCCCCTGTCCGCCCACACCTCCTCCTTTGCGTTCATGACTTCAAAGGGACTCCAAATGATAACGCTTCCCCCAGAGCCCACCTCAGCTGTGTGGGCTCCCTTTGCTGCCCTCTGTGGTTAAAGGAGAGTGGGAGGCCCAGACACCCAGAGGAGGATGAGGGCACAGCGGGCAAGGTCAAGATGGAAGCCATGATGCGCCCCCTCCTCCCCCCACGGCTCTCTGAACCCCAGCCCACAGCAGCCTCTCCTGAGCCGACAGATGAGCCCAGGCCTGTCCCCGAGCCGGAGCTCCTCCTGGGCCCCGAGGTCTCCTGGAAGGAGGCACGTTCATCACTGCAGTCAACGTGACTTGGCCCCCAGCCCTCACCTGCCCCTCTCGTGTTTAAGGGGGCACTGTGGCTTCCGTTGGGATGGATTAAGAGGCCTTGGTCATCTGAGCATTCCTGGGGAGGGGTCTCCTCCTTCTCCTGGGCTTCTCCGGTAGCCCTCTTCTCCATGGATTTTTCTGGCGGGTTTTCATTTCTGAAAGTTCATGAACAGGAGAGAGAAGGAAACAGGTTTTCTGTGCAGGGAGAGGGAAGGAGGGAGGGAGGAGAAGGGAAGGGGGCTGTCGCAGGTTGAGGGATCACTGAGAAATGGAAATGGCCACAGTAGTGGTTTCTGCCAGACCCCACGAGGCTAATCTGGGGGCCTGTGTTATCCTTGAGCTCTCGGTGGCTTGTGACCCCGATGTGTGAAAGCTCAGGTACGCTCTCGGCTACTGGCTTCTGTGGTGACCCAGCAAGGGGCTCGTCAGCCTTGGGTCTTGGGCAACTTCCTCACTGCACTGTCTGTTCTGATGGCATCTGTGGGGGGGGGGTGAGGGGACACTTCACTTCGTTTAGTGAATAATGGTGTAGCCTGCCTCACTCTGAGGGCGGAGTGCAGGCCACGGCCAGGATCTGGGGCAGGACCCGGCTCACGAAGGCTGGCCAGCCTGATACGCCTGAGTGATTTGCTGGCCGGACGCCCAGTGCTGACTCCGTGTAGCGGGGGCCTCCCACTTGCTGTGGGCCAAGCTCAGGGACCCTCTGGCACCAGAAATAAGGGTGACTCCTCCTGATTCAGGTCCGCTCCTGTTACTGAGCCCTCGCGCTCTGCGGGGATAGACGTTTGGGAAGAGCTCGGGAATGCACCTTGCAACGCTCTCAGTACTGTCCGTGGTGCTGACGGCCGCCCGGTAGGGTAGGGTGCACCTATCACTTCCACATAGAGGAGCCGTGGGCTCTGGCCTCCCCCATGTGGGGGTGGGACACATCTCAGGTAAAGATGCACACATCCAAGCAAGCAGCCCCCACTGAAAGCAAGCCTCAGCTGTAGAGCCCCCCCAAGCCTACCAGGGCAGCGCCCACACCTTGCAGGTGATGCAGAAGTGAGTGTGTATGTCAACACACACGTCTAGAAATGAAAGGGAAAGTGTCATGCTCAAAGCTGCTCTGCCTTTTCTTGCTGACATCCAACCTGGACAGGGAATTCACCTGGAGAGAAATGAGGCCACAGATGGTGCACATGCTCTATAATTATTGCTTACTTGAACACTCAGGCCCTAAATGTTTCTTTATGCCATATTAACCTAGAAACCGAGCACCTCCTCCAACAGCCACAAACCACAGCCATCGCCACGCGCATCTGTGACTTGGTGCTCAGAGCCATTGCATTTTTGGGGGACAAGAGGATGAGGAGGGAGGATAAGAATCAGATCTGAGGGGAAGGAGTCTCACACCCATGCTGCTCTTTGATTCTGTTGAGCTCTGAGCCACTTGCTTTGCTGCATGGACAGATCTGTCCGACGTAAACACCGGCAACCCCACTGCTCCCCAGCAGCTCTGCTCTTTCCTGCTGAGCATGTAGAGACAGCCAGGCCCCTTCCCCAGACAAGAGCCCAGGCCGATGGGCGATTCCAGGGATGCTCGACCCAGAGGGAAGGGCAGCCGGCCAGGGTCGGGAAAGCTGGGGACAACCCATCTTGTGGTGCAGGCTCTTCGGTGTGGCAGAGACTCTCCCTCTGGCATTTTCCAAGCAGGCAATGCTGACTGGGCATGTCAGAGAGAGGGAAGCTGTTTGCTAGCTTGTCATCTTAAAGCTAATTATTTAATTACCCTAATTTAAACTTTTACCAAATTTAGCATCAAAACATAAAAATCTGTGATTGCGGTGTCAGAAAGTAATAATATAATTAACTTATTTAGGGGTAACATATTAACTCAGTTGATTGCAAGGGGGTCCTGGAGAGAAGCCGTGCTCGAGATGTGTGGGCACGGGACGGGTCCCAGGGGCCTGGCGGTGGGCGACCAAGCCCAGCTCCCCGGGGCTGCATGCGGGCAGCTCCCCTGACCCGGCGGGCTTGGCTGTGACCGCACTTGGCCGCGAGGGCTCAGCCGGGCAGATGCTGCTCGGAGGCTGTGCATGCACCTTGCTCTCCAGGAGCAGAGTTTAGGGTGATGTTTCTCTAAACTGTAAGTTCTTGTCGGAACTCCAGAATCTGATTCCAATTTCATTTGTAAAGTTAGCTGTCAAACCCCATTTCATCTCCACCCTCTGCTGAACGAGTCGCTCTCTCTCTGCCCGTCTTCCTCCTCCCCCCATGTGCCCCCAGGAGCCCTCCCACCAAGGAGCTGTGTGGACAGTGCTGATTTCTCCCAGCAGCCACATGTGAACACGCATGGAGCGCGGCCGTCAGGGAGCGTCCAGGGTTCTGTCAGTTGTTAGTGCTTTTAGTGTGGACTGTCTAGCGCAGCCCAAGGCCACAGGCAACAGAGACACCCTCATCAGGACACTCCACAGAGGTCTCCTCCTGGGAGCCGGCACAGGGCCAGCCTCAGTTCTGGGTGGACGCCTGGACCCTGCCATCTGGACTCACATGGTGGTCCTGGACTTGGTGGGAGTAGAGCCCCTGACCTCAGGGCGGCAGGATGCTCACCCTGCTCTCCGGAGCAGTGGCCCCTCCCTGCCGGGTCTGGGGGTGTTTGTCCCCAGACAAGCGTGCTGGGACTGGGCACCTGAGCTGGGCTTGAGCAAGGGCTCCGTGCAGTGGTTCATCTAGGGGGAAACCAGGGAGAAGGAGGCAAGAAATGGGAAAAGGTGGAAATGATGGTCAGTGAGGTCAGCTGGGGCCGTGGGGCCCAGGTTTGCCAGGACCTCTTGAGAAACACACGGATCAGCCTCCAGAATTGTCTGCCTGGGGTGCTTAGGGACAGGAAGGCTCAGGCCAGGCCTCCTGCTGATGGCTACACTCAGGGGATGCACATGGGTGCTGGCGTCCCCGACTCCAGCCCCTAACAAGCAAGAACCTGGGCAGCAGACCCACGGGTGGGGGCAGGGACCACGGCAGGGCCATGCATAGGGGAGCCCAGGCTCTGGCGCGTCCGTGGTGGTTGTGAAACCACAGCTTTTCCCGAATGATCATTGGTGGGACCGGAGTCCTCCGGGTTTTGGATGCCTTTGCACATGGTGGGCCTGACCGTTGAGGGGAGGCTCTCCACCTGTCCTGGCTGCGAGGGGGGCTGACGGTCGGTGCTGTCCTCTGCACAGCCCTCCTGGCCCGGCGGCCTTTCCCCAGCCCAGCGACAAGAGTGTGGGGTCCACGTGGGCACCAGGGCTGGAAACCTCACCCCCATGTTCCCGCCCGCCCCCCCGGTCTCTGTGCCAGGCACAGAAATGCCAGCTGGAGCGTAGGAGTCCTCAAGGACACGCCAGGCACTGGGTCGGCAGGGACAGGTCGGGGGTCAAACTGCGCTGGGGGCCTGGGCTGAGCTCGCCCCCTCCAGGGGGTCCATCCAGGGCAGGACAGAGCGACGCTGACCCTCCGCACCCCGACCCATGCTGTGCCCCCGCCAGGAGCGCCCTTGCCGGTGACGCAGATCCTCACTGACCTTGCTCACCCCCGCCCCCCCGCAGTGCAGACACTGCCGGGGGCTCTCACAGATCCCTGCCCCAGGCACCCAAGTCCCGCTGCAGCCCCTCTTCGGGGCCCAGGTCCTGCCGGCAGGGCGTCTGCCAGCACAGACCCCCTTCCTGTGCCCGGACCCCAAGGGCGGCGGCTGCACGCGGAGGCTCGGACTCTGTCTGCCCTCGTGCCCACACTTCTGGAGCATGTCAGCGATATTTCAAGCGACTCCTGCGGCCGGGGCCGAATGCACTTAGCTGTGCCAAGAACAGCCAGTTTCCGATGGGCCTCATCGTCCACACAGCTGCAGGTCGGCCTGCAAAACGAGCAGGAGGCGAAGGCCAGGTGTGCCTGGAGCCACGGCAGCGAAGAGACACTCGCGTCCCGTGGGCACTGGGGAAATGAGGACATTTGGTCCCACACTGCCTGCCTGAGTAGATTCCCATCAACTCTGGGGGGCCTGCTGAGGCAGCAGCTAATCTGACGCAGCCTCGGCCGCACTCCGAGCCCGGGCGTTTTGCAGAGAGACATGACGGCGCGGGCCGTCCCTGTGCATGGGCTCCGGGGTGCGGAGGCCCTGCCTGTCCGTCCACCTGTGAGCCATTCTGCTCCGGCCCCGGCTCTCTCCTGCATCCACCCAAGGGGCAGAGGGGAGGCAGACGAGCCCTCAGGATGCGGGCAGGGTGATTCTGAGGGACAACTTGCTCTCACAACTTGAGATAATAATATGCTGCTTGAAAAGCTGCTCAGCTGAGGAAATTGGGTGTTATGTCTTCCAAATAAAGGCTTTAATTGCCCCAAATGGATGACTGTGAAGAGGAGTCTGGCAGGAGAGGCAGCTCCTCTCCACCCTCTGCATCCCTGCAGGTGGTGTTGGCCCCACTCCCACTGGACGCCAAGGCCTGATTGGAGCCCGTGTGGAGCCCCAGCTCCCCTGGCTGCCCTCACCCCCGGACACAGGCTCCCAGGGCAGCTCCCCTGGGTTCGTGGGCTCCAGGGTCCCCAGAGGGGCCCAGGGTAGGAAGGCAGACCCAGACAGGGGCCCTGGCAAGGAGGGTTGGGGGCTGCACCAGGTGGTCCTGACTCGGGGTGGGGGGCTTTCCACCCCCATCTCAGACAGCCATTGCTGTGTCCAGGTTGGTGCCCCCTCATCAGAGCAATGCTGGCCGCCGTCAGCACCCCAAAATGGCGGTCCATGCTCCCCCGCAAGGCCCTCCCCACCCCAGCAAGCATAGACTAGCCACCCAGAAATGGCAGCCTTAGGGGGTGCTTTGCCTGGCCCCCAAAAATGCTAGTCCCCTGCTTCTCCAGCTATGCCTCCCAACCCCACCTGCCTCTAGGCCAGGCCAGGGGAATTTGGGGGACCCTGCCCCACTCTCACCTGCCCCGTTTGCTCAGAGGGTCACTTCTGGGACAGGCAACCCCTTGGCCTTGAAGGCCTTGTCCTTCTCCGTGTGGCCGTGGTCTGGCCCTGGTCTGCCTGCTCTGCAATGGCCCCCACATCCTCTGGCTTGAGCAGCATGTCAGGTCCCGCCAAGTTGTATAAAAATGCTCTTTTAGGAATTAGTCGTGTTTTGGATTCTTTAGAGAAAACCTCTGTTGAAAAAGATTCTCTAGTGGGTCCCTCTGATGCTGGAACCCCTTCCCTACCTGCTGAGAAGAGCCAAAGGAACCAGTCTTCCTGACGGGTTGTGGCCACGCCAGTGGCCTGGAGGGGCTTTCAGGCGGCCAGAGCTTCAACGGACAATTTCAATATCACAGGGTTTATTTTGAGTGTGTGTTCGGAAATATTAAACTAGCATATCAAGCCCATGATTTTACAGATATTTCTGCTATTCAGGCCAAAGGCTAAAAGAAGTATTTAAATCCATTCATTCATTTAGCCAAAAAAAACCTCTGTAACTGTCTTGGGCTGGGCTACCCCAGAAGTCGACCCCAAAGCAGGGGTGGGAGAGGTGTTAGGGCCCCTCTAACAAAGTACTTCAGAATGGGCGGTTTGCGGGGCACCTGGGTGGCTCAGTCGGTTAAGCGACTGCCTTCGGCTCAGGTCATGATCCTAGAGTCCTGGGATCAAGTCCCGCATCGGGCTCCCTGCTCAGCGGGGGGTCTGCTTCTCCCTCTGACCTTCCCCCTTCTCATGCTCTCTCTCTATCTCATTCTCTCTTAAATAAATAAATAAAATCTTAAAAAAAAAAAAAAAGGGCGCCTGGGTGGCTCAGTCGGTTAAGCGACTGCCTTTGGCTCAGGTCATGATCCTGGAGTCGCTGGATCGAGTCCCGCATCGGGCTCCCTGCTCAGTGGGGAGTCTGCTTCTCCCTCTGACCCTCCCTCCTCTCATGTACTCCCTCTCTCTCATTCTCTCTCTCTCAAATAAAAATAAATAAAATGTTAAAAAAAAAAAAAAGAATAGGCGGTTTGCAACAACAGAGATTTCGTCTGTCGGCTCTGGAGCCCAGAAGTCAGAAATCGGTGTGGCAGCGTCGGCTCCTTCCGGGGCTCTGAGGGTCTGACGCCCTCGGCTTGTGGATGCACGTCCAGGCCTCCATCTTTGCCTGTTTCCCGTGTCTGCATTCCTTCGTCCTGGAAGGACAGGCACCACTGGACTTAGAGCTCGCCAGAATCCAGGATGGTCTCTTGAGAGCCTTACCTTAGTTGCACCTGCAAAGGCTCTTATTCCAGATAAGGTGGACACACTCTGTGGGTAGCTGCTCCAGGAGGCATGGAGGGGCGGTGAGATGGGGAGGCTGGTGAGCGGTGTGGGCATTGGGAACGGCTCACTGCCATGGGCAGACAGCGTGGAACGTGCCCGCAGCGGCCTCATGCAACGAGCCAGGCAGTGGGGGTGTGCGGTGGTCGCGATGTGGGTGGGCCAGCCACGCTCACTCTCACACCATATCAGGATGCTGGGGGGCTGGCTTGCTGTATGTATCCCTGCACAAGATGTGGGGCATGTTGGAGGGCCAGTTTTGTTGATCTCTTGAAAGGGACCATGCCCTGAGGTCGACAGATCTCAGAGGTGAGAGCCAGGGCTGCAACACCAGCCAGCATGAAGCTCCAGATCCCGGGATCCCCGTTGCTCCCACTGACCCTGCAGGCTTTCTTTTCCTCATGAGAAGCACATCCGCCCTTCCTTTCCAGTTCCTGGCCTCTGCATGTCTCTGGACTCTTCCTCCGGACCTTCTCTGGCCCAGAACCCTCCCTCTGCTCCACAGCTTCTGCAGGGTCTAGAGGGTGCCCGGCCTCCCGCAGGTGGGCACAGCCTCCGTCCGGGACACTGCCCCATCCACCTGGCTCTGCTGGTCCCCAGGTGGGTCTGCTGCACCAGTCCAGATGGGGCCGGGACTGCCACAGTCCCTCCCTCCAGGCACCACCCCCAAGCAGGCCCTGCTCCGGTCCCGCAGCCCTCCCCATGTACCGCATCCCTGCAAAGTGAAGGGGGATCTATTTTGTTTGTAAAAAGCTGATTATCATAGATAAATGTATCTAATTAGTCTCATTTGCTGACACACAAGCCTTTAATTGCGAGTTGAATAATTAGACATATCTGCATATGCAAATGAATACAGTTATACCCTCTGTCAGTCTTTAACATGATTCCTCCAGAGACAAATAATTCTATTTCAGGACAGAATATGATATATTAATTTACACAGACAGATAACTTTATTTAGAACCAGCAACTCTCTTGTTTGTTTACATAAAGTAATAACTGGAGAACTAGGAGCCATCTCCTGTGGAAGAAACATCTGGGTCCCCCCGAGCCTCTCACTGGGTGACTCCCTGAGGTCAGGGCTTCCTCGGTCCTCCCGGGATGCAGGCTCTGAGCTCAGTTGCCCACCCCTCGCTGGGAGATAGGGTGGGTAAGACAGCCAGTGCTGCCCCCCAAGGCTGCGCCTGGCCCAGTGCATGCTGGGCAGTGCCCCTCCCCAGGGCTGTGAGCTGCATACCAATGGGGCCTCCAGGGCAGGGGTCCCGGCTTCCAACGGCGCTGCAGCCAGCTCCCGCCTAGGCCCCATCAGCAGCTACCCTGCGGGTGGGTGCGTGCACAGCTGGCCCAGGGAAAGGCCTGTGTGCCTGGCGGGGCCTGAGGCCTGCGGGTCCCTGCTCATGTCAGGCCTACCAGCTTCTGTTTTTGGCTGAGCTCCCTGATTTCTCCATGAGCCAGGCAGGGGAGCCCCAGTGACCGCCCCCAGTGACCACCCTGGGCATCCTCTGGTCTGTCTGGATGGGATGTGGCCTGAGACGGCGTTAGGGCCCCTGGCTGCAAGGAAGAGGGAGATTCCCTCCTGCTGACGACACCCCAAGCAGAACTGGGCTCCTGGTGCTCAGGGAGCGAGGGCCCTGGGGTGGGGCCACCCAGGACAGCATGGCCTAGCCCCCTCCCCGGGCCCGGCTGGTCACATGGGGTTGGCAGGGGGAGGCAGAGCGTGAAGAATTTGGCTCCACAGGAGGAGGATGCACATTCCCTGCTTTCCAGAAGGACTCAGCCCCTCCACCCCCTCCCGTTGCCACGGCAACCGGCTTGGGTTGACGCTGACTGGAGCTGACACCGGCTGAGTTCTCCTGTGGTCCCCTCCCTCTGCGTCCAGGGCCAGGAGTGTGGTGGCCGGCGTGGCCAGCAGAGGGCAGTGGCAGGCCGGCCGCTGGGTGGGGCGGGGGCAGGGGGACCTCAGAGCAAGCAGGCCCTACACTTGGGCTCCTGGGATCTCCATATACCCCCCAAAGTCCAGAGGCCAGCGCCCTGCAGAGAGGGGCATGAGAGTGACGGCTATCAGCCCTTCTGTTACCTTTATGACCCATGCAGCCCTCAGCCCGTTGGGGTATTTGTCTTTGGTGGACTTGGAGGACCGGAGTCTGCGGGCCATTCCCAGCCCTGGGCAGGGGTCTTGCTTCACCCCCTGTTGCTGCTGAGACCCAGCCAGGCGTGGCCCTGGCTCACTCTAATGCTCACAGGGGAAAATAAGGAGTCTTGCTTCTGGCCTGTGGGTCTAGGCTGGACTCAGCCCTGCAGCGGGTTGGGGGTGGTTGATCTGACATCCTGACTGCAAGTAAGACAAAATATTCCTGCGGCCTTCTTCCCAGCACCAGGGACTCATCGGAGAAGAAAGAAAATATTGCAGGAAGGAAGGAGGAGACGTCAGTCGTGCGAGCGTGGGGCTGAGGCCTCCAGCTTTGATGCAGTGAGGTTTGGGGAGGAAGTGTTCATAAAGCTTTGCTCAGACTTGTAAACCTCAGCTGGGTTTAGCAGCCCCCAAACCCTGCTTCAGAAAGAGGGGTTCTGCCAGAGGAGAGAGGGTCTGCACCCCAAAGCAGGCGGCCGCTGTCTGGCCACCTGCCCTGTGCGTGCTCGCGTGTGCTCACGTGTGTGGATGCACACACGTGCACAGCTGTGTGTGCACGCATGGACAAGCCCGTGATGCCCACACACGAGTGCACAGGTGTGTGTTGTCAGGGGCATGCTCTGCACGAGTGGTCGCATGCATGGAGTGTGCATACAGCTGTGTTCTGTTCGTGCACACGTGTGTGCACACGTGTGGGTGCAGGTGTGTGGGTGTGCGCGGACTGTCTGGGGCCTGGCATCTCCTCTCCTCGCCGTGGACCCCTCTCTGAGCCGGGCAGCTGCACTGTCAGTGTGGCCGGCTGGGGGCCCCTCCCCGGGGTGTCTGATGGCAGATGCCTCCACACGGCTCCTCCCCAGGGCCACCGAGCCATCGCCATTTCTCCCAAGTGCAGCCCCTGCCCCGACCTGCTCCCGTGACGGAGCTCGGACACGGAGCTGCCCGCACCGTATTCCGCTTCTGTCCGGTACGGAGCTGGCCTTCCCACCAAGGAGGCCGGTGAGCGTCGGCCAGGGCAGGACGGAGGCCAGCAGTCGCTGGTACAGGTGGGCTGGGTGCCAAGGAGGGGTCACTTGGGAGGGGAGCTCGACCCCTCGGAGGATGAACCTGATCTCGGCCCAGCTCCTCCCAGATGCAGGCGGGCGTGTACGCACGTGGGCAGACACATGCCCTGGAGCCTCACTGTTCCGGGTCCTTCTTCCCTCACTGGGGTCCTTGCTCTAAGCAGCGTCGATGTCGGTGCGTCCCACCCTGACCTGGTTTTTAGGGTGGATCGGCTGCCAGGCTGCCCGTGGGCAGGCTCTGCAGAGCCTCCAAACGTCCTTGGCTCGGTGGCGGCCGTAGCAGCCGGGACCGGCCGAGGACGATGGCAGTCGCTGAGGGCTGTGCTCCTTCCGGCCTTCAGCCCCCTCCTGGGGAAGGCGCTTGGTCTGGTTCCTCCTCGGCTGGCTCTGGGCAGTCTCGGCTCAGACTCACTGGGCCCGCCATGCGTACCACCACTGTTCCTGCAGCATCCTGGGAAGCAAGGCGCACAGAGCCCCCAGGCACCTGCTGCTGGAGTTGGCCAGTTGGCCTTAGCTAGCCCGTGGATTTGGCGTCCTCAATGGCATCGGCCAGGGACCCATGAGGGACATGGACCCTCTGTGTCAGAGCAAATGTGGTTTGGGCAGAGATGGGGCTGGCGTCCATCTGGGTGGGGGTCAAGCATGCCGAGGGAGGGGCGTCAGACCTCCAGGAAGCCGCCGCTGTTCTGCAGTGGGGCTGGCGACCCCGCTTCTATGGTGGCCAGCCTCCGGCCAGCAGCCCCACAGAGGGTCAGAGGTCCCTGCAGTCACATGCTGGGCGGTGGGGCCGGGGCACCCCCAAGCTGGCGGGGAGACAGCGCCTTTCGGGGGTACTTGCACTCAGCTGCTGTGTCCTCACCGGGGCAGTTTCCTACAAGGACACAGATATCCGGCGCGGGCCCGGAGTCCCCAGTCAGGAAGCACACACGCCTGCTGCATTTTCCATGCCGACTTCCCACTGCCGCGGGGCCCAGCGATCAGGGCCGGGCCGCCAACACAACCTACACGCTGTTCTCCTCCTGGAAACCCCTCCTGTGGGCCCGCAGACCCCGTTTTTTTTTTTTTTTTTTAAGATTTTTATTTATTTGAGAGAGAAAAAGAGAGTGACAGAGAGCACAGGTGGGGAGGGGGAGAGGGAGAAGCCGAGTCCCCGCTGAGCAGGGAGCCCGATGCGGGGCTCGATCCCATGACCTGAGCCGAAGGCAGACGCTTCACCGACTGGGCCACCCAGGCGCCCTGGCAGGCCCTGTTGCGGCCTTGTTAACAGCAATTATGAGAACTGGTTTAAAATACTTACTTTCATGTGGTCTCCTCCAGCGTGAAATGTGGGGCGTTTCCCCATCAGGATCTGTCCAGAAACAGTCTCGGGATCAGATTCAGTTTTATTTAAAACTGAACCCACACCCTTCCTCTGTACTCCACGTATGTGTGGCGTCCACCCTGAAGCAGCAGGTTCATCAGCCACAAGGGAGGCACAGGAGTCCATGAGAATTAGAACAGGCCTTTAGAAAGAACATTTCAAGGGTGCGAGACAGAGCTAATTCCACGGAAAAATAGCCTGCAAGCAGGAGTATGGGTCCATTTGAGCTCCCAGGCATCAAGGATTTGTTCAAGCAGGGATGGTCCCCTCACACTGCGGGCTCGACAGGACCCTGGGGCCGGTGGGAGGGGGCAAGCGGCTTTGCATCCTGACCCACAGTTTGGTCTATCTTTCTCGTGCAGGAGGCCTCTTCCCACCACCTGCAGGCGCGTCTGCCCACGTCCTGCAATGCCTCAGGGTCACCTCTGCAGGAGTGACTGCGTCTGCAGGGCTGGTCGGGGCGCCGGCCGCTTCCCCACACGCACTTGGCTCAGCCTCTGGGAGGTGGCACTGGCCGGCCTCTGCCCGGCCCGTGGGCCCCGCGGGTGTCCCTGGGGAGCTGCCTGACTCTCCCCGTCGTCCAGGGTCCGCTGAGGTGGTGCTGGCTTCAAGATGGGAAGTCTTTTTAGCTTCTGCCAAGGTGTTAATTCTTCTCCAAACTGTCAGAACTGAAATAATTTTAGAAGCTATTATTTATCGTGGGTTCTGTTTTTCATGGTTGGTAAAAGTCCCAATCGGTTGTCGTCAGAGGAGGGTGCTGAGGTGACACCGCCCACAGGGAGGCCGGCCAGGGACCTGGACAGACGTGGTGGGTGGGCTGAGACCCAAGCCGCATCGCGGGCAAAGGCGGCAGCCACGCCTCTCCCAGCCCAGCAGCCCCTGCAACCTGTCTGCATGGCCTTCACGTGTTGTTTCGGGCTTTCTTTGGGCCTGGAGAGGAGCGGGGCTGGCAAACCCACCGGGCTCCGAGGAGGCGGGCGCGGGCCGTTGTGCTGAGCCCTGTGGCAGCATGCAGAGGGCTTTACGTCCGTGGGCACGTGGGACACAGGCCCAGCTGCTGCCTCCAGGGAGGAAGCCCGTCCTCCTTGGTCCTTCCCCGAAGGACGTGCGTGGCTGCTTCCTGGCTTCTGGTCCTCCACCTCCGAGGGCTTCCGTCCCTGCCGGAGTTTTTGCCTGGTGGGAGGGGGGAGGTCTGTGCCGTGTGTCCCTGGGGTCAGGGTAGGGGTGGGTTCCCCCAGACCTCGGGCCACCCCGCTGATGGGGACGTGCTCCACTGTGGGGCCGCGTTCTCTGCATCCCTGGGACGGACGCCTGAGACCAATTTTACTTTTCCCCTCCCTCTCTTGGTGACATATTTTGGGGGAATTGCTGCTCACCAGACTGAAGCGGCTTTGCTCCCACAGGCTTGGTTCTGGCCTGGGGAGAGGTGGAGCCCCAGGGGGAGAGGGCAGGAGGCCATAACCCTCCAGGGATGGACTGCATTCACAGTGCTGCCTCCTGTTGTCCCCGAGGTGGCCGGCTGGGCTGCCTCTGGACACAGCCTGTCTAAGACCTCGGACCTCACGGGCACTGGTGCATGAGGCTGCCCCAGGGACCGGTTTTCTACTGCTGTTGAGCGGCTTGGCTCTCCGGGAAAGGGGTGCCAGCCCAGACCAAGAGCCCCCCATTCCTGAAGCCGTAAGGCTCTCCCAGCCTTTCGGTCACAGCCGCACCTGATGAGCCACACCGGCCACAGAGCAGTGTGGCGTGGGGGCCTGGATTGGCCGCGGCCCAGAGCACTGCTCTGTTACCCTAACTGAATGGGTGCCTACTCCAACCTCAAGGACGTTCGTGATGAAATGCCTTTACTCAGGCTGGATAATGCCAAACGCTCTTTGAAGAGCCTCACACTTGACATGCCCTCTGCTCCCAAGGTCACAGAACTGATTCTCCTGCTCGTTTGCCTGGTACTGCCCAGGCTGAGGCCTTTCTATTTTGGTGCAGATGGAAGCTTCCTTTCTCCTGCTTTTGACCAGGGCCCTAGACGTCCATTGGGTACAGGACAGCTTTGGCCCAATGGTGCCATGACCTTGTGGGCGAAGCAGGACCAAGAAGTGTGGGATTTAGGGTTTCCTAGTTTGTTTAAGATGAAATGAATAGCACTTTGACTTTCGTTGCCCCGGAAGGGCCTGCAGAGCTGGGGGGTGTGGGGTGGGAGGTGGGGCAGGGTCCGCTGAGGCAGCGGGAAGATGCTCTTTCCTCGTGCCTGGAGTGGCAGCTTTGTCCACTTGTCCTGAGCCCCACCACCCTGTCAGTCTGTGAGCAAGAAGGATGTGCTGTGCTGGCCCCTCTCTCAGGGGGACACCTGCCAGCACCAGCATGCTCTTTCGGGATCAGCAAGGCTGGCCTGCCCAGTTCAGTAAACTCAGGACTCCTATGTGGTGTTGTCACACACAAGGGACAGAGTTACCTGCCCGGCAGGTAAGTCTCACGCTGCACTATCAGGATGTGTCGGGGCGGAGGGGCAGTGGGAGGTCTGGGCAGAGACCCCCTCCCTGTGGCACTTAAGGACAGTTAGGGGAAGGGAGGGACACTCGGGGAATGACCACGGGTGGCTGACAGTGGTGGGACGTGGGGATGTTCGAGGCTGCCGGGCGGAGGGCTGCCGCTCTGGGCAGGAGGCAGCAAGGGCTCCCGGCACAGGAACAGTGGGGCCCAGATGAGACAGATGTGGGGGAGCATGGCTGCCGGGACAGCAGGGGACCCTGGGCTGTCTGGCCATTGTCTGCTCCAGTCTAGAAGATCCTGCAGCCTGGTGGAGGGGGCAGGCAGCTCCACACTCAGACTGACTCTCCAGTGAACAAACCGGCCTGACTTTTCAGCTGGGTGGGAGGGGGGAGAGGGGCCCCACCAGCCGCTTGTGAAGCATCGATCAGCATCCTTGACCCACTGGGAGCTGTTTCCCAGGGGCCACGTGAGCCGGTGGGGTGTGTGTGTCCCCAGTGGCCGTGGTGCAAACGCAGATCAAGTGCTGGCTGGTTCACCGTCTACCTCCCTCCCCCACCCCACTTGTGTCCTCACTCTGCCCTGCACCCCCATGCACCAGGGGAGGTGGCTCCATCATGGTGGCTGGAGGTGGATCAACAGGCAGGAGTGGGGGCTGGACAAACCCTAGACAAGGAGACACAAAGAAGAGGCGTGCACCGAGACAGCCCAGCTCCCCTCTTCCCTCCAGTTCTCCTGCCCCTTCCTGGGATGATGCGAGTGGTCTGCCGTGGCCAGGAAGGGAGGCACGTGCCCAGCTCCCGGGATCTGGGACCCACATCCTGTCCCACTGAAGCCATCTGCTTTCCTGAAGCCCAGACACACCTAGGCTTTCTGGGGCGGGCAGCGTGGGAGGAATGGCAGAATGGAACATTTCCACAGAAGCAGTAGGCTGGGGCTCAGTGCAGCCAGGGTGTTAGGAGCCTTAGCTCTTTCCTGCCCCCCAAGGGGGCTGCACACTTCTTCCCTCCTGGGAAGTCATTAAGGGATTTCCCAGGGAAGAGTGAGTTTTTTAGAGGTCGGGAAGTAAGAGTACATCATGCAGTGGGAGAGGTGGGGTCCTGAAGCACGAATGGATTGCCTGCCGTGGCTGGCTGCACCTGCAGGAGGGAAGGAGGAAGAGGCCCTAGGGCAGCTTGGAGGGGACACAGGTGTGTGTACAACACGATTCCTTTCTCTCTGGGGAGACATGACATTTGAGCGGATGTCTTTCTGAGGTGAACAAGGGAGGGAAGGCCACTCCAGGTAGAGGCCCCAGACTCCTAGACCGATGTTCCTGTGGGCTGTCCCCCTGAACTAAACCTCTATGGCCCAAGCACCTGCCTTTGGCCTGGTGCAAGAATAGAAAGCAAAGCACCCCGACCCCCCCTGGACTCATGCACTTGGAGCATTGATGGTGTCCTCAGGGAGGAAAGAGAGAGGCTCGCCACAAAAGCTCTGAGGGGAGCAGCAGGTGAGCTTTGTTCCCAGGTCTCTGCAGGGTCTGGAGGTGGCCAAGCCACGTGTGGACGTCACTGTTGGGGTTCATAACACGTGAAGGTTGGGACCTTAACTGTCCTGCCGTGATAGATAGCAGGGCACAGAAACCACAGCAGTAGAACAAGGAGGAAACCTCTGTGCTCAGCCACAACCCGGGGGTGGGGGGGGGGGAGCCTCTCTCAGCTCACGGGGCAGAGAGCCAGCGTCATCCAAGGAGGCTGGTGTGGGATTGTGATGGAAGGACAGGATCCTTGCCACCCAGTGGAGCTGCCCTTCCCTGGGGTGCAGCCCTGGGGTGCACTGGGGCCCTTCCCCTGCATCCACACTCCGCTTCTAGGGGTAGCTGATCTGCTCCTGTTCAGGGGCTCTAGGCTTTTAAAAAACTGCTGGTTAGAGGCCAATTGCCATGCCTGGCCCCGAGAGTCTCCTGCGCCCCACAAGGGATCTGAGCTGTCATCACTCATCAGCGGCATGTGTCAGAGGCCCCATGGAGGACAGCCAGCCCTAGGAGGCAGCTGACTGCAGCCGCCCCCCTCACCTCCTGCCTGGAGAGGGCCTGGCCCTGTGCCTACCCGTCCCTTGGGGTGGCCGGGCTGGCCTGGCTTGCGGTCCGAGGTGCTGGGATGCGGGCAGGACGGCCTGGGCGCTCTCCGAGGTGCTGAAGACAACCTGCCAGCCTCGGAGAACTTCTGCAGCTCTGACAAACGGCAGCCCCGCGGGGCCTCGCTTGAACACATCATGAGTTACGGTTCTGCCTGCATGTCTTCGGGAACATAAGTGTTTTTATTAGCCTCAGTCAGACCTTGAGCCTTCCTGCTGCATTCCTTGACCGGACCCCCTCCCCCATCCCTCCCCTCCCCTCTCCCTCCCCACGGACGGCAATCTCCCTAAGGGACAGAGGACACCCTTCCTCTGCCTGCTCCCTCGAGAAAGTGATTAGGAAATGTCCGAGTGTCTGCTCATCCTGAGGGCCGGGCTTCAGGCAGGAGTGCAGAGCATATGTTCCCCTGGGCAGCTCTCAGTGTATCCCACACTCCACACACCAAGGAGGAGGAGGCCTGTGTTCTATGGCCTCTTGATAGGTCCTGACACTGAGTTTATGCTGAAGTATGGAGTCCCCCATCGCATTTAGTGAAGCCGAATATCCAGCTGAACAACCATTTGCATGTATTCTGATACCAACACAAGGCCATTTGCATCCACCTGGAAACTTTGCCAGGGAGCAAAGAAGTGTTGGCGAGATTGGTTCTGTTACCTGGCATTCAGTGCCACATCTGATGAGCCTGGCTGTCACTGCATTCTTCCCCAGGCCTTGTCATTGAGGGGGACCCATGCAGTGTGGGGGGTGGGTGTGGGCTGCTACGTCTCAGTGTGGGCTGGGGATGGAGGCAGCCTGAAGGGGGGCACGCTGCTGGGAGCTGCTGACCCAGATGGAGCAGCCGGCTGAAGGGGAAAGAGCCCAGCATGGCCGGCAAGGGTGTGGGCCTGGACTCCTCCCGTCTGCAGAGGGATGCTGGCCCCACCACTGAGGGTGTGACCTCGGAGAACTGAGAAGACACACAGCTTGTTTTTGAACAATTATTCATTTCTCAGTTTCCATTATCAGGGACCCATTATTGTAAATTCTGGTCCCTGGGCCAGGGCTCATGCCCCCCCTCAGTGGGTAGCGTGTATCGAGTGGTGCTTGGGGCCAGTGGGAGGCACTGAGCCCGGTGTCCCAGCTCTTCCAAGACAGTGGCCAGTGACACTGTCCTCCTTTCTCTGCAGCTCAGTGCTTGAATTCCCACCATGAATCTTAGTCAACATCTCCTCCAAAAGGCCCCCCAGCCCCTCCCCTTGGCAGAGCTCTACTGGGGGGGTGGCAGCCACAGCGTCCTTCTTGGGGGAGGGGTCAACGTTCCATCAGGAAAAAGGGGCCGGTTTCTCTGTCCTCTTTCCAGGGCTGGGTAGGGAAACTAGTGGAGGAGGAAGAGGAATGGGGAAGGAGAGGCCCTGGTGGCATTTCCTGAGGGGGAACACGGCCTCTGGGAGTCTTTGGCTTGTCCCTGGGCCAGAATGCCACAGACAAACCCCCAGAATTTGGGCAAGGTTCGCATGTCAGACCTGTTACAGCAACAATGAGAAGACAAGAAAAGCAATGTGTTTCCTCCGCCGGACAGGAGGACGGGGCCCAGGGTAGGAGCTGCAATGTAAGCAGGGCAGACTCTGGGGTTCTAGAATCTGGAAATGATGCCCACGTCCTGCTGCAAACAGGTGCCCTGAAACAACAAGAGGATGTACTAAGCTGAGCGTGAAAATGCCGGAAGCTCGAAGGTTCGCGTAACGGTGTTTTGGGTGCATGCAGTAGGCGTCAAGCCCGCGGCTGGGACCCATGGAGAATTCCTAGGAGGCTCCAGAGATTACCCCCGTGTGGCCTGGGCAGCCTGCTCCCCCGCCCCTCCCCCACTCCCTGTCCCTCCCCCGATCTCCTTCCCAGGTCTCTCCCATCTTGGCTGTAGGATCGGGGGGCACTCCGGCATCCATCCCTGCGTCCTTGCCGGCTCCCAAGGCCCCCTGCCCTCCACTCCCGCCTTCCGCACGTCCTGCCTCTGTCCGCCAGGCCCTTCAGGGCCGCAGTGGACCGGACAGCAGGTCGAAGGCCACCGCCCAGGAAAGAGCAGAGCCTGAGGAAACAGCAATTCGTTCCTAAGTGTCCCCTGCGGAAAGATCCTGAGTTAGTCCTGGCTCCACTGTGGGGTGGGGTCCACGCAGGCGGGTCCCGGGCAGGGCTGGACGCTTTGCCCAGGAACCCACGCTCACCTCGCCGAGGCCCCGCCCCCACAAGTGGCCCCGCCTCCCGCCAGTGGCCCCGCCCCTGACCGCGGGGTACCCTCTATTTATCTGCTGCAGGACTCGCTCCTGAGCAGAGACAGCCAGGGCGGTGGGCGTGGGACTGCGCAAACCTCAGTGCCACCGGTCAGCGCAGACTCCCGAGACCCTCCGCACCTGCTGCCAGGTGTGTCCGTTCTCCTGCCCTGGGCCAGCCATTCAGTCCTTCCTGGGCTGCATTCATCTAGAGCATTTCATGGGAGCAGCAAGGGGCTGAGGGCGCTTCTCCAGGGAGGCCTAGGTTGGAGGCTGGTCCTGCACCTTTGGACAAGGGGCCGCCACATCCACTGACCCTGCCTAGGCTGGCCTGTGCCCACCGACACCCTCCCCAGCCCCCAGCACCGCCGACTGGACCAGATGCAGTGTAGGATGGCTTGGCATGGAAAGCCCTGCCCAAGCAGGGATGGGTTGGCCCTATGGATCCCCTCTGTCCCTCCCAACCCAGGGGCCCACAGGGAGGGGCCGGAGAGACTGGGGTCAGCCTTGGAGCAGAAGCCATGGTGGAAGGTAGGGGACTGTATGGGAGGAGGGAGATGGAGCTGGGCTGGAGCAGGACCTGCTGGGGTGCAGACAGGGGCAGGTAGCAGGAAGCAGATGGACAAATTTCAAGTAGTCTTTTCACTCTGCTTCTCTCGAGGCCTTGAGGACAGAGGGGCCCAGGGACACTGGCATGGATCAGGACTGCGGAGGGGCTGCATGGAGCAGCGACCTGCTAGGGAACCAGTAGTGGTCTGTGCAGGGGTTGGAGTTCACGGTGTGGCTGGAGGGAGCTGCGGTGGGGGAGGGGCTGGGACCCCATCCATAGTCAAGATGCAGTTGGCTTAAGGAAGTAGCAAGGTTCCCATCACCCTCCTGTTCAGGCTTGGAAGGAGGAGAAAGCTGGGATTTTGTGCTGTCCTCCTAAATGCACCTCCTTATTATCAGAGAGGGATGTGACCACAACACCCCACAGCGGGAGGGAAGGGTCACTGCCCAGGAGGGCTGTGATCAAGGATGAGACCCTCCACTGGGCTGGTCCTGAGGATCTCACAGAAGGGCAGCCTGCCTGCAGGAAGTGCCTGACCCTATGAGGCTTCCTACAAACTGTAAAGCAGAGATTCATTAATTCAGATGCTGTGATTTCTCTGATAAACGTCAAAATATGTAAATATCGAACCCTTTTCCTTCAGCCACTAAAACAAATGGAAAACACATTTATTAGCATAGAGATGAGTTTAATCAAATCAGCCCGAGTACAAATTAGCCACAGGAAATGTAATGAGCTGGGAATTAATTAGCAGCATAATGATAATAACGTTGCAGGCTGATTACCTCACGGCCACGCGGCTCTCCCCGCCACGGGGCTCCCCTGGCAGCTGATCTTTTCCTCTGCAGGAGGCTCTGCGTGGGGACCACTGGATGGCCCCTTGGCCCCCTGAAAGTGGAGGACAAGCTGCTGCAGACTGGGGTAAGGGTGCTTCTTGGGGTCAGGCCCTCGAGATCTGGGGGAGATGGGCCTGTTTTCCCTGGCTGCTCAGGGGTCTCTGTCTAGTGGCCACTTCCATTGGAGGCTGCAGGGATGGGGGATGAAACCTTGAAATAGCATGGGGCACTGGGGCTTGAGGGATGTTTGGGAAGCCCCCCACCCCCACCCCTGGGGCTGGAGCCAAGGTAGCCAGCCTGGAAAGTGTGGAGGGGGCCCGACTCTAGGGTAGCCCAGGCAGGGGGCTGGAGCACCCCCACAGGGGGCTGTCCTGCTCCAGGGGGATCTGCCAGTGGAGAGACCCTAGCAGGTCCAGGTCCCACCCGACTGGGGTACTTGGGGGTGTGCAGTCCCCACCTGACCTGCAGGGAGGAGTCTGAGGGCCCCAAATGACCCTACCTGTGTTTAAAATCTGAGGAGAGGGCTTGGGTCCCTGGTTTCCTGCAGGGTAGGCCACATCTATCCCACTTGCCAATTTGCAGGGTCACGGCTGGTGTTGAGAACACCTTGCTCAAACCCAAACAAAAACGAGTGTTGTGTATTTGCACCACTTGCAAAAACTAAGTCAGGCAGTTTTAAGTCAGAGGAACTAAGAGGCCTCAAATGTGTCCACCATCTTTCACATTTTAAGCAAATAAATTATGGACAAGGATAAAAACAACAGCAGGTAGCCTGTGATAACCCAGAATACAATACTTATTTCTGTTCTTTCTAAGAAAACGTGAATCTTCGATGTCTCAGCAAGCTAAACCACAAAGCCAGGGAGGAGATGATTTGCATCCTTTGTTCCTGATGTCCATATGTCCAGTTTTGTAGCCCAGGCGGTTAGAATATTTTTTGGGCCTTGGATCTCTGGAAGTTGATAATTTCTGCCAGTCCAACTTCTTTGATGTTGCTGTTGTTGAGGATAATAATCATAAGAAGAATAAAAATAGCCATTAACATTCATTGAACACCAGCCATGTGCCAGGAACTGTCCTATATATGCCTCAATTATCCACTGCTGTGTGACAAACCATCCCAAGACATAATGACTTAACAAATGATCATCCTGATCAGGAATCTGTAATTTGGGCAGGGTTTGGAGGGGTCAGCTTGTCTCTGATCCACGGTGTTAGCTGGGGCGGGTGGACTCCATCCGGAGGACCCACTTCCAAGATGGTGCACCCACAAGGCTGGAAAGGCAGGGCTGGCCTCTCTTCAGGCTGCTTGAGCCTCCACACAGCATGGTGGGACAGGTGTAGACCAACTGCTGAGCAACCACCATCCAAAAGGGGCAAAGGTAGAGGCCCCCAACTGTCCTGAGATCCGGGCAGGTACATGGCTCCTTGCCGAGGGTTCCATCTGGTCGCCTGGGACTTGTCCTCTGGGCTCTTGGCCCTGCCTTGTCCATTCTGTCCACTTCTGCCCCTTTCAGTCCAAACCAGCAATGCTCCCACCAGAAGCATCTCATAAAACATCTTAGGCCTTCTGTCAAGACTACTGGGGCCCCCTGATGGGTGTGTGGCCACACCCACAAATTCATCTGAGGTGGGCCCCTCTGTCTTGGGCCCCCGGGAGGCTCAGAAGCGCTGATGCCTGAAGTCCCCAGAGGCACCCTGTTCTGCAGGCCCTCGGTGGGGGCTCTGTGGGGTACCCCTGAAACCTGTTTGAGTCTGTAACAGTCCTCCAGGCTCACCCTGATGTAAGCACAGCCCAGCGCTGTTTCTGAGTGTCAAGCAGAGTGGACAGAGGGTCAGCTGCACCCCTGGCCCCCACACTGGCCTCCTTATTCACTGCAACATCTACCCAGAGCTGTAAGGCTCCCTCCCCTGTGCATCAGCCCTCCTGCATTCACCACAGTGGCTGGCGGAAGACAGAGGGCGCTGCCTGGAAACCTCCTGGACTGGCCCTCCGTGTCCAGTGGGCACCTCTTTCCCACCGCGGGGTAAACTCCTACCACTCGCCTGCTAGGCCCTTCCCTACCCATGCCACCTCCTCAGGGAGCCACTTTGGGGTACTGTCCACTTCCGGATACAAACCCCTCTCTGGTTGCTATGGCTGCATGACGGGCAGCCCAAAACTTAGCAACTCAAAGTAATTGCCATTTGTTTAGCTCTCAGATCTGCAATCTCATGGGCCTTGGAGAGGAAGGTCCACACTTGCCCCATGGTGCATCTGGGGCATCTTAGTGGGAATTGAGGACCACTTCCCAGCTGGATCTTCACTTGGGTCAGCCTCCCTCTGCCTGGGCCTGCGCCTGCAGGGGC
Organism: Mirounga leonina; assembly: GCF_011800145.1. NCBI lineage: Eukaryota > Metazoa > Chordata > Mammalia > Carnivora > Phocidae > Mirounga > Mirounga leonina. Next base: position 11,864,019 of record NW_023270490.1, read on the forward strand.
TTCTCACACTTGGGGGCTGGGTTCTAAGTGCCAGCGTCCCAAGAGGGGGAAGAAACTGTGTCACCTTCCACACAAGAGGGGGTCAGAGACCCACAGTAAGAACAGCATATGGGATGGGAGATGGCGCTGAGGGCATCTGGGGAACATACCACCCACACAAATACTTTCTCAGCTCTCACCCCAGCTGATGAGGCCGGCTCCACCGTCACTGTCCCTGTGAAGGGATGGGCACTCAGCCCAGTGAGCGTGGCGGAGAGCCTGGAGCCTCAGTCTTTGGCAGACACCTGTCACCTGAATTGACTCCACAAACAGAAGTACAGTCAGCACCTCGGCCAGCACCGCGGCCAGCACCCCGGTCAACACCCCAGCCGGCACCCCAGTCAGCACCCCTGTTAGCACCCTGGCTAGCACCCCACTCAACACCCCGGCCAGCACCGTGGCCAGCACCCGCGGCTAGCACCCCAGTCAGCACCACGTTCAGCACCCGGGCCAGCACCCCGGCTAGCACCCCAGTCAGCACCCCGGCCAGCACCCCCAGTCAGCCCCACGTTCAGCACCCTGGCCAGCACCCCTGGTGTCTGCTCAGCACCTTCTCAGCAACAATGGAAGTAGTTCCTTCCTGAGCTCTTTCCTGGAGGCTGCGTGGTGGGGCATACCAGAGGAAGAGCCTCCCCCTGAGGGGCCCCCGGTGTTGGGGTGGAGGGAGCCCAGCTGGATCCATGCCCATGTCCCCCACCTGGCCCAGGTGCTTCCGTGGGGAAGAGCCAGCCAGGCCCCCAGGGACACCTCTTCCTCAGCCAGTGCACAGCCAGTGCACAGCCAGTGCACAGCACAGGTCTGCTCTGGTGATTGAACTCTCGGCTGCTGCAAGAGCTGTCTTGTTGGGCTGGACACTGGGGGCTGGACATTCCCTTGGGGTGAGAGGCCTTGGTCTGGCCATGGCTGCCGTGGTTGCTGTGGCTCTTCATCTTGTCCGTCCTTGGAGAGGGCAGGTTCTTTGCACATCCTGTGCCCTGCAGGAGATGGCCTTGGTTTCCAGGAGGGCCACTGGAGTAGGGAAGAGTGATGTCTGCCAACGCGACCCTGTGGAGTGGCTTCCAGTCAGAGCCCAAAGGGGTCTTGGAGGTACTTTAGCAGGAACAGGGCAGCTTGCCTCAGGGCCTTTGCATGGGCTGTTTCCTCTTCCTGTCTGGCTTTCTCCAAGGACGCACAGAAAGGGGGACGGGACCCAGAGCAGCTCTCAGGGTGTCCATGTATTTTTTATAGCAGAGTCTCTGACATCTATATTCTACAAGCCATCTTCTATAAAGTCTAGACTTCCAATAATTGCCTTTTGCAAAAGAGCCATCATGTGGGGTGGGCCATGCAGGTGTCCGCTCTTTGGAAATGATCTGAGAGGCCGACCTTTCCCAACCGAGGATGTGGTTGGGGGAGGAGGGACCTGCTGGGTCCCTCTGCATCTGCGGCTCTGTGCTCCTGGAACTCAGCAAATGCCTGCACCACCGTCCCGCTCAGCAGGTGCTCACTCTGTGCACTTGGTGATGGAGATGTGCATACGAAGGGTGTTTTATGACTAAAGCACACTTCTTTTATCCCCTCAAAGATCCTTCGGGGGATGGCTGGGAAAGTCCCCTGGGTCCTGCCCAAAGCAGGCATGGATGTTGCCCTTCACGGCTCATTTCAGGAAACCGAAGCCCAGAGGGATTAGGGACTTGTTTGTTGTCACTCACTTGGTGGGACAAAGCCAGGGGCTCTGGTTGCCAGCCCACGCCCTGAGGTGGAGGCTCCTGGGCTCTCCTCTGTGGGTTTTAGCCCTTCCCAGCTGCTGCCTCTCCCGTGTCATCCCGTGTCACCAGGGAGACGCTTCTGCATTGGCTCAGCTACGGTGTTCACCCTCCCTGCCCAACACACAGCCACGAGGGGCCGTGTGCACAGCCCAGGGTCGAGGGGTGGGAAGGAGAAGCCTGTGCATCTCCAGGTGGAGGAGGCTGTGAGGACAACGGAAAGGAATGTTGCCAGGTGAGTTCTGTTCCTCCGCAGGCAACAGAAATGGGGAAAGCCCGCTGCCTGCAGGGCCTGCTGGGACACGACAGTGGCCGCATTCATGGGTTCTCCAGGGAGTGGAGAAGGAGCCCTCGGCTGCCCACGCATCTAATGAGCTGCTCCATTTCCTGGAGACGCTAAGCCGTACTGTGCACACATTCCCCAGACAGCAGACCGTGTGAAGGAGAGATGTGAGAGTTGCTCCTCAGGCTCTCGGGGCAAAGAAGCACGAGGGCTCCTGCCACTTGCCCTGGGCCATTGTCCAATGCCTGCTATTTCACCAGAGGACAGAAGAGGAATCTTTCTGATTAAAGGTGTAAAATGTGCATTTGCTGGGTCCTGAAGTTCGATCTTACTCTGCAGGCCTCTGCACCTCTATGTCCTGCTGACATCCATGGTCACGTCCCATCTTTGGGGATGTTCAGTTGACCATGGTCACTGCCCCCACCTGCACCTGCTTGGGGCGGGTCCTTTTTCCAAGAGTTTTGTCTTGCAGGTGATGGAGGAGACTGATTGATATGAGAAACGTGGAAACCAATCAGTGGCTTGATTAAGAAGGTCCTCACCACCACATGTCCAGAGCCAGGGGCAGGGACCGTCCTTCTGGGTGCCACAGGCCAGCCAGGCCACTCGGCAGAGCAGAGATGCCTTTTCCATATTCGTGGCCCCGCACAGCATCCCTGCCAAATTTTCCCAATTTACAAGTCAACAAAATTTTTCTAAGTGTGAGTTCTGCCCTGCAGCCGGGCTGCTAGACACAAAAATGTGTTCTGCTGGGTGTGTGGGCCTTGCCCAGCAATGGAGGCGGCCTGCAGGGAGAGTGGGCACCACACCTGGTCGCATCAGGCGGGTTGTTAATGAGATGTGCATGAAAGCTCGCAAGCAGGACACTGGCCCATAACAGGTGTGAGCTGTTCTGAGTGGCTCACACGTGGGTCCTCTTCCCATGGTCCTCACACCCCAGGGGCAGGTGTGGTGTTAGAGGAAGCTGCCCTCTACCAGGTGGACCCCAGAGTGAAGAACCTTCCCCTTCTGGGCACAAAGCAAACCAGCTGATGCCTCCAGGGAGCTCACATTATACTAGGAAGAAAAACAGATACAAAGACAGCTAACTGGCACCAGGTGCTAGAGGAACGGTGAGGCCAGGCCAGGTAGGAGGACAGAGCAAAGACAGCAGAGGCACCCTCTGAGCTGAGAGACAGGAAGGCCCACGGCCAAAGACAGCTGAGCTGAGACATAAAGACAGAGAAGGGATGGATCACACAGAGAACCGGGGGACAGAGGGTGTCCCAAGAAGAGGGAGCAGTAGGTGCAAAGGTCCTGAGGCAGGAGTGTGCTTGGAATGTCCCAGGACAAGGAGAGGCAGTGGAACCAGAGCCATGGAACCCTATAGAATTCGAACCAAATTGATGGAACCCATTGGACACCTCTGAGCAGAGCAGTGACATGGCCTGGGTTGGGTACTAGGGTTGAGCAACAAGGAGGTACTGGGATGGAGGGCTGCGAGGAGAACAGGTTCAGAGGGAAAACTGGGTGTTTGGCCTTGATGGGTGGTGTTAGAGGTGCTCCTGAACACTGGTTACTCACTTGGCTTCCCTGGGAGCCCCCCTGCAGACTTCTCCAGGGACCCCATCCAACCTGGGTGGTCTGCAGGCCTGACACTTGGGGACCAAGCCTGGGGCCCTCCAGTGTTTGCGGGTTGGGGAAATGGTGAGGAATGGGCTCAAGATCCCAGGAAGGGTCGGGGAGGGGCCCAGAGCAGAGCGGGCCTGGGCGTCTGTTGGCAGCTCACAGCCCAGTCCCTTTCCCAGGGCTGACCTCCCAGGGTCAGCCTGCATCTGATGACTTGTCAGCATGGGGAAACAAAGGTCCTACTCCCGCCCTCAACTGGGACGACCCCAAAGGTCACTGTGGCTCCAGAGCTCCTCGTGGGGTTTGCAGCCCTCTAGAGGACCCCAACTTCTTCCCTGCCCCATTCTGCGCCCACAGGGTGGTGCTGAGAGCCCCTCTGAACTGGACTGGATGGAGTCCCTCCTGGAATATTGGAAGGTAACCTTTTTGGAACTAGGGTCTTTGCAGGAGTAATTAGTCAAGATGAGGTCACACTAGAGTAGGTGGACCCTTAACCCTGCGACTGGCGTCCTCATTAGAAGAGGGATGTTTGGACAGAGGCACACGGGGAGAAGCCACGTGAAGATGGAGGCAGAGATGGGAGGATCCGTCTGCAAGCCAGGGGTCGCCACGCATGTCCTCACATCAGAAGCTGCAGGGACACCTGGAGCAGACCCTCCCTCGGCGTTCCCGCAGGGACCACCCCTGCAGCACCTTGACCTCGGGCTTCTGGCCTCCAGCGACGAGAGCGTAAAGTTCTGTTGTGTAAGCCTCCAGGCTGTGGCCCTTCGTCATGTGGCCTGGGAGCCCAACCCCTTCTCCCGTGGCAGCCAGAGCAAGGATGAGGGGTATAGCTTTGAGGTGGGGGTGCCGAGCACATCTGTATCCCTATGGGGCAGCCGAGTGTGGCAGGGTGGCCGCCCTCTTGAGCACAAGCAGCCCCAGGGGGGCTCTGGGCATGCGGTGTGCAGAGGGCAGAAGGGCGGAGGGCAAGGGCAGCCGCGGTCCTGGGGGCAGGTGGGGCCCTGCAAGGAGAGAGGCCTGTCCTTGACGTTCAGGCTCCTCTCCCAGGTCAGAACCTCTCTGCTCCTCCAGGAGGCCTCGGCTCTACTGTCTGGAAGGAGACAGACCCAGCATGGGCAAGAGAGGAGGCCCCAAGCACGGGGGGCACATCCATGTGGGTGGGTTGGAGCCACGCTCACTTCCAGGCAGGCATGTGCACAGCCACTCGAGTTCTGTGGTGGCAGAAATCTGGATCTGAGTGAGGGGACAGTAACCGGAACACATCGCTCTTGCGTTCCTCCCCCGTCCCGGAGGCTGTGTGCCCCTGCTCACCTGGTGCCTCCCGCCCCTGCCCCCGGGGGGCCCTCTGCCAAGGACATGAGGCTCAAGATGCTGGTGGCTTTCCCAGGGCCACCCCCCCCGCCGAGGGAGCCCTGAGACTGTGGTGGCAGAACCCCCCCCATCCCCCCAGCCCTGAAATTCCAAGAGATCCTGAGGTGAGTGTGTGAAGAGCCCAGGCTGGATCCTGCACATTTTTATGGAAAGGATCCTTCGTGTCCGGAGTTCCCCTTCTCTGTGGACATGCACTCAAACATCAGCTCAGCACGTCTGATGAGAATATACCTGATCTGGTCTGGGTTGGGGGCAAATCTCGCAACCAACCCTGGTGGCCCCTGCACACGGCACCCCGTGCCTTAACAAGGCTCGACCACCTGAGCTGCCGGCCCCTGGCACACAGAGAGCGGGCAGCCCAGGGCGGGAGCTGGGAGAGGCCAGCAGGTTGGGGGATAGACATCAGACCTGATCAGCTGTGGGTGGTGTCCATGACTGACTTCTGGCGCCTCCGGGGTGGGCGAAGGATTTGGGGTCTGTGTCTCTCCCCCACCTGGCAAAACGTCCAAAACCTGCTCTCGGCTGAACCTGGCAAAGACCCTCATGGCCATTGGCAAAGGGAGCTAGGCCAGTGTCCCAGCTCCCCCATGGGCATGTGGCTCTCCTGCCACCAGAGTGTGCACCCCCCCCCCATGCAGCAAACACCCTGGCGCCCCAAGGGGAGAAGCCCCCTCCCTGCGGCAGCATGCTGCCCCCGCCCGCAGGCTCTGCAGGCCCGCTGACTTCGCCTCCGCAGTGCGGCTCTGGGCTGGAGCTGGCTGTGCCCGGCCCGCCGATTCCCTCAGCCGAGGACGCCCATTTCTTCCGAGCCAGAGATTTTATGACTCACAGGATTAGAAGCTGTTATTCCAACCCACCCTGGAGCACTCTCTCTTCCGATTTTATGGTAAGCCTCACTAATAAACTATTTAAAACATATGCTAATTGTGTTTGTTGTCTCCTTTATTATCACATGTATCATTAAGAATGTGGCTTCCCCTGGAATCTCAGGCCCTCCAGCCTCTCCCAGCCCTGTGTGTGCAAATCCGAGTGTGTGTGTGCGTGCACTTGTGTATGTGTGTGTGTATGTCTGTGTGTGTTCACCACCTGTGTGTGTGTGTGTGTTTTCTCACCTGCACAGAACATCTGCCTTTTCAAACCAGAAGAAACACTTGCAGGGCTCGTGTGAGCATTCGGGTGCTCGTGGAAGGAGGGATAGAGGCAGCCCCTACGCCTCGCCTCCCCCGAAACAAAAGCAGGGAATGACCAGACAGAACCTCTCAATGAGGCTCACGGCGTTTCATCCTGGGCTTTATTTTGAGTCGGCTGCAGGTAGATCATTATTTCTCCTCCCGGGTTTCAGACTGTTTGAAGAGCAAGTGCGCAGCCTGCAGGATTTCAAAATCAAGAGAGCACCCATCACTGCCCTTTGTCTGAAAGGAGCGAGAGTGGGGTGCTGGGGAAAGAAGTCTGAGGGGGTGGGTGCGGGGACCAGGTCTTTAGGGCTAATGGGGGCAGGAGCCGTGCCCTCCACCTGTTGTCTTGAGGGGCTATCCCTGTATCAGGGCCTCGCTTTGAGCTGTGATGTGTCTCCTTGTGTGGTGGCCAGCCCAGGGCACCGGGTCACCTGGGTTCACCTGCCCTTAGAAGGTGGACCAAGCCCAGCGTCCTGATTTTATTCCACTCAGACCAGACCCATCTGGCCCTGTGCGTCTCAGGAAGCTGCAGGCTGTCCTCCAGGGCTGGGGGAGGGGCAGAGGCATGAAGCTGGGGGAGCAGGCAGCCAAGGGGGGGTTGAGGCTCACACAGAGACAGAAAGTGGGGTGACCCTGCAGGGGACAGTGAGGCATGGGATGCCCAGGAGGGTGGCTGTGGACTGGCTCTCTCAGGTAAAACTCAGCACGATGTCATCTCAGTGCTGGATCCGAAGGGATCACATCAGCACGACGCCATCTCAGTGACGGATCCAAAGGTGTGACCTTGCTGAGATTTGGGGTGCTGGGTGTTGCCCGCCCTGTGCAGGGAGTGGCCTGAGGTCCTGCAGCCCAGGCAATCCCCACCAGGAAGCGGCCACACTGGCTTCCAGCTGGGCTGGAACGGGGCAGAGGGCTGGATGTTCCCGTGGACCAACTGTCCACAGCAGATGCGGCTCTGTGTGTGCACGTGCCCAGCCTGTTCTACAACGCGCCACACAGCGGGCGTGGGGTCTTTCTGGAGAGCCCCGGGTTGGCGAGGTGCTGCTTCCTGGTGGAGGGGCTGGGCCAGCACCCTGCTGCTCCATCGCCCCATCCCTGTCACACTCAGGGCACCCCAGCTGCACGTGCAGAATGAGGGAGCAGGACAGGCTGAGGGGTCATTTACTCATGTGCGGTGAGTTCCCAGGGGCAGTGTGATGGCCCAGGCGAGCTGGGCTCCTCCCGGTCCAGGGGGGACGGCCCTGTCTGCCGCGTCCAAGCCTGCTCGGGGCCAGGAGTGAAGCACTTTTTCCCCAGGTGAGAAAACACTGTATGCTCCCCGTGCCACGTCTCCTTGCTGGGGCCTCAACTCTGGGATCAAAAATGGTTTGCAAAGATGTATGTGGACGCACTGGGGAGGGGACTGCAACGTGCCTCTGGGGTGGATCCAGGCTGGACACTTCACGGCCTGGGAAGAAGCAAGCACACAAACAACCCTTGAATTCGGGCTTCCTCCCACGCCAGAGCCCAGCCCCTCACTCACAAGTTTAGGTGAGGATGGACACCTGGCCAGGAGAAGCTTTTGGCCTGAGGCTGGCACATCGCAGGCTCCAAGCAGGGGCCCCACTGTTCCCAGTACAGAGTAACAAGTGTTTCCGGATGCTCCAGGTGGGAGGTTAGCAGGTGGGGAAACGGGAGACCAGCGCCCTCTGTGCGTGGGGGAGCGAGGGAGGCTGTCGGGGCTGGGCTGCAGCGGGGCAGATGCCCACCCAGGCTGGGGCAGGTGATTGCCAGCCCGCACATCAGGGAAGTGTGCGTGGGCGTTAGGCAGTGTGTAAACACCAGCAAACTCTGTACAAGTAATTGATTAGTGACTATCATTGTAATTGCAGGGTGATCACATGGTTATCTCTGCTCTGCAAATTAGTGTTACCATGAGGTTGAACAATTATGCTCGGTTCATAGCTAACCATGGGTAAATAACCAGGTAATCCATAGCATGCACAGTTACTGTACGAATAGGGCGTCGTTAGTAGCAGGTAATTATACACTAACGGGAGGTGTTTGGCCTTGCACACGGGTGTGCTTCCCACGGCGTCCTGTCCTCTAACTTCCTAGCTTCCCCGTGCCCAACCAGACCCCGTGAGCAACACCGCTTACCCAGGGGGAGGCGCAGAAGACCTCACACGGTGGACCCAGCCGAGGGGGCCCATTTCCAGGGAAGTTGTTCTCCTCCTAATACCCAGGGATTGCGGCAGAGCTGGCTGCCAGCTGGAGGACGTGACACACAAAGGCATCTGTCTCTGCCACACCCGAGGCCAGAAGCCACCTCTACTCACCTGGGAGCCCCCAGGCTGTTCGTCTCACCTGTGGCGGCGGCTTGATGAGGACCCAGCAGGTAACCGTCCGTGTTCATCACTGCGCCCAGGGGCCTGCAAAGAGGCCGGCTCACGGCAGGTGGGTGCCCATGGGCTGTCCCTTCGCTCACACACTCCCCCCCCCCGCCTTTGGCGCGCACACCCAGCGGGGTGCCCCGTGCGCCTCCCTGCGTGCGCCAGTTGCCAGAGGCTCTGTGCGCAGTGAGTGCATGTGACCCCGAATTCCCACGTTGAAGCCTGAGTGTGGTGGTGCTGGCGGGGGGCGCCCACGATGAGGGAGCCCCCGCTGTCTCCCCACCGTGCCAGGACCCGGCGCTGGGCGTTTGGTGACCCCTGCCTCTACCTTCTCCATGCGAGCAGCTCCTTCCACAGTCGGCTCCACGGTAACCACAAAAATACCACAGACACGGCCACGTGCCCCCGACACACACAGTTTGGGTGAGAACCACTGAATTCCTCTCTCGGGCCACCCCCGGCCCACCGCCTGCTTTTATGAATCAAGTTTTACTGGCACCCCGGCCCCACCTCTACGAGGCGTCTACGGCGGGTTTCAGCCTACAACTGCGGAGCTGGGTAGCGGCCACCGAGACCATGTGACTTATTTATCGTCTAGCAGGAAATGGCGGCAGACTGCTCCAGACGGGGGAGTTACTAGCTGAAACCAATAGCTCTGGGGAATTGGAAAATGGATTGTGAGTGACCCAGGGGTTTGATAAGCTAATTAAGTAATTTCTGATACACAGTGGATGCTTTAAACTCATTAAATGTATTAAAAGGCAGGAGAAGAAGTGCTCATAAACCATCTGGGAGCGGACAGGGCAGCACGGCCGAGACCACCGTGGGAGCCCCCAGCGGCGCGCTCTGCTTGCGAAGTGGGGGCTGGCTTCTCCCAGACAGATGCACGAACCTCCTGTCTCTCTGGCCCGGTGACCCGCACACACGCGGAGCTCTGCGGAGGCCGTCATGGACCGGCAGGCCCCACAGCAGCGGAGCATGTTCTTAGCCTAGAGGCCCAGGGGTTCAGAGAGACCGGCCGGCTGTGTGGGTGTTCACCGGGCTCTGGGCACAGAGCTTGGCTGGACCTCGCCACCAGCCGCAACTCTTCCAGCCCCTTGGCTAATCGCTCAGTTCCCTCTGTCCCGAAGGCCCTTCTCACGGCTCTCCTCCCTGGCAGCACCTGGGGGATGGAAGTCCTGCCTGTGTGGTCCTGAGAGGTCCCGGCCGGCTCCAGAAACTCGCTCCTCCCTCCAGGACGGGGTCTGTTCTCTGTGGACACACACTGTTCTCCCTACAGCCTGGGATCCGGTGACACGTGAGGACTGTGTGCAGCGGGCCCCATGTCCCCCCTCAGGCGTGCTTGTGAATCTGATGTGACTGGATTCTCTGCGGGTCCTCCAGGACAGGACACGCTGGTCCCAAGGAAAGAACACCCGTCCCCCGACACGCAAGTGGGGATCTGAGCAAGAGCCTGGGCGCTGGGGCTGACCCTGGGGGCCACACAGCCCCCCGCAGCCCCCTCTCTGCTGGCCGCGGCCCCGCCAGCCCTTCTCCCCGCACAGCCCCCCGCCCCCCCAGAGACCCCAGGGAGATGCAGAGAGGAGCCTGCGTAGGGGCTTCTGTGGGGCTCTCCCCTGAGCCCTGCGGGCAGTGAGAGGAACATTCCAGAGCCGTGCCCTGTAATTCAGTCAGAGTGGAAAAGGACATGAAGAGAAGGTCAATATTGTTCTAAATTAGACTAACTGCTTCCCTTCAGTCGGGCGTGGATGGCTCTAGGGCGCTGGCGATCTAGCAGTCGGGAAGAAAAAAAGGTCAGGCTTCTCCACCAGGGTGGGTAATAAAAACAGGCAGGGATCTTTGGAAATCACACCTGCAGGTGGCTGATTCTGGCTGGCGGGGCCAGGTGTGGTTACTGCAGGGGCTTCAGGGCAGGTGAGCAGGGCCGAGTGGGAGGCTGAGCCAGGCAGGGAAGGGGTGGGCAGAGCCTGGACACTGGGGAGCTGGGTGCAGGGGCTCTCCCTGTGGGGACAGCTCACACCAGGAGGGCGAATGGACAGCTGGAGACGCGCAGCCACATGGCCACAGGATGGCAGGATGTGGGCTCGTGTGTATTCCATTCCTCGTTTAAGCATTTTCCAGGATGACATTCCTGAGGGGCCCTGGCCCTTCCCAGCGCTCCCGGCTCAGAAAGAAATGAGCAACAGCCTGGCTGAGCCGCCATCCAGGGTGGCCGCTCACTCCTCGGGCTGAAGGGCCGGTCGGCCGACCCAAGGAGGCTGCGGGGCAGTTGGCGCCCGTGTCCTTGGCTGGAGGGGTGCAACCGGGTGGCCACCGTGGGAACAGTCTAGCCGGCCTCAGCAAAGTCCTCATAGAAATACCGCGGGACCCGGCAATTCCGTTCCCGGGTCTACACCCCAGAGAATTGGAAACAGGCTTGTATGGACTGAATTGTGTTCCCCAAAGTTCAAGTGTGAGGTCTTAACCCCCGGGACCTCAGAGCGTGACATCGCAATGGAGATAAGGCCTTTTCAGAGGTGATTACGTTAAAATGTGCTCGTTAGGGTGGCCCTAACCATACCAGGCTTGTGTCCCTGTAAGAGATGAGGACACAGACTCACACAGAGGGGGGAGGACCGGGGAGAGGCGGCGTCTACGCGCCCAGGAGGGAGGCCTCAGAGGAAGCCAGCCCAGCTACGCCTGGACCCTGGGCTCCCAGGCTCCAGACTGCGAGACCATAAACATCTGCTGTTCAACCAGGAGGTGGTATTTTGTACGGCAGCTCAGCGAGCTGGCTGCAGGGTCTCAGAGAGGCGTCTGCACACCCCGGGTCACAACAGCATCATTCATGACCGCCAAGATATGGAAACAACCCAGCGCCCCTCAACAAATGCACGGATAAATAAGATGGGGTTGGTCCGGATGCAGGAATATCCTTCTGTCTGGGAGGGAAGGAGACCGACACCTGCCACAGCGAGGGGCCTCACGCAGGTGAAGTGAGCCCGTCACACGAGGACAAATGCTGGGCCACCGCACTTGGACATGGCCCCCCGCCCCCGTCACATCACGGGAACAGAGAGGCAATGGTGGGGCCGCAGGCGGCGGGGGGACGGCTGACGGGGCTGGGGCTTCACTCCAGGGACGGGGACATGCCTGAGACTGGAAGTGGTGGTTTGCATGACCTCACGAACCTGCTAAATGCCACTGAGTTGTTCACGTCAAAGCAGCTCATTTACTGAGGTTCAACTCAGTAAATTGCTGAGATGTTAAAGGTCGGCACCACCCCTCAGAAGCCCCTTGACCCTGGCCCCCTACAGGGCGCCCACAGTCGGGTGCAAGGCCCAGTGCATGAGAGGACGGCCCGTAGAGGGTGTCCTGTCTCCCGAGGCAGAGTCCCCATCACAGAGCACGTCCAGCCTCACTGCCATCCCCGAGCTGTCCCCGCTTTCCCTCTTTTGCTGGAATACAGGCCCGACAACAGGCTTCTCCCGGGGAGACAAGCCAGGCAGCATCCTAGCAGGTGAGGGAGCTTCCGCGGGGCCCTGGGGACCCCTGCCCGCTGGCAGGTGGGGTCAGCATCTCCGGGGAGAAGCCCGCCAGCCGGGGGGAGGCGCACAGGGCTGCCCCCAGACCAGCTCTCGCATGGAACCCTGTCTGGTTACTTCTTGCTCTTGCCTCCGCGTGCCCGGCCGATCGGCATCATTTCTGGTCCGTAGTGGTGTTTGCAAGGGCCTCCAAATCTGTGCCTGCAGCAGGCTGACTGGTAACCCCGAGAGACACGTCCTCCTGGAGCCTGTGAAGGGGACCTGGTTTGCAGATGTAACGAAGGATCCTGAGATGAGGCCACTCTGCATCTGGGCGACCCTAAATCCAATGACAGGTGTCCCAGTGAAAGACTCAGATGAGAGACAGAAACACAGAGAGACAGAGACAGAGATAGAGACACAGAGACACAGAGAGACAGAGACACAGAGAGAGACAGAGACAGAGAGAGAGAGACAGAGACAGACATAGAGACACAGAGAGACAGAGACAGAGAGAGAGAGACAGAGACAGACATAGAGACACAGAGAGACAGAGACAGAGA
>NW_023270490.1:11876690-11904348 GCF_011800145.1 Mirounga leonina
AGAGAGACAGAGACAGACATAGAGACACAGAGAGACAGAGACAGAGACAGAGAGACAGACAGAGATAGAGAAACAGAGAGACAGAGATAGAGAGACAGAGATAGAGAGACAGAGATAGAGATAGAGACAGAGACACAGAAACAGAGAGACAGAGACAGAGATAGAGAGAGAGAGAGAGACAGACAGAGATAAACAGAGAGACAGAGACAGAGATAGAGACACAGAGAGAGACAGAGAGAGAGAGACAGAAACAGAGACAGAGACACAGAGACAGAGAGACAGAGACACAGAGGAAGACTGGGGGGCAGCTTCTGCTCTGATCGCCCCCTAACCTGTCCCAGCCTCGGCTTTGTGGTCACGGCTTCAGCTGTAGCCAGAGGATCAGGTTCCCCCACCCAGCAGGGCCTTGCGGCTGCAGAGGTAATTTCTGGGACACACCGGGCCAACCCGGGCCAACCCGGGCCAGGCGCTCCCCGAGTTCTGGCCTTTCCTTTCCAGCCCCCTGTTTCCCCCCCCCTTCCACGCCCCAGGGAGCTGACAGCCACCCTAGGACCCTGCCCCCACCCCAGGACAAGATTTTGGGAGCAAGCTGCAAGCTGTGGGGGAGATGATTATGGGAAGGCAAACAGGACTTCCCTCGAAAATGTACTGCTGTGTGAGCGGGGGAGCAGGACTGACTGTGGAGCCACGGAGAGGCAGGGACACGCATCCCATGACTGCAGCGGCCTGGGCTGAGCTGTGCAGGCCTCGCAACTAGGACCCATGGGAAGAATGAGAGAGAAAATGAAATTCAGCATGCATTTTAAAGGACATGAAAATATAAAAAGGAGGGCTGTCAATTGTCTCACATTTTGTTAATTCAATCAGGTGTGCAATTTAAAAATAGCTTTGCCTTTTACTGAAAAGGAAATTAATTAGAATTTCTTACCAAATCCAGCCCTGGGGATAAAATTGGGACTGCGTGGTCCCGGAGAAAGGCTCCCTACACGTCACAGTCCAGAGCTGCTCGGCGCAGCAGGTCCTGAGGGTGACTTGGGAAGGTTGGCTGGGGGCCGGCATGGGAGGGCAGGGGGACACAGCTCTGACAGTCGTGGGCAGCCTGAGGCCTGGGAGGGGATCCCGGCAGGTCCATTCAAGGTCCCTGGGATGTCCTTCAGTGTGGACGCACAGGGGCTTTCTCGCAGGGGTGCATGCGGTGCTCCTGCCGCCAGGCCTGGGCGAGCCCTGAGTCTGTCTGTCCTGGAGGCCGAGGCTGGTGTGACAGAGCAGGAACCCGACTAGGGTCCTAGCACATAATCCACTATAACCAAACATGCAGACAACCCCAGTGTCCATCCACGGGGGGCGGGCAAACAAGATGGGTCCATCCTTGCAGTGCCCTCTTGTTCGGCCGTGAAAAGGAGTGACGTGAGGATGGACACCTGCTACCATATTGATGGGGCCCAAAAACATGATGCTCTGTTCACACAGGACACACAGCACAAAGGACAAGGTGTTGTCTGATCCCATCGATAGGAAAGGTCCAGAACAGCAAACTCATGGAGACAGAAAGCAGGTTAAGGTTTGCCCGGGACTGGGGTGGGAGGCATAGCTGAAGGGGCAGGGTTTCCTTTGGGGGATGAAGATGTTCTCAGGTTGGCCGTGTGGTGGTTGCCCAGCTCTGCGAACGGACCAGAAACAACTGATCATACGGCTCCCTGGTATGGGACTCAATAAAGCTGTTAAGCAGAACTCAATGATCTTTTTTCAAAAACGAACTACAATCTAGGTAATTGTGGGGCCGCCCAGGGGCTGGGAGAGGCAGCGGTTCCTTCTGTGGGCAGCCAAGGGGCCACGTGCTGGACACCTGAGGGGCTCGCCGCAGCACGTGGGCTTGGGGGCGGCCCTGGGAGCAGCGCATTCCCCTCACTGGCCTGGAGGGGCTTTTGTGCTTTCTGCCTATTGGGCTCAGACAGCACCCACTCCCCTCCCGCCTCGGAGACCCCTGGCCCTTCTCAGGGAGACCCCTGATCCTTTCTCCCCAGGGACACCCCTGGCCCCTTGCTGGGTAGGCTAGCCAGCACCCTTCTCCTCACCAAGCTGATACTTTCCGGGCAGCTTCCCCAGCGTTTTGGGCGGAACCTCCCATGACATTGTGGGCTCGAATCTCATTCTTCTGTCTCCAGCCCCGGGGGACGGAGGAGTGGCCAAGGCTGGACAGAAGGGTGGATGCTGCCTTTATGCATAGACCTAGCTGTTTAATGGACAGAGACATCACTGAAGGGACCTGCAGAGGGAATGGAGCAGGATGGCTGCCAAGGTGCCCTCCCTGGCTGCTGGACCCCAGCCTACCGTGGGCTGCTGTGCATGTTAGGGGGAGGCCAAGGACCCCCACACTGAGAAGGCAGTCAGAGGGAGGGGGCAGGGGGCCTCCACGAATGTCTCAGCAGGGAGAAGCTCCCCTTCTCTCCTGATCCAGGGACCACCCTCAGATGTCCACATCTACTCGAGAGGTCTGCACACACCCCGTGCCCAGAGCCAAACTCTGAGGGTCACTGGACACAGGGAGGGAGGGAGAAGTGGTGGGCTGGGCCCAGTCCCCAGTGAAGAGAGGGGCCCTGAGACTTCAGCGGCTCTCCACGGACTGGGTGGGGTCGCCTCCAACACCCACCAGCAGAGGGAGGTGCCCACCTTCCTGCCTCCTCTTGGGGGCTGTGGCACTCAGACTCTCTGAAAGCATATTTGTTCAACGCAGCATATTGCACATGATTAGATTTTAATTTCAATACACTTTGTTAAAAATAGATTGGCTCTCACCAAGAGCAGGGCCGCAGGAAGGGGCTTTAAACAGCTCATCTTTGGAATATTAATAGCATGGAAAATGTTATTAGAATAATTTTTCATCATGAATAATAAATTAATAGAATAATTTGGTAGTGCCGTGTGACAGCCGGATAAGGGTGGGCTTTGTTCTAACAGAGTGGGGAAGGGGATCTGTGGCGTGGGCAGCGCAGAGCCCCTGGGGCTGAGAGTGGGACAGGCATTAACCGGGTAAGCGGTCTGCAGGGATGGATGACTCGAAAACACATCTAGGGTGGTGGACAGGGCCAGGGACCAAATCCCGAGGAGCGTTTTAAGATGAACAAATGAGGCCTAGATTCGAGACCAGCCCTGACCAGTTCTTTATTTCCCTAAGAAAAGCTGAAAAGTGTTTTATGTTCTGGTAAGACACCATATCCATGTGGGCTTGACCTTGAAAGTGGAAGTGCAGGTGTGGGCTTGACTTTGAAGGATGAGCTGCAGGTGTGGAGTTGACCTTGAAGGTGGAGGTGCAGGTGTGAGTTGACCTTGAAGGTGGAGGTGCAGGTGTGGAGTTGACCTTGAAGGTGGAGGTGCAGGTGTGGAGTTGACCTTGAAGGTGGAGGGACCACCTGCACATGGAGTATTCAGCAGATTCTTGTTAGCCTCTTAGCCAACGCTGAGGCCTGAGTGAGGGTAGTGGGACCCCTGGGGAGGTTTTGGTGTGTGTACCTAGCAGGGGCTTGCCAGAAAGTTTGGCCTGAAGACAGGGGCCTCTGGTCCCACCCAGGCTGTAGCTCTGCCCCGAGACGTTCCACGCCTTCTTTGGGGGCCGCCCTGAAGACTCCCAGGGAGAGCTTGGGCCTGCAGGTCTGTGCGGCAGGGTCTCAGGCGGGCAGGACCTGCTGAATGAGCAGGAAGCAGGTGTGGCTCCTGCAGGGGGTGTGGGTGGAGGACAGGGTTGTAACCCCTTGTCCACTGTCCCCCCCACCACTGATGTCACCAGTCGGGGCCAACCAGGGTGTCTCAGGCTGGATGTAGACAGTTTCTGTGGTGCACGCACGCATGCCCAGTGTGTGTGTGTGCGCGTGCACACGTGTGTGCGTGTGCACGCGTGTGTGTGTGCGTGTGCGTGTGTGTCTGCACACGTGTGTCAGGGTGGCAGCTGCTGGTGCTCAGACCTCAGCCTCTCAGCTAGGACTGCTGGCTGGGGAGAGGGGCTCCTCACAGAGCATCTTTGTGCGAGCCCAGACTTCCACACACGTCTGTGAGCCACATAATCACCCTGCAAAGAGCGCCTGCGCCCGGCCCGTGGCATCATCCTCTCTCTCTTTTCTATCGTGTCTTACCCTGCAACTGACAATTAATGCTCGAAAGAACATGAAATGGAGGAGAAATTACAGCAATTTATCAACTGAAATTATAGGTGTAGACACATGTCAGCAGTGGAAACAGTTTCTATCAAAATTAAAGTATTTAGAGATTTTCCTCAAATTTCAAATCATGCAGATCCCATTTTCCGGGACGCTGCAGCTCTGTGGTTTTGATTATAGGATTGCCCAGCAGCAGCGTGTGGTGCAGTCCGGATTCAGGCCCCCCCGCCCCAGCTGCTCCCTCAGCCGCCAGCTCACAGGCGTCAGCGCTCAGGTCTGGGAACCGGGCAGGCCGGTCCCCAGGAGGGGCCCCTCCCTGTGCAGAGATGAACAGAGATGCACAAACAGGCCACACCGATCCCTGATGGTGTTGGTTGTGGGGCACACGGCCACCTCCTTGCACCGTGGCTGTGCATGTCAGGGGGGCTTTGGGCAGAGCAGACCATTGCTGTGAGCCACGTCCCCTCGAGCAGGCCTTCCCCAGCCGGGGAGTCCCTGGAGCCCACGTTGAAGTGCAGATTCTCAGGCAGGAGGTCGGATTCTGCATTTCTAACAAGCTCCCAGGTGTAGCAGGAGCTCCAAGGAATGGGCCTCAGGCCTGGGCCTTTCCCTGCCCAGGACCCACCTGAACCGGACACTGCTGTGCACGACCCCAGCCAGCTGCCCCCCGTGGAGGGGGAGGCCAGGACTGACCTTGGCCCTGAGTCCTGCTGTCAGGTCACTCCTACCTGGAGCCGGGCCCTGCAGTTTGGCCTCTGGCCATTAACTCTGGGAGGTGGACACGGCTCAGAGCTCTGTCCCCACGCCATGGGCACTGTCACTTAATTTCAAAGTAATTGATGTCAAATTGGGTACCGAGGCCTCCTGTGAAATGCTTAATGAATTCACCATGATTAATGGTATTCTAAGCCCATTCTAAGGACAGCGGCCAATCAGACCCACCGCTCCTGAGGAAGGTTAAGCGGGCCAGGGAGGCTGGCAGAACCAGGTGGGGGCGGGGAGCAGAGTCTTGCCTGCGCACCAGTCCCAGCGTCTCAGCCCCCAACCACAGACCAGGTAATGAAGCTGGGTTCCTGCTGCACCCCAGCAGGGAGTTGGGGAGCAGGTTTCCTGGAAGTAGGAGAAATAGTGGGGGAGGGGTGAGGTGAGAAGGACGGCTCCCCAGCCCAGGGCCTTTCCAGGCAGGTCTGGGGGCCTGGCCTTGCTGCTCCCAAGTCTCCAGCTCTGAGCATCTTGCTGTGGCCCCCAAACCCTCTAAAATAGATGATCCTAAGCTCTGGGGTGAGCGGGGCAGGAGATCTTAGGAGAAAGGAGCTGATTGGGTGTCACAGGCTCTTGATGGTCTCCACCTGGTCAGAGACCCTTGACCTTAGAAGACACCAAGGTTGTGGATGCTGGACCTGACAACGCAGTCGCCACCACTTGGGAGGTTCTGGTGGTCTTGGCTGCTCGGGTACAGCTTCCAGGAAGGCGTGACAAGTACCCTCAGAATAGGGGCTGAGCAGTGCCCGCGTTCCCACTGGACAGCACCTACCTTAGGGTTTGCTTCCCTCCACCTTTCTGGAAGGCATGCTGCCCAAGTGGGGCTGGGCATACACTCGAGCGTGGAGGGCCAGGGGCAGACCCCTCTGGCAGCTGAGGGAGAGGGCGACTGCAGGGAGCCAGCGCTGGGACCTGAGTGTGGCCACCAAACCCTTGTCCAGTGCTTCCTTTCTCTGGGCATGTGGGAGGGCCGCCTCGTGGTGGACCACCACACTTCTTCACCCAAGAGAGGGGTCCTTTTAGGAGGAGGGTGGGGGGCTGCATTTTCCTGGGAGCCCATTCTCCTCTTTTCTAGACCCCACCTGTCCAGGGGGCGGCAGACAGGGCTGGGGGGTGAGTACTCACGATCAATGCTGATGCCTGAAGGAATCTTTGGGGAGCAGGGGGCAGAGAAATGAGGGGGAGGGAGTGAGGATCCCTGGGAAAACCCCATTTCCCAAATTTCCCAAACACCACCCCCTGGTACCTCCCTGGGAACACGGCAACAGAGCCACCCACCATGACTCTGGAGAACTCAGTTGAATAAGAGTGGCGAGGCTGGACATCCTTGCCTTGTTCCTGGTCTTAGAGGGGAGACTTCCGTGCTCAACGTTAAGTGTGGTATTAGTTAACAGTCTTGTGTCCATGCTCTTTACCAACATGGGGGAATCCCCCCATTCCTACTTTGCAGAGAGTTTTTATCATGAACATATGTGGGATTCAGATGCTTTTTCTTCATCATTCAATATTATCATAGGATTTTTTTTCCTTTGGGCTGTTATATGGCGGGTTATACTGACTGGTTTTCAAATGTTAGAACAGCTTTGCATGTTTAGACTAAATCACACTTGGTCATGGTGTATAGTTCTTCTTACGCATTGCTGGAGTCAATTGAGTAATATTTTCTTGATGGTTTTTGCATCCAAGTTATTGAAAGCTATTGATTTGTAATTTTTTCTTGTTTTGTTTGTTGGGTATTGTCTTTGTCTGGTTTTCATATCAGAGGGACAGTGGCTCATAAAATAAAAAATGTTTCTTCCTCTTCTATTTTCTGAAAGAGATTGTGTTAAATTGGTGTTCATTCTCTTTGAGTTTTTGGTAGAATTTTCTAGTGAAAATTCTGGAGATTTCTTTTTTTTAAGTGGCTTATAAATTACCAATTCATCTTTGATGGCAGTGGGACTGTTCATGCTCTCTCTTTATCCTGGTTGAGCTTGGGCAGGTTAGGAGTCTGGTCTATAGCATTCCTTTCTTGTCTGTGCCGATATCCACGTTCCATTCCTGATACTGTGCTTTAGGTCCTCTTTGTTTTTGTCTTTGTCAGACCTCTTAGAGGTTTGTCAAGTTTATTAATTTTCTTTCTTTTTTTTTTTTTTTGAGGAAACAGCTTTTTGTTGATCCTCTTCATTGTTTTCCTATTTTCAATTTCATTGATTTCTGCTCTTGTCTTTATTATTTCCTTCATTTTTCTTGCTTTGGGCTTATTTTTCTCCTCTTTTTCTAGTTTCTTGAGGTAGGAATTTTAATTGGGTTGTCTTTTTGTTGTTGAGTTATAAGAGCTCTTTATATATCTGGACAGAAGTCCTTTTTCAGACATGAGATTTACAAACATTTTCTTCTGATCTGTAGGCTCTCTTTTCACTTGTTGATAGTGTTTTTTCATGCACAAAAGTTTTTAAGTTTGATGAAGGCCTATTTAATTTTTCCTTTTGTTGCTCATGTTTTTGATGTCTTATCCAAGAATCCATCACCACATCCAAGGTCATTAAAATTTACCCCTATGTTTTATTCTAAGAGTTTTACAGTTTTAACTTCTACATTTAGGTCTTTGACACAGTTTGAGTCAGCTTTGCATATGGAGGCAGGAGGTCCTGGTCTGGTCTAACTTCAGGCTTCTGCATGAAGATATCCAGTTGTCCTGGAACCATTTGTTGAAAAGACTATCCTTCCCCACTGAGTGGTCTTGGCGCTCTTGCTGAAAATCAGTTGGCTGTAGACACATGGGCTTATCTCCTGACTCTGAATTCTGCATCGAAGGGCTCAGAAGTGTGGTTTTCCATTGGAGTTTGGGCAGAATGGGGTGAGTATTGCCAAAAAGGTGTTTTGTTTTTAAACCATCCTTTTCTTGATCCTCTGGCTGGGGGAATAGGCTTTTCTTAGAGCTTTTTAATCCATGCCTGTTGGCAGCTCTGGGTTGGGGCTTTGTGAAGTTCTCTCTACACTGTATGGGAGGCAATAAGGAAACCCAGGGATCTGACTGCCATGTCATTCCTCCATCCTGAGGTCTCTAGGCAGCGCCTTCTTACAGAGTCTTCCTACACCTGTTGGCTATATGGCATCCAGGGCTTTTTAGTTGTAGGCGAAGGAATGGGGCAACTCCATCTCAACAGAACTGAGGGCATCAATTTACCCACTTTTAGTGGCTCTTGGGGTTTTGATTGGGGATGTCATGGATTTATAGGCAATCTGTGGAGTATGGACACCTTCATGCTGTTCAATTTTTCCTTTTATTTACACGATAAGTCTCTCCATTTAACCAGGTCTTTGTTAGTGGCCTTCACCAAGCTCATGATATGTCCTTGAAGGCAAATTGTTCATAGCTTTTATTACTGCTGCAAGTTGAATTTCTTTTCTGTTTTATTTCCTCTTTGAGTATTATTTTACTGATTTTGGTACTCAATCCTACACTTAGCAAATTGCTGAATGCAGGATTAGTTCTCATAGTTTATCTGCATATTTCCCTGAGCTTCTGTGCAATTGTGTTTTATGGAAATAAGATGTGATGAATCTTCTAAAGTCCCATTATTAATTTATGATGTTTGCTGTACATTTTCCCCCATTGTATTCCTAGCTTGCTGAGCAGTGACAAGTGTGCTGTATCTTGTGGACTCACTTTCTCACCTCTGTTGAGATGATCACATAGTTCTTCTCCTTTCTGTTGTTAATGTGGTTGACAACAAAGGATTTCTGAGATTAAACCAGCTTTGCATTCCTAGCCATGATGTATTGATTTTTATACACTGATGAATTTAATTTGCTAGCATTTTCTTTTGGTTCTTGTCCTGTTTTGTTATCAAGACTATACCAGCTCCATGAACTTATTTGGATCATTTTATTCTGTTTCTATGAAATACTTCTAAAGATGGTTATTTCTTATTCCTAGAATGTTCAGTAAAACATGCCTGTAAATCTTGGGTCTAGAGGTGTGGGCAGCAGCAGGGGGTATAGGGGGAGGAAAGGCTCAATTATTGATGTAATTTCTTCAGTGGTAATTGGTTTGTTCATTTCTTTTGTATATTTTTGTCAGTTTTGCCATGGTTTTTCTATATACTTTACTTCATGCACAGTTTCACATTTATGGATATAAAAGTTCTCAGTATGATTTATGGCTCAAAAAATTTCTACTGTATCTTCAAACATACACTGTCACAATTTTTCTATCCTATTTTAAAAAGTCCTTCTCTCTCTCCTCCCATTTTTTTCTGTCTGACCAGTTTTATTGGAGGAGGCAGTTCCAGGATTTGCTGGTCTTTCCAGTGCTTTTTTGCTTTTGGCACAATTAATTTTGCTCTTATTTTCTTCTTCTACTTTCTATGGATGTGTTCTCTGGTTCTACTTTTGGCTTCTTGAGTTCAACACTCGACCTATTTGTTTCTAGTCTTTATGTCTTTTGATAAATTAATTTAAGGCTCAGAATTTATCTGGTGGCCAACTTGGCTGCACCCTACAAGCAAGAATGACAGGAGCATCATTGTTTTAAGGTGATAAATGCTTTAACTGTCTGCTATGATTTTCTCCTAAACTCGTGTGATTCAGAAGCACATTACTGAATTCCTGAGCATCTTTACTGCTCTTTACTGCTGAATTCTAATTTGACTGGTTTCTGATTTGACTGGTTGACTCCCTCAGGGAAGGATTTTGAAAGGCAAGATCTCTGCCCACCCTCCCAGCACCTAGGCCTTGGGCAAGGACACTCCATGCTCACAGGGATTCGTGACTCTGAGTATCTTCAAGATGGGCCGGGGGTGGCTCACTGCCCGGTGAGCCAACAACCAACACAACTGTTTACATTTTAAAACAATGCTTGTTATTTTCTTTTTTTTTTTTAAAGATTTTATTTATTTATTTGTGAGAGAGAGAATGAGAGAGAGCACATGAGAGGGGGGAGGGTCAGAGGGAGAAGCAGACTCCCTGCCGAGCAGGAAGCCCGATGCGGGACTCGATCCAGGGACTCCAGGATCATGACCTGAGCTGAAGGCAGTCGCTTAACCAACTGAGCCACCCAGGCGCCAATGCTTGTTATTTTCAAATCTATGTGATCCATGAGACCAGGCTAATGAAAACCTTATGGGCCCGTTAGTGTATTGAGTTAAGCCATTTGTTGTAGGTAAGTGGGGGCTTCCAGAGCTTCTGGAAACAGAGGGTTCTCCCCTTGCACCTTGTTTACCACATGGCTTGTACAGCAGCCCCTCAATGGAGAGAGGGCATGCAGGCAAACTCCCCCAGCTGCTGCCCAAATTACCACACACTTCAGAGCAGAGGGAACTGCATTAATGAGATTTCACTGTAATGAAAGTGACCTTGGGACCATGCATGTCTGTAAGTAGGTCCCATGGTGGCCACACCAAGTCCATCTCACAGAGACAAGCGCACCAGATAGCAATTGGATCCGCTGTTATGAAACTCATCACCTCGGGACCTGGATGCAGACACCAGACGGGGGAGGCAGGTTCGGACATTTTTGTGCTAAAGACATCTTAGCCCCATGGTGAGCCAGGCAGAGGCCAGGGGTTGGGGAAATGTGCTCCAGCTGGTGCATCCTGGACCCCTGTCTTTGCCATAAACTCACTGTCCAGCCAGGAGCATCCCTTGTGCAGTGCTTCTCAGCTTTGGTGGGTCACAGTCTCAGGCTGTGGACCCTCATCAGGACAGGCCCAAGTGGACCCACACACAACACACCACTAATAATTATACCCCTAATTTTGCAGCTGATGGAAAGACCCACAGAAGCCTCACACATCAAAGCGTTTTACAAGTTCAGAGCAATGAGCCATAGAGGGATATCGTGGGCCAAGTTTTCAACTCCAAAGAAGCTGAAATTCTAGAAGGGATCATTTTGGGCTCTGACACATGTGGGAAGCCAGGTCCAATTTCGGCATCCTTGTCCTCCATCTCTCGATTTCACGTCCTGCCCTAGCCCTCTGTCAGCTTGCTGCAGAGACCAGCCCTAAGTCACTTGACTGAGTTCATTGGGTGCCTCCCTGAGTGGATCTTCTTTTTCCCAGCACCTGGGTGTGCACCCACTCCATCTTCCCTGTAGATCTCAGGTGGGGGTCCAGGCCTGGTGGGGATGGGAGTGCAAACTAGGGGGAGGACGGGGCCATGGAGACATGCAGACCAGGCTAAAAGCAGCCTGCAGGTCATTTGGAACTCAGCAAGGGGAAGGAAAGATTGCAAGGGGTTCCCGAAGCAAGGAAGCTGCAAAGGTGCATGAGGAGGGGGCAGGGCCAGAGGGGATGAGCTGGAAGGGAGATAAGTTGGGGGCTGCAGAAGGGCCAGGTGGGCTTTTGTAGCCAGCAGTGACAACCATTCACCCTCATTGTTCATTAGCACTCCCATGCACACTGCAGACTGTCCTCAGCTGCCCTCAGCATCCTGGGTGGTGGCCTGATGACTTATTCCCCCTGATGGAAGGATGGAAGGACCACAGCTGGAGGTCAGGGGAGGAGTCCAATGCCAGACTACACCAGAGCTCGGGCCCTGGCCCCTGGCTCCCGCTCCTGTCCTTCTCTGCCCTTGTGCCTGGGGCCCTACTGGTCAGGAAGAGCCGGGGTCTCTGAGGCAGCCTTTCTCCAGGGGAACCAAGCTCAAGAAGGAGCTGAGAGACCCCCAGCCAGGTGCCCTCCAATCCAGGTGATCCCACATGGGTGCCACCCTGCTGACCACAGACCAGCCAGGAATTTACCAGAGTTTCCAGCAGACTGGGGGATTTGCGGGGGTCTCACAAACTGTCAGAATAGTTGCCCCAAATCTCTGATTCCCCTTGTAGGCAGATGGGCTGTGCCCTTCTGGCCTGTGACCCCACCGCACACACTCTCTGCCTTAGTTTACCCAATCAGATGCCCTTGACTCAGCTTACCTGCACCCATCTTCAAAGATCCCTTGAAAAGTAATTAACTGTGAATGTAAACTGCTATAAAAAATCATCTTTTTTATTTAAACATTTTTTTATTTCTTAATTGAAAACTTACAATTTTTCTTAAAAAACAAAATCTTTTTTATTAAAAAAAAAGTAATTGAGGGGCGCCTGGCTGGCTCCATCAGTAGAATAGGTGACTCTTGATCTCAGGGTTGTGAGTTCGAGCCCCACATTGGGTATAGAGATGACTTAAAAATAAAATCTTAAAAAAATAGAAATTAAAAAGTAATCAAAAGAGCTATAGTTTCATAATTTTTATGTAATTAAGGAGCTGACAATCTCAAGGTGAATTTCCATGTCTCTTCCAGTGGGATTTTTCTTTTTCTTTCTTTCCTATTTAGCAGAAAAAGCAAGGTGTCATGATCACTTTTGAGGTATTTTTGTTTAGGGTGGCTGGGACTTGGAAACTGGAGCAAAGATACTTTGGAACATAACATTGCTTCTGGATAAAAGTCTAACGGACGAGGCATCGGCACTCGAGAGGCATCAAGTGTCTTCAGGGATCGGAACTGGGAACGGATCTAAGCCAGAGGCACTAACCTTACTTGCTGCTTTGCCCCCAGAAGCTCTGTTGTCATAAGCACATCAGCAGGGGACCAACGGGCGGTCCTGGTCTGGGCTTATTTTCTGCCCCTGGCAGGAAGCCAGGCCTGTGGCCTCTTTTAGCGTTGATGAGGTGAACTACCCATGATCATGCCAGGTAGGAATGGCTTGTTCAACATCTCAGCAGCGCCAGGTGGATGGAGACCCCTCCCCTTACACATATGCCTGCCCACACACATATACATATTCACACATGCCCATCACGCACACATGCATGCATGCACACAGAAAAACATGCATGCACACATGCACACGCAGGCACATGCAGGCACACACAGAGACAAACATGCACACACAGAGAGATGAACACACACATGCACAAAGACAAACACACACACATGCACAGGCATGTAACGCACTAAAACCAGGTATCATTCCACGGAGAAGTCTCACCAGCAGCTCCAACTCATCTGTCACCCATGGCTCAGTGCATCTGCTCAAGAAAATCTTCCTGGGACCCAGACCAGGCCAGGTGCCCCGTCTGTGCTCTCCTCATGCATCATACCTCCCCCTCATGGCCTTCATAACAGGTATAATCACACGTCCATTCTTGAACTAACAGAATGTCCCACTAGACTGTGAGCCCCGTGAGGCTGGGGGCCCAGCTGGGATTTTTCCTGCTTGTACCCCCATGTAGCCCAGAGCCAGGCACAGGGCACAACACACCCCAGCTCTCAGTCTGTTAGCCATTCGTCTCTCATTTCATTAAACACAACAGAATGTCAGGCACATTTCAAGGACATTTGAGAACGTCCTTGAAGTTCATTGCAATGGAATCCACGCCCATGTGAGCACACCTGTGAGGATCCAGGTAGCTGTGCAGCGCTCATAATCGCAGGGGTGAGTCCCCAGGAGACCCCTGTCAGGGGTGGCCAAGGGTCTGGTGGGCAGAGGTGGCCAAGGGTCTGGTGGGCAGAGGGTGGGGATGCTGGGAGGCGTTTCAGCACCTCGGACAGCGACTCCACGGGTCTCAGGTGTCCTTCCACCCTGGCACTGGGTTTACTGTTTCCTTGGGGGCCCCAGGATTGTGGATGGGGGCGGGGGTTGACATAGCGTTTCTAAGGCCAGAGTACCCCCTCAAAGCATCCCCTGACTCAGCAGGAAGCCAGGGCTCTAGCTCTGACTCCCCACCAGTATTGGGGTGTGCTCATCACTCCTGTATGTCTCGGTCCCAGCCTGGAAGCAGGGGCATCACGTCCCACCTGAGGCCTCATGGAGGGTCCTTGGGTGTTATCTGCTCTGCATTATCGGCTCACCTGCTGGCATCTTTTCTCCCCGGTCAGAAGCCCACTTCTGCCTGTTCCCACAGCCAGGTTCTCTCACGTTCACTGCAGTACCTCCAAGCTGGTGCAGTGTGGACACCTGGTAGGGGCTAACAAATAATCGTTGACTGAATAAAAAGGATGGCTTTCCGATTTCCTTCCTGTGATCTAGCATGGATGCCAGGAGAATTCAATTTAAATGTGCAAAGGGGAAAATAAACAAACTGTGAACTGTTTGGATCTCCACAGAGTTGGGCACTTTGCCAAATACAGGTATCATTACAGGGAAATGGTGGTTTGTTTCCTACGTGTTCCCTTGCACGAGCTGGAGTAAACTAGCTGGGTAAGCAGCCTTACCTTTGGCTGACAGACTAATGATGTGTTTTGCTTACAAGTTGTAGATGGTATTTGCAGCATTTTGTGAATGGCTACGATGGCTGATAATTCTCAAAGGGAGATGACGTTGAGGTAGAAAAGTGACATCTAACCACGGGTCCACCTGCGTTCGTTGGGAATGTGTGATATCGCCCAGCACCCAACCTCCATGAACGGCCAGCCTGGGATGCACACAGATGGGGAGCAGGCTGGGGAGAGGGGCGCAGATGGGGTCCCTACCCTTGCACACCTAGCATCTGGGTTAGTTTCCCACGGCTGTTGTAACAAAAAAAACACAAAGTAGGAGGCTTAAAGCAGCAGAAATTTCTCCTCAGTCCTGGTCGGCCAGAAGTCAGAAATCCAGTGTCACAGGTCCCTTCTGGGGCTCTGACGGACGCTCTGCTCCAGGCTTCTGGCGTGCTTGGCGTCCTTGGCTTGTAGACGATTCTCTGATTCCTCCTTCACATGGAGTCTGCGTGTCTCACATCTCCCTCTGCTGATTTCTAAGGAGGACACCAGTCTCTGGGGTTGGGATCCACCTCAAATCCAGGATGATCCCCCTTAGAGATCCTTAACTTAATTACATTTGCAAAGACCCTTTTCCCAAATAAAGTCCCTTTCACAGGGTCAGGACATGGACAATGCTTTTTGGGGCCACCCTCCGCGTACTCTACCCCCCAAGCTCACTGGTCCTCACCTGCCCTCCTGTCTGGGGCATCTCCAGACACAGACGGCAGCCGCGCTCATGTGTCCATTGGCCCCAAACATCAATGCGGCCCTGCTGCGTGCCAGGCATCCTGCAGAGTCCTGCTTGACTGACTTGCCCAAGTAGGGCTGCCACGGGGGTGGGACGTGTGGGGGGCCCAGGGCGACACGTGCATGGGGGATGAGCTACAAGGGGGCAGGGTCCTCATCCTGATGGTAGGGTCCCTCTGGGAAAGGGGCCCACGGTGGGGGGTCTGGGCCCGTGCGCTCAGCAGCCACCAGTAAAAGGGGGTTCCTGAGAGCCAGCCGCCTCTGCAAGCCTGGCTCGCAGGCCCGGTAACCCTGGCCATGTGGTGGGGCTGGGCCTGGAGCCACTGCCTCTCACCGGAAGGTCTCTCTGTCCCTCTGTCTCCCACCCAGGACTGTGGCTCTGTGCCCTCTCACCTGCCGACGGCCCAGTGGGTATTATTTCCCCTGGGCCCAGACAGGACCTGGATCTAGATGCAGTGGGCACCTCTGTCCTGTTCCCATTCATCACTACTCTCAGAACAAAGAGAACAAAAGACCCCAATCCCTTTCTCATTACTAACCTCATCCTTTCTCTTCCGCTGGGTGGGAGGGAAGCCCGGCCTCCTGGTCTTCAGCTGCGTGAGGTCTCAGAGGCTGTGGTCAGCTGGCCCAGTGCCAGATGACCCAGCCGGCCAGGTGGGGGATGCAGTGAGTAGGAAAAGGGTGGGGGCAGCAGGCGGCTGTCTGGAGGGAGCCTGACCACTGGCCGGGCCAGATGTAGGAGGCTGCCCTCACGCCTGGGCTCTGTAGAGGGAAAATCTGCCTCCGGAGGGAAGGCCAAGAGTTCATGGTACCAACGTCCTGGTCTGGGCAAGATGGAAGAGGACAGCCACCTCCCCCGGGTGCAGGAGTCACCTCGTGCCCCCATCCTGCACTTTCGTTTCCATAGCGACACCAAGGGGAGAGAGATGGGCGCCACCCCAGTCCTGCTCCGATTCAATGAGGAGTTTGTCATAAGTGATTATAGCTTGGCAGCCCACTCCCAGAATAAGCTGCGCATGGATGGAGTCTGGGGGGTCGTCCTCTGAGGACCCTGCCTGCCCCTCAGCCCCAGCCTCCCCTCGGGAGCCCTCCCAGCTGCAGTCTTCATGGGGTGCTCCAGGCTGCCCCCCGGGCCTCAAGGTAGGAAGGTGAGGGGCCCTCTTGTTGTCTAGAGTCACAAGAGACACCAACATGGGGCCTGGGCCCCCCTTCACAAAAGAGGGGCTGGGGCGCAGGAAGAGGGGGGCAGGAAGTGGGTTCCCCCGTGGCACCCTAGGGAGGGTTGGGGCCATTCTTTCTGGGGACGGTCATCTCTGGCCTTCCAGACCCCTTGCAGACACGGGCCTCCACCGGCTCCGCTCACTTGGGCCAAGTGCCCCTGTCTCTAGGGAAATTTTTAAAACATGGATACCCACAGACAGGGAAAGTGGGTCAGCGAGACCCGGACATGGGAGTCAGGAAGTCTGGGTTCTTGTCTTGGGCACACCACACGTTGTTGTCCAACCTCGGGACTCAAGGAACTGCAAACCAGGTGAGCCACATGAAGTCGCCTCCCACAGGTACAGACCTGGCCGAACTCTGATGGTGGGCACACGCCGGGTTTCAGCGGGAGCCCTGAGCAGGGACCCCAGTGCTGGGGACACACAGGGACTCCAGTGTGGGACCAGGGCCATGTGGCCCTGCCTGGGCCTGACGTGAGCAGAGGCAGGATGTGGGGCCATGTTCTCGATGGAGAGCCTCCCATGGTGCAGACAGCCCCTTGTCCTCTCTTCCTGGCTTCTGACCACTCTCAGGGACTATCTCTGGCCGGGTGGGCACAGCAGATGCCCCCAGGGCCGCGGCCTCCAGATGAGAACTGGCATCCAGGAGAGGAGACACAGAGCCTCGGCCAGACACCTCCCTCTTTCCCTGGCCACCACCGCCTTTCCCGTGACCCATAAGCAAGCAATGTGATCAGAGTGGATCACTATCCCCATGTGGATAAGTCAGGAGAGGACACTCCCCCCGGTGACAGCAGAATCAGGTACCTGAAAGCCGTGCGGGCCGAGGGCATAGAGTGCGCCTATGTGGTGACCTCTCGACCACACATGGGGCAAGCATCTCTGTGCGCGTTGTCTCCCCGACGGGCGGATGAGGACTAAGTCTTCAGCGGGTGCCCAGCCAGATGCAGGCTGTCTGAGGGGACGATCCTGTTTGCCGCGGGTCACTTAGTTAAATGTGTGTGTGCAGCTGAGGTGAAGGCAGCTTCCTGGGGGGGATGAATTCCCTCACCCGTTCTCACGGGCTGCAGGGGAAATGTCAACGTCCACGCCATCCAGCCGGTGCTTCGGAGAAAGGAGCAGAGAGGGAGTTCTGAGGGGGTGGTCTGCCCAGGAAAGCGGGACACCAAGCCCCCTCCCCTGGGACCTGGTCAACGTTGCAGAAACTGAAGCTGCACCAATCAGCCTGACTCCTGCCTCATGGGGGGAGAGGACGAGGGAGAAGAGCAGAGGCCGGCCGCCTCCTAGGAGGGGACATGGGTCCGGTCCAGGCCCCGTTCCTCCAGGAAGGCTTTGGGCCTGGGCGGTGGGCGCCGGCTTGGCACACGGGTCACCTGCCTGTCCAGGGCTGAGCTCTCCGTCTACCTGGCCCCAGGGCTCCAGGTTGACGACTGGCTGCGCACCTGCAGCCCGAGTGAGCCCTGTCACCGGACACCACAGACGGGGGTGGCCGGGCGGGGACGGACGCCCAGAGGGAAAGCCACCGCACGAGCAGGCGTCCTGACAGAAAGGGATGCTCCCCATGTCCTCAGCAGCCCCGGCGATGGGGACGGATCTGCCCCGGGCTCCCACACACAGCTCGCATCATAGACGGCGTCAGCGACGTCCCCGCAGCCTACAAGGGACACCAACCACGCGATCCCCGGGATTGAGTTAATGACAAACGCCTGGCCGTGAGGAAGTTCTGCCTCTGTGGGGTACGTGCTCTCCTCCCACAGTTCCCGATGATCCTCCGCCACTTAATAGCCCACGACTTGCGGGGTTACCACGCTTGCCAGACAGACACAGCATCTGGAAGCAATCAGCACGTCCTTCTGCACAGCGACAGGTGTCTTGGGGCAGTCAAGGGTGAGGCCGGGCAGTTACGCACACAGGTACGGACCAGACTCACCTGTCCGTGAGGGGCGGTCTGAGGGGCCTCATTCCTCCAGACATGGGGGGTGGGCACCACCCTCACGCCGGGTCCAGCGTGGCTCCCGCGGGGAAAGGGGTCTCTGGGGCCCAGGCCCTGTCCGGGCTGCTGCAGTGACCACCGCCTGGGAGCAGTGCCTCTGGGGCCCTTTCCTGCTGTTCTCAGGCCGTCTATAGGACGGCCAGTGCCCACCACGGCCGGGACCTGGAACAGGCCGCTGGGCTCTCCATAGGGGGCTCCCTGCTTTGGGGGTTTGGGGGAAATCCGGCTGGTGCTGGGATCCCTCCTGCTCACCAGTGAGGTCCTGCACGTGGAGGGCAGGGGCCCCCGGCTATGGCATATCTGTGCTGGGCAGCTTCGCGGGGCCGGCCGAGCTGCTGACCGACCCTGCCCTGGACACGGGCAGCCTCGTGGAGGCTCACATGCCCACTCAGCCTGGCAGGGGAACACAGGGAGGGAGGGCTTCCCAGAAGAGGGAGCACCTAAGCCGAGAGCCCAACAGCCCGTGGACAACGAGGAGCCCGGAAGGATGCCGGGATTCTTGTTTGGAGCTCAGGCTGGCTGCTGGGGGAGCGGAACGGAAGCAGAGCGCCGTGGGAGACGGGGTGGGGGGATGGCTGTTTCTGCGGGAGGGGGCAGGGCCGGGGGACGGCAGGAGGGCCTCTACTGACCGGGGAGTGGCCGGGTCAGGCCCACAGCTGCTATGGCAGGAAGGGATAGGAGTGCCTGCCTGTGTTGCCCGACCTCTGTGACACTGGCCCTGCTGAGTGGACCCCAACCCCCACGTCGGCACTCACACAGCCAGGCGCGGGGGCTCCATCCCATTCACAGACAGCGGGTTGGAGACCGGAGGTTACCGCCGGGCCGTTGCAGGGTCCAAATTTGAGTCCGGGTCCACCCCCAGCACCATGATCTCTGCTAGTAATATGCCTTTGTCACCTGCACCCTGGGGACGGCTGGCCCAGCACGTTACACCTGGCAGGTGGTCACCGAGGCACGGGGGCTGCTGGGCCAGCAGGGCCTCTGGGGGCTGAGCTGCTCCAGCCCTGCCCCCACACGCGGACATGTACCACGCACCCCCTTGCCCAGCAGCCGCCTGGTCTGAGTCCCCCAGCCCTTTTGCCTTCAAGCGGGGTTGTGTGTGGTGGACATGGGCAGAGCCAGGACCCCAAAGCAGACCACGGCCGCAATGCCCCCACCCCAACCCACAGGCACACCCACAGGCCTTGCCTCTACCCGGCCGGGCGCAGGAGCGCTGGAACGTCCCGGGACAGCTGGGAGCTGTCGGCCGCGTGGGCAGGGGCGACGCCTCACCGAGGGGCCCCCACAGGCCCGCTCCGCCTCTGCTTGCAGTGCCTTCTCCATAAATCTCTCTCTCAGAAACACGGTCCATGAGCCGCAGAGCCCGACATGTGACCACCAAGCCGCTCCATTATTAAGTCTGTAATTGCCGAGAATTAATTTGCTAATTGCATGCAACTAATCTGAGTCCTTTTTGTTTTATATCAATTAACAGAGTAATTAAAAAAAAAGCAATCTCCTCCATCGCTCCTCCCGGCAGCATCAGCCGGCCGGAGCGGATGAGACGAGGCCACCCGCTCACCAACCTCATTAGCAGCTCTGCTCTCCGGCGGCCCCTCTGCACACGCGGGTCCATTTGCAGCGTGTCCTCGATGTGTGGTGGCTCTGGGGCTGCTCCCCGGGCACGGGGCAGCCCTCGGGGCCCTCAGAGCCTCCCCAGGACACTCCGCATGGGGCTGCGATGGTGGGTGGGTGCGGGGGCCCGCGGCGGGACTCCCCTGCCCCTCCCGGTGGGCCCGAGTGGCCTCGCTTTCACGGATGACGGATCACGGATGCAGGGAGCGCTCGAGCAGCCTGCAGCGCTGGGCCGGACCGCCCACAGCCCCAGCGACAGCCAGAAAC
Source organism: Mirounga leonina (assembly GCF_011800145.1). Lineage (NCBI taxonomy): Eukaryota > Metazoa > Chordata > Mammalia > Carnivora > Phocidae > Mirounga > Mirounga leonina. The sequence continues at coordinate 11,896,652 of NW_023270490.1, forward strand.
GGGCGCTCCAGAGACAGAGCGAGGCCCTCGTGCCAGCTCCTCAGTCACCAGCCTGAAAGCCGCCTCGTCCACAGCATCCCAGGCTGCCAGCCCCGCACCCCTGTTGGAGGAGGACAGCCGCGGGGGAGGGCGTGGACGCTGCTCCCCCACAGGGTGGGAGCCGGACGCAAGCTGCAGAGGCCAGTGCCCCGGGCCAGCCTGGCTGTGTGGCAACTCGGGGGCCCCTGGCACGCTCTCACCTGCCGACCTCCCCTTCCTCCATGGATGGGACTAGAGCCAGGCCCGCCTCCCCAGCAGGATCGAAGCCAGGCTTTCACCCGGGCTGACAGCGGGCCACCGGCTTCGTGCCCACCTGCAGGGGGCTGGCTGGGGAGACCCCACGTGGGCCGCCTCGTCCGGTGCGGGGAGGCCCTGCGAGATTCTCGCCCTGTCCTCCACAGGGTCCCCACTCTCCTTTCTCTGACCCCCAGGGCCTGCGCCTCACTGGGACTCTCTAGGTGCTGGCTTTCTCATCATGCCACTGAGATCAGAAGGGCCCCACCGTCTGCCATCCCAGTCCCTCGTCCTGCCTTAGCCCACCTCCCTCCCACCAGACCCTGTTCCTGGTCACCTGCCCTCCCCCAGCTCAGAGTCTGGGATGCAGGGTCAGGCCGCTCCTGCAGACATGCGCTTTCCTGGCCCCGATTTCGTGCTGCTCACCTGCAAACCCCCAGCCTGGGAAACTACTCTCCGCCTCTGCACCTGGATCTTGGGTGCCACCGGGACTGTGGGGAGGACCTGCACGGCGCCCACCCCGAGTCCTGCAGCCACTTCTCCTCCAGGTCACTGCAGTCCTTGCCGCTCCAGAGACGACCAGGCTGTTGGGGGGTGTCCCCGGCCCCCTCGAGCCTCTGTCCTGGGAGGGGCTGTCCTCTCTCCTAAGGCCCCCCCAGCTCTCAGGGACACAAGGTCCTGGGGCAACGTCCCTGCCCTCTCGGTCCCCAGTAGCACCGGGTAAGGCCCTCGGGACACGTTGCAGCCGGCTTTCCTGAGGCTCTTCTGTCAGGGGTCAGGGGACTCATCAACCGTTTCGTTCGGGGGAGAACTCCTCTAAGAAACCCCAGGAGGGGCACCCAGCTGGCTCAGTTGCTAGAGCTTGTGGCTCTTGATCTCAGGGTCGTGAGTTTGAGCCCCGCGTTGGGCGTAGAGATTATAAATAAATAAACTTTAAAAAGAAAAGAGAGAGAGAGACATCCCAGGAAACTGCCCCCCACTCACCAGTGGAATCCCCGTCTCCGGTGCCCGAAACGCACCCATGGTGGAGGCCTAAGTCCCACCTTGTGCTGCTGACACCTTGACCAGGGTGGGGCAGGGGCTGTGGAAAGGGAGCCAGCCACGCTGTGGATTCCCTACGGCCACGGCAGGACCAGGCAGGGAGGTGCAGCCCACGCTGCACAGAGGCTCCCCGTCATCCCCTGGTCGGGGTCCCACGGGGTCCACAAAGAGCACGGGCAACACCACATGGACAGGCCCGTGGGCCCTCTGGGCCAGGTCACCCGGCACAGACTGCCACCCGGCAGCCCAGGGGCCACCCCTTCTCCCTGAGACCAGAGTCTGCCCTGACTCTGAGGGGACCTGACCTTTGTGTCTGAGACACAGGCTGAGCTGCGTGTCCGAGGTGCCACCGGGGACGTCGGGAGACGGGGGGGGCGGGCCCAGAACCTGCCGCTCGAATCTCCCTTCCTTCCCGGGGCGGGCACAGCAGCGTCTTCAGGACGGCCCATGGGGAGGACCGGGCGCTCTGCTCCCTGCACGCACGGACTGGGCGCATGGATGTGGGGCGGCCGGCGCTCGGCCCGGGGTGGCAAGGGTCAGCCGCTGCTCTGGCTTGGGGGCGTTTGCCCGTGTTCTGCGCTGTGTTCGGGAAGCTCTCCTTTGGAAAAAAGGTTGGCACACGTGTGCTCACACCACGCGTGAGGGGCTGCTGGGCCCTGGGGGTACGTGGCGCAGCGTGGTGGGGGGGGGTCCTACTGTTTAGAGAAAAGGCAGCTCTATGTGCCTTTCCTGAAACCGCATTTGAAGGCTGACGTGTCTGCTGGGGCCTGTTTCCGTTGAGGGATGCTGGGGGGACCCTGGGGGGGCAGCTGGGGGTTGTTTCTGGGCCCCTTCAGCACTAATGAGAGCGCCCGTCAGCCCATGATCGTGCCTCCCCGTGCAGTAGCAGGTGAGGACAGCCAAGATGCGGACGCTTCACCCCCAAAGCCCAGACGAAAGCCCGGCCGCCTTCCTGGTCACAACGGGGCCCCCACAGCCTTGAAGAGCACCCTCGCCCGCAGGGGGCGGGTTCGTAGGGGGCGATTCCCGGCCGGCTGTTCAGTGCGAGCGGCTGTGCCTCGTCTCTCGAGCAGGAAGTGCAGCTGTGGTTCTGTTGGACGCGGATCTTCATTTGGCTACAACCCCCGTCAGGGACTCATCGGACTGAAGGGGGCGGGCTCGGTGCCCTCGGGCCTCAACAGACACGCACAGCGCATGCACACGTGTGCGGACATCACCGTGTGCGCGTGTGCTCACACGCAGGCAGGCAAACGCATCTGTGTGCACACGTGTGTGGACGAGCACGTGTGTGCATCACCTGGCTGCCCTGTGTGTGTTCACAGGTGTGTGTAAAGCATCGGACAGGGAGCACTCGTTCTGATAATGGGGCACGAGCTGTTTCGATGTTCATGTCACGGACGTGGCATGAGGTGGGGGGACCCAGAAGCAAACAACAGTCTGGCCCAGATTTGCAGCCGAGCCCCGTCCCTGAGTAACACTTACCCCCAGATCACATGCAGGTGGACACTCATCCGCCAAAAACCTGTAAAGCATCCGTCAGCCTGAGCAACCTTCTGAGCACACCCCGTGAGCGGGGGCCCCGGCGGGGAGGCGGGGGGCAGAGGGCCTGGGAGGTCAGGGTGCCACGGAGGCTGGGGGCCTGCAGTCTGTCTTGTTCTGGCAGAAGCAGGAGTCTGGCCGGGATGCAGCCCCCAGCCCGGCCGCCGCCACGCTTCCCTCCTGCTGGGCCCACTCCCAGAGCAGAGGAGAGGACCACCCCCAACCCCACCGCACCTCCTGTGTCTGCAGATGCCTCACTGGAGCATCTGGTCAAGACGGACCTTCATCAGGGTACAAAGGAGGGGCAGTGATAACTGTGGTGGGGGCAGGGAGCACGGCCAGTCTGAGGGGGCCTCCAAGGTGGGGGCTATGCCTGCCGAACCCTGCACCAGGCCTGGGAGGAGAACTCGGTGGTCCTCGGGCCCTGGGATGCAGCAAGCCCAAAGCAAGGGGGTCGCCCCCAGGGCTGGGCAGCTGCCCAGCTCAGGTGCCCTCCCCTGGGAGGGTCAGAAGCAGGTTCATGCTGGCCAGGGCTGGTGCAGGCTTGTGGATGGGCCCAGTTCCACTTCTGCCACTAGGCCTCCCCTTTGTCGTACACACACGCACATGCACACACCACCTCTGTGCCAGGTTGAGGGAGGAACCCCCTGGCAGCTGGGGCCTCCCCTCCCTGTCCTCCCAGCTCTGGGGCCCTGGTGTGAGCAGAAAACCTTCCTCCAGCTGAGGGTCCCTGACCATGGCCCTCCATTCAAATGGGCATCTTTCCTGACAGTTGTGTAGCTGGGATGGTCTGAATCTTTTCCAAAATAATCAGGATATGTTTTCTGACTTTGTTTTGTTTTTTAGAGCGAAAGAGACACCATGTGAGGGAGGGTGGAGGACAGGCAGAGGGAGAGAGAATCTCAAGCAGGTTCCACCGCCCAGCATGGAGCCCGACACGGGGCTCGATCTCATGACCCTGACATCATGACCTGAGCTGAAATCAAGAGTCGGACCCTTAGCCGACTGAGCCACCCAGATGCCCCTGTTTTCTGGCTTTGGAACTGAAGTTTCCAAGTGCAAAAGGAAGGCAGAGATGGAAGACTTCAAGGACACTGAAAGGACGGTGGCCTTCGGAGTCTGTTCTGGGCACAGACGCCTCGCCCACAAGCCCCTGTTTGCCCTTCAAACCGACTTGGAAGTCTCTCTTTGCAGCGGGCCTCAGAGGAAGCCAATGGAGGAGCCCTCTTGGGCACTGGCAGCCCCCCCCAGCACTGGAGACCCCAGGGGACACCCGGAACCGCAGGAGGGCCAGGCACATGAGCCGCATCTCGTCGTCCATGGGGCCATGGCTCCCAAGCATGCTTCTGACATGAAGCAAAGCAGCGGATGACCGTGAACGTACAATATGGCCGTCAGCTCCTGGTTCCAAGGGTCAGACATCCAGCCTGGCCCCCTGGGCCACTGTCAAGGTGTGGCCAGCTCTGCCTTCTGCACAGGCCCCAGGGGGGACCATGCCTGGCCTTTCCTGGCTTCTGGAGACGACGGTCCCCATGTGGCCCTCCCTCACTTTGCGCCAACCTCTTCTCCCTCAGCACATCCAGGGCCTTCCTGCCCCCTTTCCCTTGCAAGGGCCCTGTGGTCATGTCCAGACACGGGGGCCCAGGATCGTCTCTCGTCTCAAGGTCCCTAATCAACTCCCCCAGTGCCACGTGAGCTCACATAGTCACAGGTTCTGGGGGTTGGATGAGGAGGGGCTGTTGCCCTGCCTTCCATGTGGTATGACCCCACTGGTGTGCAGACACTTACCAGAAGGAAAGTGACAAACTTCTCTAGGACTGCGTCTCCTGTCACCAACTCAGAGACGAAGCGTCCAGCTGCCTGGCCTCGAGATCACGGTCCATGCACAGATCCGTGTGCACCCACTTCACGGTATCGGGAAACACCCACGGCTCGGTGCAGCCCAGATGATGCTCTCAGGGTCCCAGCCGGGCCCAGAAGCTTCCGGGCCTACCCACTCTTCCTTGTGGGTTCACGGGGCGGTAGCAGACCCCAGGACCCCACACCCTGCCACAGGACCAGGCTCCCTGAGCCTCAGGTTAACTGAGGTTAACTGAGGTTAACTGCAGGTTAACTGAGGCAGAGGCTTGGCCCTTCCTGACACACCGGCCCCTTTACTGTTAGGTTCGACAGGGTGGGTGACTGAAAATGGTTGGTGTCCAGCTAAACTCAGATCTCAGGAAGACAAGCAGCACTTCTCCGTGGAAGTCCCAAATACAGTGTGGGACGTCCTTACAGTACAAGCGTGCCTCCTGGGTCTCTGAAACCCCATTCAACCTTACCCCGTGATTTATCGGCTACCTTCCCCTGCAGAAGCATCCCGGCCAGAAACGGGATGGAAACGGAGCGCTTTGCTCTGACAGGCCTGCCCCCCCCGCACCCTCGGCGTCTTGGGCTCCACACTAAGTAATTTCACACTTACAGCAGTGGCCGTCCCAGCCCAAGGTCATGTCACGAACCCCGTAATTTGGGCACAGGAGCTTGGGGGATGGATTGTGGACCCTCCAGTGGGGAATCAGGGCCTCCCTGGCTCATGGCAACGCTCCGGCCCAGCGATGGCGTCTTGTGTCCACAAACCAGGCCCGACGCTGCCTCAGGAGCAGGGTGGGGAGCACGCAGAGGGTGGACACAGCCAGGACACCCAAGCTGCAGACAGACAGACAGACGGCACCTCAGCCACCATCTGTCCCCCACCAGCAAATGCTTCTCCTGCCTGTGGGCCAAGGGTTCTGATGCAGCCCCAGCCACCCCTAGTCCACAGCAAGCCCCCCCATACCTATCTCCATCCTCTCTCCCGAGTCCTGTCCTCACCCACTCAGTCTCCCCTGGATTCAAGGGTGCTCCCAGCAGACTGAGGATGTACCTGTCTGTCCCAGTCCCCTCCTGACACAGGGCAGAGGCCCTGCGCATGGGTACCCTGGATTGGATGCTCCTGACTCCCATGTGCCCGGGAACCCCTCTGACCCCCCACATTTACTAAGTAAGGGAGCCGTGGCCTCCACTCGGTCTGTCCATACAAATCTCCCCCCCGCCCCCGGTCAGCTCTGCCTGGCGTCCCCTGCTGCATGTCCGGTCTCAGTGAATGCCACCCGGCACTGGGGGCAGGTGGTGGCAGACGGGAGGAGAGAGGTGATCCACGCAGGGGACCGAGCAGCTATGCACAGGGAGGCTGTGGACAGGGGTGACGGTGCCCAGAGCTTGCTTCTCTGTGGCCCTGAGACCTGTCCCCAGAACTGGCCACATGACCAAATGCAGAGGCGGGGCAGGTCCGGGTGGCTGAAACTAGTGCGTGGTGGAGCTGAGTCGGGGGGCGGGGGCGGGGGCAGACAGCCGCAGGCAGGGCTAGGCGTGTTCCTATCAGGGGAAGCCCTGGGACATCAGGGAGGCCGTCCTGGCAGGAGAGGTGCATGCGGCACCATGGGCTGGTGTTGCGGTCTCGGATGGGCCAGGGATGTCCAAGGAGATTAGGCAAGTGAGCGAACAGCTCACACACCGAGGAGGCTCGGGAGCAAGAGAGCGGCTGCCAGGGTGGAGGCCACGTGGAAGGCCACAGGCCCCGGGCTCGGTGGGTTCATTAGGTTTGGGCGAGACACACAACTGTTTCCCAAACGGCAGCCATCCACCCGGCCGGCTCTCAGCGGCTCTGCCCGCGCCTCGCTCCTCCTTGCACTCAAATCACGCGGCCCTGGAGACCGGATGACAGGTTCTGGGTGGTTTATGAGGGAAGAGCAAGTAGGTGAGCCTCAGGCCCGAGGTGTCGCTCAGCTCTGCGGGAGGGTTCGAGGGGCACAGGTACCCAGAGGCCTTGCCGCGTGTGGTGGATTGGCTGTCCTCACCTGACGGGAGGGCGCTCAAGTCAGTGAGGGTCAAGCTGGCCCCCGCGGATACGTCCTGCTGTCCTGGCCCCAGAGCCCAGACAGTCCCGCACACAGGACTGGCGTGGCGGGTCCCCAGCCTGGCCCTCCACTCTCCCACGGCTTGTCCCTGCCGGTCCCCTGGAAGGAGGCTCCCTCGCTCAACAAATGAGTCATGTAAGTGGAGTTCCTTTACAGACCCATTGCCCCAGGATAGGAAATGAAATTCTCTGAGATGAAGAAAATTCAATCATCACCCTCTGCAACTGGGCCCGTTTTGCTCGGGGGAAGTTAGTTCTGCATTTAATGAACGTGGGCTACTGTCTAATGAGAAAGGGATGGGGTGTAATTGAAAATGTAACAGGAGAGAGCCCATTATAAGCTGGGGGGGATTAATGCATTTGCCATTTAAAATATCTATCTATAATTTTTTTTTTTTTAAAAGTAGGCTCCACAGAGCCCAACGCAGGGCTTGAACTCACGACCCTGAGATCACGACCTGAGCCGAAATCAGGAGTCGGGTGCTTAACCAACTGCACCATCCAGGCGCCCCCATGCCTTTTTAAATATCTATTAATGAAAGAGATGAGGGCAGAAGACCCCCAACTCTGCTGAGCTCATGACTGATTTCCTGGGGCCTCATGAGCCCACATCCTCCCTCGCCTGCAGAGCTCATGGAGGAGAGACAGCTCTACGGGCCTGTGGGCAACCCTCGGGTGAAGTTAGTGGGGCAACTACAAATCACACTTCAGAATGGACCGCTGATGCCTCCACAGAGCCTGAGCATTCCAAGATACTTCTAAACCATCAGGGTTCCTCTCCTTCACAGGTGGCTGAGGCAGACCCTCCCCATCACAGACAGGTGAGGCAGACCCTCCCCATCTCAGACAGGTGACGCAGACCGTCCCCATCTCGGACAGGTGAGGCAGACCCTCCCCATCTCGGACAGGT
>NW_023270490.1:11904358-12144078 GCF_011800145.1 Mirounga leonina
TCCCCATCTCGGACAGGTGAGGCAGACCCTCCCCATCTCGGACAGGTGAGGCAGACCCTCCCCATCTCGGACAGGTGAGGCAGACCCTCCCCATCACAAGCAAGTGAGGTAGACCCCTCACTTGCTCAAGGACCATCAGCCAGCAGAGACACAGAGACAAAATGTTTCTGCCCAAAGATCCCAAAGGAAATGGGGGTCCACCAAGAGAGCCTGCACTACACCTTCAAACCAAAGGAGCTGCGTGTTCTCAGGGCAGTGAGGGCTGTGAGTGAGAGGCAGGTCAGAGTCTGGGGGTGGCCAGCCCAGTCCGTGTTGACTAGCTGGTCCCCAAGCCTTGTGTGGCTGGGGAAAGCCCAGGAACGGTGGAATATTCAGCACTAAGAAGAAATGAGCTCTCACTCCATGAAGAGCCATGGAGGAAGCTTCCGGGCACGTCACTGAGTGAAGGGAGAAGCAGTGTGGCAAGCACGGCCTGGCAACGGCCACCCTGTGGAGATCCGCGGTTGCCCGAGGTGGGAGTTGGGCACGAGCAGGTGAGCACAGGGGACTTTGGGGCAGTGAGACCTCTCACCTGCATAAGGGTGGACACGCCCCGGGAGTAAAACTTGATGGCAACTATGGACTTTGCTCAGTAACAGAGTATCGATCTTGCTCATCGGTTGGAACAATGTAACCCGCCACCCGCTGCTGGTTACAGAGAAACTGAGCAGGTGGAGAAGGCTGTGTGGGGTCCTGGATGTTCTGTTTCTGTAAACCTGGAACCGCGCTCCCTATGAGACGTGCCCAGCCAGCCGCAGCCGGGCAGAAGCTGGTTGCTGAGAGCAGAGCCCCCACGACCTGCACGTTTATCCAATAGGCTTCTCTCTGCCTCTGGATTGCACTCAGTTCTGAACGTAACCAAAACCACGATATTCCCAGGGGTGCCTGGGGGGCTCAGTCGGTTGAGCATCTGACTCTTGGTTTCGGCTCAGGTCATGAACTCAGGGTCGTGAGATTGAGCCCCACGTCGGGCTCTACTCTCAGCGGGAGTCTGCTCGGATATTCTCTCCCTCTGCCCTTCCCCTACTCTCTCTCTCTCAAATAAATAAATAAATAAATCTTAAAACAACAACAACAACAATATTCCCAGAAGAAACAGCAACGCCTGGATCTCATGCTGTCATTTCCTCAGAGAAATATCTTGTCGAGTGAAAAATCTGAGAAGCTAGTGAATTTTCCACTTCCGAGATTGCAAGTCCGCTGCCAAGTGCTGAGGCTGCCGTTCCTGCCCCGGGACCACCGAGAACTCTGCCTCCGGACAGCGCGTGCTGGGCTCGAATTCAGCAGGAGGCGGCGCTGGGCTCCTCTCAGTGCTTCTTCCCCAAAGAAGCTTCTTCCCCAAAGAAGTCACGACAAGCTAATTTCACAAAGAATAGCCTGCATGGTGAAGGTGGGCTCCCTTGGCTTGCTTTACTTTTTCACTATGTACCATGAAATGTCCTATCACAGATGAGTCTGTAAAAAGTACATGTTTTCAGGAACTACAAGTCGAACATCCAGGATCAGAAAGAGAATGTTGTCCTCCCTCCAGATAGAACCTCCACCTGTTTTTTTTTTTAAACCATTATTCCCCCACTTTCTTTTTTCCCTCAATTTAAAAAATTGGTAAAATACACATAACATAAAATGTGTATCTTAACCATTTTTAAGCATACAGTTCAGTGAAATTACTTCATTTATACGGTTGCACTGCATCCCCCATCTATCTCTAGAACTTTCTCCCCTTCCCAAACTGACACACTGTCCCCATGAAACACGGACACCCCCTCCTTCTCTCCCAGGCCAGGCGCCCACCATCCACTTTCTGTCCCTATGAATGTGATGGCTCTGGGTGCCTCGTGTAAGTGGACTCATGCAGTATTTGTCCTTTACTGACTGGCTTATTCCACTCAGCAAGATGTCCTCGAGGTCCATGCATATGGTAGCAGGTGTCAGAATGTCCTTCCTTTATAAGGTTGGGTAATATTCCGTTGTGTGGACATGCAGACCACACCGTGTGTTTGTTCATCAGCTGATGGACACTCGCTTCCACGTCTTGTCATTGTGAATAACGCTGCAGTGAACATGGGTGTGCACACAGCTGTTCACATCCTTGCTTTCAGTTCTTGCGAACATACACCCAGAAGTGGAATGGCTGGGTCCTCACTTTCTTTTGTAGTTTTACATGTGTATGCCCCCTAAATAAGAGAGTTTAAAAATTCTGCATGCTTTGGACCTCTCTATAAATGGAATCACTCTTGGTATATGATTCTGTGACTTACTTCTTTCACGGAACACTGTCTTTCTAAAGTCCATTCCCGCGAGTGTGGGTGACAGCCGCTCCCTCTGTTCATGGCTGCCGTTCACTAATGAGCCATTGGTGGACACCTGGTAGCTGCCAGGGCTTTGCGGGCATGAGCAGAGCTGTGTGCTGGGTGTGCAGGGTTCCCTTGCACACTCTGCACCCCAGTAGCAGCCTGCCGCCTGCACCCCGATGCTTGATGGGCTGGGGAGGGCGCCTGCGGCTGTCCACACCTGCGCTGCCCTGCGTGCCAGGCAGGGCATCTGGTCACGTCTGAGGGCCCCTTGCTCTTGCTGAGGGGCAACACTCTTCAAGGGTTTGGCCCATTTTGCTATGGAGTTGTCTTTTTCTTACGGATCTGCATGTCTTCACATTCTGGTTTTGACTCCTTTGTCAGTTTTATGCATTACAGTATCTTCGTTCTGCGGTATCTTCTGCTGAACAGAATTGTTTTAATGTAGACGATTGTCTCAACATTTTCACTATGGCTAATGCTTTATGGGATCTTGTTTAAGAAATCTTTTCCTACCATGGGGTCATCAAGATGGTTTTCTATATTGTCCCTAAATGTTTTGTAGTTTTGCTCTTCACATAGGTTTATCATTCGCCTAGAGTTGATTTGTGTGTGAGGCAGAGACAAATTTAACTTCTTCTGTGTGGGTATCAGTTTCAAAGAAGCTGAGTTCCCCTTGACAAGCTGCAGGGCCACCTCCCTGGGTCACCTGTGCGGTGTCTCTGTGGGCAGGTGTCTGGATCCGCCCACCTGCTCCCCGCTCCACGTGCCTGTCACCATCTCTGGACCCAGCCCTCCTATCTGTTCCTCACAGACGTCTGCCCCATTCTGGGCTTTTTGGACCTTCTGTACACATTTCAGAAGCAGCTGGTAAAGTCGGTCTCCCCCATCTCTCTGTCTCTGTCACACACACACCCCTTCCCCCGTGGGATTTTTGTTGGATTTGAATCTACAGATAAATCTAGGGAAATTGTCACCTTTACGACATCGTCCCTTCCATGGGTATGGTTTGTATATATTTACATTGTAATTCCTCAGTTCAGGGCACAGTGTTTCCATAAGTGAATTCCATTTGTTACACTTATTCTGGTGTGGCTCATGTTTTGATGTCTATTGTAAATGGGGTTTCTTGTCTTTCTTCTCTTCCTTTCTGCTGTCAGTACTTAAAACACGGTGGATTTGTGTATATTGTCTTGAATCCAGGAACCTTGTAGACTGCCCTCGGGCTGACCCTGTCTCACCATACTCAGCATCCTGTCCGCCGAGGGCTGTTGTGTCTGGTGCCCTGGCCCCTCGGTCCCCCGCACCAGGAGGCCAGCATTCGTCAAGTTGAGAACATTTCCTTCTCTTCCTGATTCGCTATAAGGCTTTTTAAATACCTTTTGTGGAAGTTTAATGCCATCAAATCTTTTCTGTGTCCATGGAGAGAAGACTGTCCAACGCAGCACGGTGACAACCTCGTGATGACCTGCTGACCCTGTGACCCTGGAGGTCCCCGCCCTTCGCTGCCGTGGCCTGCTGGACGGAGGCCCCCCGGCCGGGCCCCACTCTGGGTCTCGAACCCCAGGTGCAGGGAGGCCCCCACCCCGGACCCATCCAGAGTGAGTGATCCCCCAGCGCACAGTGCGCCTCTTCCCTTGCGGGCGGTTATTACTGTCCCGCTGTGTGACATCATAATAGGCTGCTGTCCCAGAGCACAAAAGCTCGCGGAGACGGTGAGGAGACACGTCCTATTTATGCCGTCACCGACTAGACAGCAGTGGAAATGGGGGGAGAATAAACATCTGTATACCGGGAATAACAATGACATTGTTCTCTCTTTTATCTCCGAAGTCTGCTGAAATCACGCCCTGCATGTGCATGCAGAAGTGGATTAATAAAAACCCATTGAAATGCAAAGTGAGGACCCCCTCCACCCCCCAGAGAGGCAGCTCTTGGTCCCACCACCCAGAGCACCTGAGACTGCACTCGGGCAAACTCGAGGGGACGTCAGGCCCCACACAGACCAGACTCGGGACTTTCAGGATGGCTGGAGCCGCCCCCCCCCAAGACCAAAGAGGGGGCACAGTGCAAGTCATAACAACCCAGATGTGCCAGATCACGCAGCCCCAGGTCGGGGGTCTCTCAGCATGTTTGATATTTCCACCCCCATTTTGAACAAAATACATGCAATGGTTGTTTTATTCCTGCAGAACACACATCACAAACATTCCGCCGTGTCCTAACCGCATTTTCGTCCACACGAAGAGGCCATGGGCGTAGAAATACACCAGGGAGCTGACCCCTGATGCCACGCGCCTGGGGCTGACTTGGGTGCGTGCCGGGCCTCCCCCAGCCGGCCGGGGCCCAGCCCCATGTGCGGGTCAGTCTGTGTCCGCAGCAAGGGGCCGCGCGCGTGTTCCTGGTGGGTGTCCTGCCGTCTGTGTGTTCGGCAAGCACTGTGGTGGGCGCGGTGCCAGGAGGAGGGGTGCGTCCTCCCAACTCCCTCCCTCCCGGGGGGTGAGAGCATCGCTTTCTGCTGAATGCGGCGTTTCTCATCCCCAACTGAAGAGATCCCCCCACGTTGTGGCAAGGGTTTCTCTGCATAAGAAAGAGAAACAGAAGGAGAAGCGGGCCGTGTGCGTCATTGCTCAGCCTGTGACCCACGCCACAGACGCGGGAACAGCGACCGCCGGAGCCTCCGCTTCCCGCTCCCATCCGAGCTGCGCAGGCAGGGCCAGTGCCAGGTGCTGGGGGGCGGCGCAGAGTCACGGGAGTGGACGGCCCCCGACTGGAACCTGCTGGCGTCTGCCGGCCAATTCGTGCCACGTGCTGAGCGGTGACCGTCAGTTAAAGATGCGCCTGGTAGTTAGGCCTAATTTGTTCTCTTTATTAAAAATGATATCAAACAATATTTCATTCTGCCCTTTGGTGGAGATTAAATGTTTATGACCCCGCCGCATGACCGCGGGTACTAATGTTATTCACTCCTGGCTCAGGGCCGTATATTAAAGCCCGTCTGCTCTTCCTCCGAGGAACACGCACTGATGTGTGAGCCGTGCACACACGGGGTCCCCAGGAAAAAGGCCCAGGAGCCCCGTGTCAGCACCCGGGGTGTGTGCTGTGCGTGGGTGTAGGCCCAAGCCCCAAGCAGAGGCCATCGTGAAGGCAGAGGGGCTCACCAGAGCATGTGCACAAACACAGTTGCACGTACAAACATCTGCACATACATACGCATGAAGACACACGCATGCACCCAAACGCACACATGCACACACAGATGAGTGCATGCACGCATCTAAACACCCACCCCCTCACGTGCGTGCCTATGCACAAACATGCATCGTGTGCGCATGCCCTCAAATACACATGCGTGCATATCTGTGTGCACGGGCATATACACGTGCACGTATGCACAGAGACACGCCAACACACACTCATGCCCACACGGATGTGCGTGTGCACAGCCCAGGGGTGTGACCCGGGGCCAGCAGTCCCAGATGACTGCACTCCCTACACTCCCACATCAGGTGTGTAGGCCACATGTCACTTAGCACGTGGCCCTCCTGGTTCCCCTGGGCCCCGTGAGGACCCCACCCCAGGATGTTAAGTCGGGAAGGGGGTCTTCACCTACTTTATGGATTTGGAGTCCAAGGCTCAGAGAGGGTTGAGCAACTGCCTGAGGTCACAGAGCAAGCAGGGCATGGAAGGACAGACCCCTATTTCCTCCACTGAAGTCAAAGTGCGCCGGGTTGGGGGGTGTCAGCAACAGTAACCTTCCAAGGGGAGGCCTGGCTTGTCTCACCCCTGGGGGGAAGGGCATCCCCATAACTCCCCACATCAGGGGCTGGACATCCCAGTCCAGCCCAGTGACAGAGACAGGACGGCCGAGAGTCTCAGAGGTGCCCAGGCCCACACGGCACCCAGCATGACAACCCCGCGTCCACGGGGACAGGACCGCTCTCTCTCCGGCACGCCACGTGAGACCAGTGTACTATAGGACAGCCCTCCAAGTCCCAGGCAGGGGTCTGGGTAACACTGGTTGGCACCCAGCGTCTGTTACTGTGGAAGGGAAGCCAGGCCGCATCCCCATCTCACCTGGAGGCAGGAGCCTGCCCCACATCCAGGGCCACCTCCCAGTGGACCTCAAGTGGGCGTGCAGCTTGGCACATGGGGTCTGAGGCTGGCACTTCAGCCTTGCCCCCTTGCCATGGCCCCTGACAATGTCCCCAGGAAGGACTGGCCCCGAGGAGTACCCAGGGTCCACTGTGTGAGACCACAGCCACCCCTGCCTGGCCTCGCTCTGACTCAAGGGCCACCTCTTGCCTGGGCTAGTGCAGTAGACAGTAGGAGCTTTTCCCATCAGCCGCCAGAGCGGCTCCCTGAACACACACCGTCCCCAGAGCCGTTCGCCTTCTGGCCCCTCACGCCCAGGCTTGCCGGCCCCTAGAGCTGGGCTCCCGGCCATGGCCATGCCTCCCACGTGGCCCTCTAGCTGCCGCCTCCCCTCCAGAAGACACCTGAGCCCCGACTCCCTCCCCTTCTTGGGACACTGCCTGCCTCCAGCAGAAGGGGCCAGAGGGCCACTGAGCTTCCAAACACCTAGGCTGGACCACATGCTGCATCACTTACACCTAATCCAGAGCCCAGTGGAAATGCCCCAAGGACCTGGCTCCCCTCGTCCCCTGTGGCCACCACTCTCTGGGGACAATGTGGCTCTTGGGTGGGAGCCCCTCTTATTCCAAGCCCAAGTGGGCCATTGCCAAACACTGATGAGGATCCAGCCACTGAGGGGGACATTCAGAAATCAGCACTGCTGAGGGATGCACTGGGGGCCTCCGATTTCCACTCCAAGAAGGCAGGGACGAGGGGCCATGTCCAGCACGATCCATGCCCAGCTGGGCTGGAGCCCCAGGCCACCCACGGCACAGGCTTTGATGCTAATGGGAAGCCCACAGCAGCCTGTCCCCATAGCGGCTCCTGCCTGCGCCCAGCCCCTTTGTGCCCAGCACAGGCCACCCCTGCCACGTGGAAATGCCTCGGGGGACCCCACAGCCTGGCCCTGCCCAGGGTCTCTGGTCCCAGGGCCAGAGACCAGGGGAGGTTGGGGAACCTCCAGGGAGGGGCCCCAGCCTTGGGGCTTTCCAGGGCTGCACCATCATAGCTGACCCTGGTGTCAGAGCCCCTCATGCCCCCCTGTAGGACATTCCTCAGACCTGGACAGCACAGAGGCTGGGAGGGAGACCAGGGTCAGGATCCTCACCAGCGAAGTACCCAGATACACACTGAACCCGTCTGAGCTTGCTCTCCTCCACGGAGCAGGCAGCCAACCTGGTTGGCTGAGGGGATGTTAAACAGGGCAAGTCCAGAAAGCGCTCAGCCCCAGAGAGGCCAGGCGTGTGGCCCCCAGACCCTGCCTCTGCAGCCCACTTGCTGTGCCAGGCACGGCAGGGGAGGAAGTCACCTCTGCTTCAGAGCCCTGGCACGCTCCCTCCCCGGCCGGCCAGCAGCCTTGCTGTGCACCCATCTCCTGGGCTGCCCGGTCCCACGGCTCTCCACAGGTCCCGGGGAGGTTAAGACAGCGGCACCATTTCCATCCTGGGCACAAGGACACCAGGCTGACAGCAGAGCCCGTGGGGCTGACCCTCGAGTCTCCGACCCTTTTAAAACTCTCCAAAAGCTATGCATCTTCCTCCCAGGAGGTCAGCCCCCAGAGGCAGCCTCAGCTAGGTGCCCGTGGGAGGGGGCATGAGGTTGGGCACATGCTCCCCCTGCTGGGCTGGTGAGAGCACGAGGGCGGGGCTTCGGGGAGAAATCCCGGGGCAAGTTCTCCACAAAGCACTCCCTGCAGACAGGTGGCTAGCGGGCTAGCGGGACACGGGCCTCAGGAGGGGCCGGGAGGGGTCGGGAGCCAGGCCTGAGGGCACCACCACCTGGGAGGCCAGATGCCTGGCGGGTAAGGACGTGAATCAAGGAGGCACACTTTAATTAGGTTAGTAGACAGTGAATTAAATGCTGCTGGCTGAATAAATCTTTTGGAAAAATTATTATCTGAGTTCAAGATCAGTGGCACTGGGTCAGCCTAATTGATTCTGAACTTGGTGATTTGGGATTCGAGGGGAAGTTTAGTCCCTTCCTGATTGAGTGTGTCACGTCCAGAAGTGACCTCCCCGGGCGTCCCACTGACAGTCCCCACCCCCTGGTGATGGGCATTGAGCCACCAGGACATGTCTGAGGGGTAGATGGATGCACCAGCACCCCCCACCGGAGCTGAGGGCACCCTGCGGGCCAGGCTGGAGGGCTTAGCCCACACCTGACGCCAGCCCAGGGGACGCAAAACACAGCTTCTCAGGGGTCCATGGGGTGTGTGGGCATCCCCCACATTGACCACCTTGTGGGCCATTCAAAAAAACAGACTCAAAAGAGATAAATAGTATAAATCTTACTCTGATCAAAATTAACAAAACCAGAAAATCATCATAGAAATTATGATTCTCCAAGTAAATTAGATTTTTTAAGTCATGAGACCAGGACCAAGTGCACCCTGGGGATGAGAGTGGGAGGGCGTGGGGCCCATGGCCTTGAGCTTCGTGTTCCCAGGCAGAAATAAAACAAAAGGGACGTGCCCACAGCCCGAACAGGTTGGAAAAGGAGTGGGAGGAAGGGCCTGGCAAGGCGGCAGGGCTGCTGGCTCTAAGAACGGATTTCCAGGGGCGCCTGGGTGGCTCAGTCGTTAAGCGCCTGCCTTCGGCTCAGGTCATGATCCCAGCGTCGTGGGATCGGGCCCCGCATCGGGCTCCCTGCTCCTCGGGAAGCCTGCTTCTCCCTTTCCCACTCCTCCTGCTTGTGTTCCTGCTCTCTCTCTCTCTGTCAAATAAATAAATAAAATCTTGGGGCGCCTGGGTGGCTCAGTCGTTAAGCGCCTGCCTTCAGCTCAGGTCATGATCCCGGGGTCCTGGAATCGAGCCCCGCATCGGGCTCCCTGCTCCGCGGGAAGCCTGCTTCTCCCTCTCCCACTACCCCTGCTTGTGTTTCCTCTCTCGCTGTGTCTCTCTCGGTCAAATAAATAAAATCTTTTTAAAAAATAATAAAAATAAAAATAAATTAGGAAGAGTCGGGGCGCCTGGGTGGCTCAGTCGTTAAGCGTCTGCCTTCGGCTCAGGTCATGATCCTAGCATCATGGGATCGGGCCCCGCATCGGGCTCCCTGCTCCTCGGGAAGCCTGCTTCTCCCTTTCCCACTCCTCCTGCTTGTGTTCCTGCTCTCTCTCTCTCTGTCAAATAAATAAATAAAATCTTAAAAAAAAAAAAAAGAACGGATTTCCGGAAACCTGTGAGAAGCAACGATGTCGCCATCACCCGGGCACAGCAGCCGCCCTGCTGGCCCCTGGACAGCCCTCGGGGTCATCAGGAGGGCAGAACGCCTGCAGCCTCTCCCACCTCCGTGCCCAGCGCAGCCCGCCTGCCGGGCTCTGCGCCTCGCAGGGCTCCCAGGGACTCCAGCCACGTCTGGGAACTGCCCTCCAGCAGCCAGAGGACCCTGGCTGCCTGACAGTAACCACAGGCTCCGCTGTGCACATAACCGGGGGTGGGGGCGCAGGGGGAGAGGGTCACACCCGGCACGCAGCGCCGGGGCTCCCCAGAAGCAGCGTCCATGTGCTCGGGCTCAGCGGAGGACTCACCCTCTGGCCAGTGGATTCACCTCCACAAGAGCCCAGACCCCTGCCCAGACCACAGAGGGGTGTGGCCCCCACCCAACCACGTCTAGAGCACATTCATCTCCCCGGAAGGAAACCTCGTGCCCATTAGCACTCACCCCCCGGGTGCCCCCACCCCATCCCAGTCCTAGGCAACTGCTAATCTACTTTCTGTCCTTTTGGATTTTTGCCTATTCTGGGCATTTCCTATAAGTGGTACCATATAATGTGTGGGGTTTTTTTTGAGGGGGGTGGCTTCTCTCACTGAGCCTCGTGTTTCCAAGGCGCATCCATGTGGTAGTGTGCGTCCCTGCTCCCCTCCTTTTTCTGGCTGAGTAATATTCCTTTGTGTGGATGGACCACGTTCTGTCTGTCCCTTCCTCTCTCAGCGGCCCCTTGGGTTTTCCCACTTTTTGGCTGTTGTGAGCAGTGCTGGTGTGCACGTCCGTGTCAGTCTTTGTGCGGACGTGGCTTCCATTTCTCTCGGGCATTTGCCTCCCGGTGGACCTGCTAGTTCACGTGGAGGCCCCGTATGTAACAATTCTGAGGACCCACCAAACCGTCTTCCAAAGCAACTGCCGCACTTCTCGGTCCCACCAGCAACGCACGAGGGTTCTGATTTCTCCTTCCAAAAACATGCATCGTTAACAAGAAAGCTCTGCTCAGCATGACGCAACACGACCCGCGTGCGCACCTGCGTGTGAAGCCCTAGCCCAGTGAGGGGCGCTGCCCCCGACGTCCAGGCTCCCCTGAAGACGGCCTTCCCTGCTGTAAAGCTGCAGAAGCCGGCAGAGGACACTTGCATCTGCCCTGCGCTGACCGTGTGGGCATGAGGGCCCAAGCCGGAGGGGAAACGACGCATCTGGGGCTCCCCTCCCCACCCTGGGCAGCTCCTGGAGGGATGCCACACGCACACCTGTGGAAACGTGGTCAGCCATGGGCCTTCCACGGCGCTGACAGCAGGCGGCTGTGTTCCGAATGTACGCGTGCCCCTCTAAGGAGGCAGCGGCCAGCGTCCCCTCATGCTGCCGGCGTGCAGGGCATCCTGTCTCTGCCCGAGCTCCTGTGGGCACCTACGTGAGTTTGCAGACACATGCATAGTGGTCGTGGGCCTTCTGCCGATGACAACCAGCCTCGAACGCCTGCCTCCCTCACGTCACTGTCTCTCAAGCAGAAACAGGGGTGTGGCGGGTCTAGGAGGTATTTTCAGCTCTGATGAACAACACTTTCCCATCCGATATCCCAGCTTCTACCTGCAAACAAAGCTATCGGAGAAAACAGTGATTGGCTTTGGATGCCGCATGCTACCAGCAGCTTTAAACCAATTTCAGCACAGATCCCAGGTTATTGGTGAGACCCTGCTGGAAGGACCGTCGGGTAGGAAGGCACAGCGTTCGCAGCCCGGAATGTCCAGAGCTTCGTGAGCTCCAGTGAACAAAACAAGAAGAAATCCGTCAAAATGAACGAGGAGATATGTGCAAGCCACCCGTACAACAAAGGACTCGCAGCTAGAGTTTGTGAAGAATCTCAAGGGGCGCCTGGGTGGCCCAGTCGGTGAAGCGTCCGCCTTAGGCTCAGGTCATGATCCCGGGGTCCTGGGATTGAGTCCCGGCACCGGGGAGCCTGCTTTTCCCTCTCCTTCTGTGATCTCTCTCGCTTTCATTCTCCCTCAAATAAATAAATGAAACCTTTTTAAAAATGCTCAAAATTCAACGATAAAAAAACAAGCCAGTTAGAAAACAGGCAAAGGACATGAGACTTTTTGCCAAAGAGGAGACACAGATGGGAAGTGAGCACGTGCAGAGGGGGCGGCATCATCGGCCATCAGGGCCACGCAAACAGCCCACGTGAGAAACCACACCCAGCAGAACGGCTGCAGTAAAAAGTAGCGACAACACCAGATGCCGGCGAGGATGTGGGGAAACCCATCCGTCATCCCCTGCCGGTGGGAATGCAAACCGGAGCGACGACTCTGGGAAACAGCCTGTTGGTCTCACACAAGAGCCTGCGCTGACCATACAACCTGGCATTGACTCCCGGGCATTTATCCCGGAGAAAGGGATACTTGTGTCCACAAGAAAACCTGTGCACAGTTATCCTGACAACTTCACCCAGAACAGTCAAGCTAGACGCAACCCAAGTGTCCCACGATAGATGAACGGCCAAACAGACTACGGCCCAGCCGGACCGTGGGACTCGCTCAGCAACACCAACAACCATCGGTCCAAGCAACGTCCCGGCTGGGTCTCAAGGGCATTACGCCAAGTGAATGAGGCCGACCTCCACAGGTCACATACAGCATGTTTCCATTTATATAACATTCTTGAAATGACAGCTTCCCCAGGTGGAGGACAGATTCCTGGTTGCAGGTGGGAGGGGAGACCATGAAGACCAGCAGGAGGAAGATTCTCTGACAACGGAACAGACCTGAGGCCAGCTCACGGTGGCCACGGGGACAACGGGGCTTGCACAGCGCCACACCTTGGCTGTGGTGTTACACGACCCTGTGACAGAAGCCCCTGCAGATGGTACAGATGAGCAATCTGCACGGGGCCTCCTTACTGCCGTACTATCGGTCTTTGTGACTTCCTGTGAGTCTGTAGTTATTTCAAAATCAAAAGTATCTCTTTTAAATGATAGCAGGCGTCGCTTTGTTCCTGGCAAGTTAGACCCTGAGCCCGTGTAAGTCTGTGTCATGAAAAGGGCTTACGCTGCTGTCATCTGAGCACACCCTTGTTCTGGAAACCTCTATTCCAGTATCATTTTATCTCACGTTCAAAGTTATGAAAAAGCCTCATTGTCATAACAGCGATTTTTAAATCTGTTTGCACAGCAAGACAGCAACCGACTGCAGAAGCCTTGCGGAGAAAGGG
Organism: Mirounga leonina; assembly: GCF_011800145.1. NCBI lineage: Eukaryota > Metazoa > Chordata > Mammalia > Carnivora > Phocidae > Mirounga > Mirounga leonina. The sequence goes on from NW_023270490.1 coordinate 11,917,240, forward strand.
AGACGGGGAGACAGCGTGGTGTCAGCCGCGGAGGTTCCTCGATGTCCTCCTTCACAACCCAACACCGTTAATCCAAAATAGACCACAAATACGGGGGCGGGGCACTCCGTTTGCAAAGACAGCATCTGACGCGATCCCCAAGTCACTGCCCGGTGTGTTAACACACTCACAGCCACGTGACGCTTCTGTCTCCACGTGTCGGGGTGCAAACGCTTCACTTGGTGTGTGGAGGACAAATATTCTGGGAACCATGTCCTTACTGATTTTCAAAATCGATCTGTGCCGCCGTCCCGGCGGGAGCCATCATTATCTTGCTGGAGCAGCTGCTGGGATATTAACAAGACGCGGTGGTAACAAGTGGAGTATAATTAGCACTCCTTGTTCCAGTGAATGTGCTGTTTTAACTGGGAACAATTTGCAGTGCATCTCTGCGTGGCTGTAATTAGCTCAGCTAGCTCTCCCGCGGCGGAGGGCCAGCCGGGTCCACGGCGAGGTCCCGGGCTGCAGGCAGGTCCCTCGGGGGCCCTGCCCACCCCTACCCCCCCGCCCGCTCACCCCTCTGTCGGCTGGCTGTGCCCACCTCCTCTGGCAACACTTTTCAGCATACGCACCTGGTCCCGGTCCCTCTGACCCCCAGCAGCTCCTCTGCTTGCTAGATCCTTCGTTCTGGTGTCTTCTGCAAGCCCACGGTGTGCCAGGCTGGGACTCAGTGGGGAACAGTCACCTCACCCCGCACCAGGAAGCCTGCCCACACACAGCAGAGCAGCACGACCCAGCCGGACTCACCTGGGGAAAGCAGACAGCTGCTCACTTGGGCGGACAGGTGCCCGAGCTGGGAGGCAGGTGAGGGAGGAGCCCAGGCCAGGATGGGCGGCGCTGAGCATCTCACACACTTAGCAGGCTCCCTGGAAGAGGACGGTTTGGGGCTGCCACCTCCAGGTGGCCGTGCCTGCCCCAGCCCAAGCGTGGCTTTTGTCAAGGGCATCATGAAGGGACGGCATGACTCTGCTCGGGCTGCAGGCTTTCCCTGGATGCCTTTGATCTGACCGGGGAAGCTCCCTCCACCCCTCGTCTGTAGGGAGATTTTACAATGAGCGGGTGTCCGCTTTTGTGAATTTTTTGTCTGCCTTTATCTAGATGATCACATGTATTTCTCTGTTGTTCTCTGTTGTTCCGTACGACAGTAAAATAGTTTGGTTTTAGAATATTGACCGAACTTTGCATTCCAGGGATAAACCATACTTGGGCATAATGCATTGTCCTTTTATTACATTGCTGGTTTTAAACTTGCTACTACTCTGTTAACAAATTTTGTATCTCTGATCATAAGAAACATTTGGCCTGAAATATTATTTACATGTAATATCTTTGCCAGGTTTGGGTGTCAGGGTTATCCAGGCCTTGACTATGCCGGAGAAAATGTGCACAGACCCACAGGGGTCACCGTGCACCATGTCTCTTCCCGACGTGACCCTTGATGACGTGAAGCCAGCCTCAGCACAGGTGTGTACATCATAAACACTGCATATCAGACCCCACACGCCCCTAGAGCCTGTTGTCAATCATTCGCCAGAAAATCAGCTGGCCACACAAAACAAATTGTTTCTCCTTCCCCCTCCCCCTATTTTCTGAAAGACTTTATTTAAGATTTATATACCTCTTTAAGTGTTCAGCACATTTGTTAGTGAAGCCAGCTGGGCCTGGGGTCTTCTTTGTGGTAAGATCTTTTTAAATTCTGAATTCATTTTCTGTCGTAGATGCAGGACCGTTCACATTTTCCATTTCTTCTTGTGTCAGTTTTGTGCAGCTGTGTTTTTCAAGAGATGTCCCATTTTATCTATGCCACCTAATGCACTGGTGTAAAGTGCTCATAACACCTTCTTTTTTTAAGATTTTACTTATTTATTTGACAGAGAGAAAGAGAGAACACAAGTTGGGGGAGAGCAGAGGCAGAGGGAGAAGCAGATTCCCCGCTGAGCAGGGAGCCTGATGTGGGGCTCCATCCCAGGAGCCCGGGATCATGACCTAAGCTGAAGGCACTCGCTTCACCAGCTGAGCCACCCAGGTGCCCCCTCATAACACCTTCTTATTCCTTTAATGTCTAAAGTATTTTTCCTGATGCTGAAAATCTCTGGGGTTTTTTCCTTAATCACTCTTACTGGGTGGTTATCAATTTTATTAATCTTTTCAAAGACCCAGCTTCTGGCTTTGCTGATTTCCTCTATTGTTGGCCTGTTTTCTGTTTTATGGATTTCTATTCCTATCACTATTTTTCTCTTCCTTCTACTTATTTTGGGCTTAATTTGTTCTTATTTTTCTATATTCTTAGGTGGAAACTTAAAATAATTGATTTTAGACATTTAGGTCTTTCTGCTTATCTGCTCTAAGCATTTAAAGCTTTCCTCTGTGCACCATTTCAGCTGTACCCCACAACCTCTGATATGTTGTCTTTTATTTCATTTCACTACAAATATTTTCTGGTTTCCTTATGACTTCTTGGTCCCATGGGAGATTCATAAATTTATTGCTTCATTTCCAAATATTTGGGGCTTTTCTGAATATCATATAGCCCTCTAATGTAATTCTATTGTATATAGAACATACTCTTCAAGATTTCAGTCTTTGGAATGTATTGAGGATTATTGTAAAATGTGCATTTTGCATCTGTTCGATAGAGTGGTCTGTCACCGCCGATTAGGTCGAGTTGGTTGGTGGTATTGTTCAAATCATATGTATCATTACTAACTTTTTTCTGCTTATTCTTTCCAAGACTGAGAGAAGGGCATTAAAATCTCCAAAGCTATGATTGTGGATTTGCCTATTTTCCCTTTAGTTATGTTGATTTTGCTTCACATGGTTGACGTTCTGCTATTGGGTGCTGCATGTTTGTGATTTATGTATTTCTGATGAAATGAGCCTTTTTTGGGATGAAATAGACCTCTTTTCTCTGGTGACTTGCGTGATGTCAGTGTGGCTGCATCAGCCCGTCCCCTCCCTGGGTCTCTAGACAGCAGGTACTTGGGTCTTGCTCCTTTGATTTGGTTTGACAATTTCTGCCTCTAAACCAGAGTGTTTGGTCCATTCACATTTAATGTGATTATGATATGGTTGGGTTTAAGTCCACCATCTTGGGTATTTGTTTTCCTTTTGTTCTATGTGCTTTTGACACTATATTCTATTCCCAACTTCCTTGGGGTAAATCAAATTTTTTTTAGTGTTTCCTTTTATCTCCTCTATTGACCTATTATAAATAAAATAAACCCCCGTCTTATTAGTGGATGATCTAGGAGTTACAACATGAATTCTTAAATTACAGTAGCCACTTACAATTAATATTGAGTCACTTTATATAAAATGTAAGTAAGTTTACAACAGTATAATTCCATTTACTCACCCTCATGTCTTTTATGCTACTGTTGACATACACTCTTACTTCCACAGATGCTATAAATTTCACATTTATGTACTCAAATATTTACCTTTTCCAGTGCTTTTCATTCCTTCCTATAGGTATGAATTACACCTGGTTTCATTTCCCTACAGCCTGGAGAACTCTAACACTTCTTGTAGTTTGTGTCTTCTGACAATAGATTTTCTCAGCTTAAAAAAAAAGTCTCAGATGTCTTTATTTCACCCTCATTTTTGAAGGATAATTTTCACTGGATGTAGAATTCCTGATTGACAGGCTTTTTTTTTTTTTTAACTAAGCACTTTGAAGATGTTGTTCCATTATCTTCAGGAATCCATTGTTTAAAATGAGAATCAGTGGGGCACCTGGTTGGCTCAGTTGGAAAAGCATGCGACTCTTGATCTTGGGGTCCTGAGTTTGAGCCCCACGTTGAGTGTAGAGATTACTTAAAAATAAAAATCTTTAAAATGAGAATTGGCCATTGTTCCCATATATATATATATCCTTTTTCTCTGACTGCTTTTAAGATTTTCCCTTTGTCCCCACCTTGTAGCAATAACTATATGAGCCTAAGTCTGCTTTTCTTTGTATTTGTCCTATTTCCTGTATCCATGGGTTGCTATTTTTAAGCAAATTGGGAAATATTTCAGCATTACTTCTTCAAATATTTTTTATGCCTTATTTCTCTCTTCTCTTTTTGAGGTTACAAGTACATAGTTACTAGGCCACCTGATACCTTAGTCCCATATATTAGCATAGAACATGCATTAGACCCCCTGGTCACTAAGGCCCTGCTGTCTTCTGTGTTCTTCCAACCAGACAATTTCAGACCGGTCTGTCCTCAAGCTAACTGACCTTTTCTTCTGCAGTTTCCAGTCCTCTGTTAGGCCCTTCCAGTGAACGAGCTCATGGTTCCCATGTCTCTGCTGAGATTCCCCATCCGTTCACTCATTCTGTCCATGTTGTCAGTTACATCCTTGAAAATATTTATAATAGACATTTTAAAGTCCTTATCTGCTAATTCCAACATCTGGATCATCTCAAGCTCTGTTTCCATCGACTGCATTCCCCCCCTTTCTTTGTACATTAACATATTTATGTTTAATTTTTAACAGGTTTATTGTATGTCACATGCCATACAGTTTGCTCATTTAAAGTGTATAATTAATGGCTTGTAATACATTTACAGAGTTGTGCAACTGCCATCACAATCAGCTTATCCCCCCCAAAAAGAACCCCATACCCTTTGGCAGTCTTCTGCATCCTCTTCCCCAGCCCCTGGCAGCCGCTGATCTACCTCCTGTCTCCATGGGTTTGCCTGTCCTGGAGGCACAGAAATGTCTGAGATCATCCATGTTGCAGGGTCTCAGTGCATCATCTGTTTTATGGCTGGATGCAAAAGGCTGCCCCAGAAATTGCTGCATTTTTGCCAAGCCCCACCCCCCACCATTGTGATTCTGACATACATGGTCCTGAGACCACGGCAAGAAATTCTGGTCTGTTTGATGAAGAGCAGCTGACATTAACTGGGGACCTCCTATGAGCCTGAGCGAAATGCCACCCAGACACAGCCTCGACTGACTAGCATACAGCTCACATACATGAGGCTGGGCGGCCACTGGCCCCATTTGTCAGATGGGGAGATGGGGGGCAAGGTTAAATGATTGCCTCAAGGTCACACAGCTAGCAAGGTGTAAGAGGCAAGATGGCCCCAAGCAGCCAGGCTCCAGAGCCTACCCCATGCCCCTCCTGCCTTCAGCCACCTCCTGGGACCAGATCGTCTGTCTGTGGGTGTCTCCCAGAGCCAAGGCTCCCAGGGTCAACTTCCCCGTCCCCATCGCCCACGTGTGGTATTTGCTGCAACTGCGCTAACACCCTGCATGGTCTACGAGAAACTGGTCTGCAGGAGCCCAAGCACCTGGTGAGAATATTTAATTTGTGTGTTTCCCTGGCAGCCCTCCAGAGACGTGGAAGTTGCCAGAAGAGCTCACTTTCTATCTCAGCACTTGGGCATCATGTAGCGCAAGCACAGACTTGATTTGAGGCCCCTCAGACTTCCGGTCCCATGAAGACTTAGGTCAGGTCTGTGGCTGGGCTCCAGCTTTGTGGTCATTCCTGCACCTGTCACATGAGCTCTGTCTGTCCAGGTCACTCAGCACTGACAAGAGGTGTCTGAGCCCGGGGAAGACCCCTCTGGACTGTCATGCGGTGGGCAGGCCAGGTGGAAACAAGGCGTGAGCCAGGGACTCACAGAGCGCTAGCTGAGCAGAGGTGAGAACACATTACGGGAGCGATGCGGCCACGGCCAAGGACGCCTGTGGCCACCAGCAGCCGCCGGGGCAGACGGGGCTCCCCCTTCGGAGGGAGCACAGCCCTGCCCACCCTCTCACTTCGACTTCTGGCCTCCAGACTGTAGGAGAATGAATTTCTGCTATTCTAAGCCACCAGTCTGTGGTCCTTTCTCACAGCTGCCCTCTGCACCCACTGGGGATCCCAGATCATGCCTGCCCACAGTCAGAACAAACAGCACATCCCTGGAGAAACTCAACCTAAGGGCCAATTTTAAAAGGAGCATTTATTTTTAGAATGTGCTTTTAAATCAGATTGCAGCAATGTAGGTAAATTGCAATAAAAACAGTACAATCCCTCCCGCAAAGAGCCCACTCGGCAAAGTGTCCTTTTGTTCAGAATAAAGTACAAAATGATTTTTTGCAATAACACCAGTGACAGGCCGGCCCTCAAGGGTCAATTAGACCAGCTGAGGGGTGCCTCAGTGGAAAATGACTAGCATGCACCCCAACTCCATGGACAGGGGCGTCGCTTGCCTAGGTTTGTTTCTTCCCAGGACAGATGTCCCCTACTAGGATGGACAACAAGGTCCTGCCTGCCTTCCGGGTGGGGGGGCTCCAGGGTCGTGCTCATGAGCACCCCTCTGAGCAGATCCAGACGGAATTCACACGAACCTCTCGCTGGGCCTCTGGAATACACAGGGACCCTCAGTGTGGTCACAGTTCTAGATGCTAACAGGCAAAGCGTCCCATGTGACCGGGGTGTGTCCAGGCTTTGAACTGTGGCAATGGCAGCCGCAGCCGGAAGTGCCAGCCGGGAGGACGCTGAGGCCCAGAGAAGCTGAGGACTCGCCTGCAGTAACACAGCAAGTGTGCAGGGCTGCCATCTGGCCCCTCACCTCCGCCCACACGAGAAGGCGGGTCCTCGCCCCAAACGACCTGTAGGACACAGCCAGATGGGGGTGGCAGGCCCACTCGGCCCCCTGAGCCCCCAGACGGCGGGCGGCGCTCGGGCACGCGGTCTGCGGTCTGCGGCGGCGCCGAGAGCGAGCAGAGCCTGTGTGTGGTGGGTGCCCCTGTGCCCACGGATCTGCTCTGCCTCTGGGCAGCCTGGCACAGAACCAGGCCAGGTAAGGCTGCGTGGCCGCGTCCCCTCCAGAGTGCTGCCCACGCCCTGTTTGTGGCTGAAGTGACGCACAGCCTGGGGCCCTGCCCCCACCCCCACATGCTCCCACGACGTGGACTCCCTCGGCCGCCCCCTCCCAGGGCCCCAGACCGTGTCCAGGGCTTTTCCAGGCAGCCGCTGGAGGGGCCTCCGTGTCCAGGGCTTTTCCAGGCAGCCGCTGGAGGGGCCTGGGCTTGGATCTCAGGAAACTTCCTCCTCCGAGGGTGGGGGGGTGGGCCCCCCCGGTCCCTGAGCTGCCCCAGCTGGGAGCTGAACTTCGGGGCCTGTCTTAGGGGAAGGGCCCTTCGCTCGAGGACAGCAGTGTGGACCCACACCTGCTGTGTGACCCTGGGCGAGCTCCTCAGCCTCTCTATGCCCCTGTGTCCTCTCAGAAGGCTGCTGGCAACTGAGCTCCCACATGAAGCCCGAGAAGGCGGGCACCCCCAGGCCAGAGTCGGGTCTGGCCCTGCTCTGCACCCACCAAGGCCACGCAGGGTCGACCCTGTTGTAGGCGCTGGCGATTGCAGGATTGATTTGAGTCAAGACAGCAACCCCATTTTGCTAAAGCATAAAACTTTGCCTCGGTTTTATTCATAATGTTTAGAAATGTGTTTTTTTATTCATTTGTCCTCTGTCCTGCTGGGACTTTGATCACAAAGTGATTTTCATAGACTATGAACCAAGATGCCACTCGAGCTGGGGTCGTCCAGCAGAAGCAAGGCCACCGTGAGGCCACCTCCACCCAACACAGCCAGCAATGATTTAACTCTGCAGATTTTGCCTTTAATTACAATAAACAACAAAGATTCCAGAGATGCTCTCATTTTAATAGAATGCAGAGTTATAATTGGTGACCTATTTTAAGCAATTTAATTTTCCATGACCTGTTTTCCAAATTAACAGAGTAATAAAGGCCGTGTGCTGGGAGTGGGGCCGGACCCTCCAAAGCTGCCCAGGCCTGCGGCTCCGTCTAAAGGTGTACCTCTCGCTCGTGCGAGCACGTGGAGGTGTAAGACCCCTATCCCATCTAACGGGCCCAGCTCTAAGATCAAAGCGTAATCAAAGAACGTGAACAAGGACATCCCAGAGATCTACAAAATCACTATTAAAAGCCACCACTGCAGAAATCTGGCTGAAATCCTTCCCGGGACTGGAACTCGGGTCAGCCCACAGGCCAGGAGCCAGACCACCCTCCTAGCCCCCGACGCCCCTCAGTTCACACACGGGCCTCGGTGTGGGAGGGGTGAGCCTGCATGTCCAGGGACACGCCCACCCACCCTCCCTCTGCAGGCCATGTCCCCTCGGTGCCCTGGACCACCAAGGATGGGGGAGGAGGAGAGGACAGAGGAGCATGGCGGGAAGGTGTCCGCCCGCCCTCCTGTGTGCCCTTGGGCTGGCTGGCCTGCACCTGTCCGGGCTGTGGGAGGCCCAGGGGGGAAGCGCCTGGTGGAACAGAGGCCCTTGGGGTGGCTGGGAGATCGTGCTTGGGGGAGCAGGGGTGTCAGGCCTCCATGTCCCCCTCTGTCAGACCGGGAAGGCAAAAGCCCTACCTGGAGCTGCTAGGAGGAGGGAGGGGAAAACAGGAAGTGGTGCCCTCCCCTCCCCTCCCCTTCCTGTCTCTGTCCCTCTCCCTGTCTGTCCTCCATCTCCCTCCTGTCCCCCTCTCCTTCCCCTTCCGGCCCCCTCCCCCTTCTGTCCTCCTCCCCATCTCACCCCTCCCTCTCCCCTCCCCCTTCTCCCTCTATTTTCTGGTTGCCCAATTCCCGCCAGCATCCAAGCGTTTGTTCTTCCCCACAAAGATCCACCCTCTGCTTTTAAACGAGGACAGAAGGCAGTTTCCAAAACACACATACAGAATAAAGATGCACTTTTGAAAATGGCAGAAGGCAAAACACAATGTTCCTCCAAGTTCACGTAAGAGACTCAAGGCAACCCCAATTTTCTAGCGTCTCTGCTCTGTGGAGCCAAGGTTCCTGTAGATCCCTCACTCACTGATCCCTTCAGTCCTGTCCCCACCCCCAAGGACAGCCAAGGCGCCAAGGAGAATCCATGCAGCTGGACCCCAATCATCCCTGGCTTGGGGAGAGAGGGACCCACAATGGAAGTGGCAAGAACGCTGGTCACTGGAGTACAGGAGACGTGTGAGGAGGGCGCTCCAGGCCCTCACAGATCCAGGACCCGGCTGGCACCGGGGTCTCCCAGGGTCCCAGGGTGTGAGCTATCTGAGGCACCTGAACAGAGAGCGGGGGGTGGGGGTCACCCGGTTAACCAAGCCCTGCCGAGCTGGGGAAGAAGGCCCTTGACTGGACTCAACCCCCAGGTCCCCGGGTTGGGAACCCCTGTTCACAGGAGGCAGGACAGAGCTCTGCCTCGGGGCCCACCGGCTACTGGGGGCCAGGACCCCCACCTACCTCCCATCCGCGGGCCCTCCCACCTGCCACACCTGCCTGGGGAGGAGTGGGGCTGGGACAGGCTTTGGGAGACTCACTGGCTTCCGCTAAGGAAATACAGGGAAATCAGGGCTCCACAGCCGAGCCCTCGACTCCCCCGACCTTGGGCACCATTGTCTGCAGGGATGTCCTGGTTAATCCTGCTCTGAGCTGGATTAATTTCCAAAGATAAAGCCTCTGATTTGATTCGTCTACGATGCTATTTGTGGTTCGGTCAGGCGGGTATGGCCCCAGCGGAGCAGGAGGTATTAAGTGAAGACCAATTTCCTGGGGACGCCAGGGATTACTGACCTGCGTCCACCTCCCCCGCCCTGCTGGCCACCAGCCGCTAGAGGGGCTTCACTGCACCGGGCTGCCCATGGTGGCCCGTGCTTCCGCAGAGCCCAAGCTGCGATGCACTCTGGACACTGGGGCTGCCCTTCCTGTGGCTAGACCTCTGGGAAGCAATAACAGCTCTTTCCTGGGTCCTCCCCTGGGAGATTAGGAGCTTCTGGCCCCTTGGTGACTCCCACGCTGGAAGGGCTCAAGGGTCCTTCCACAGCCCCACAGAGCTCCTCCCACCAGACCTGTGGGCTGCAGTCGCCTCTGGTCGAGCAGTGGACACCTGAGGCAGAGCACCTGGGAATGACACTGGGTTCAGCTGGAGGGTGTATGGGTGGAAGGGCAGGATTCCTGTCCTCAGGGAGGTTCATCTGATTAGAGAAACATCCTCCCGTGCCAACAATAGGACTTCATCAAGGGAGGGGAATCTCCATGGTGTGGATAGCCATGAGAACACGTGGGAGTGCTCTGGGCCCTGTTCCCCAGTTATCTGTGGCATTGGCCCTCCTGGGGCTTGTTAGAAACGCAGAATCTCAGTGCCCCCCAGTCCTGTGGGTGATTCAAACATACATTTAAGTTTGATAAATTGCTGCCCTAGAAGGCTCCTGGGATTGGCTGGCCTGGTGGGGCAGGTTACAGGATGGGGAGAGCCCTGTAAGAGACAGCAGTGGCCACTGCACTAGACCATCATCCAGGGCCTGAAATTACATGCCGCGTGTCCTGCACACTCCTCTTTTAAAAGCAAGAAAAACCCCAGGATGTAGGTGCATGTGCCCGTCACTGCGCTTCCTAGCCTAAAGATCCTCCTGGCATTTGGAGGGCAGAGAGCCATGACCCCAGTGAATTCCACAGCTCATATACTCAGGCTTGGGATTCAGAAGATGCTCAGGAAACTCGTGGGTGATGGATGCATGGTGAATGGATGGATGGATATAGGTGGGTGGATAGATGGATGGATGGATGGTGGATGGGTGGATGGGTGGGTGGATGGATGGCTTTAGTGTTCAGAGAGTAAGAGAAATTAAAAAGCCAGATGAACCTTCCCATGCTGCTGATGGGAACATAAAATAGTGCAGTTCTTCAAAAAACTAAACATAGAGTAACCCTGTGACCCAGCAATTCCACTCACAGGTGTATGTCCAAGAGAAATGCAAACATATATCCACAGGAAAATTTGTACACAATGTCCACAGCAGCTTTATTCATAATGGCCAAAAAGTGGAAACAACCCAAATGTCTAACACATGACGAGTAGATAAATAAAATGTCTATTTGTACAAAAGAATATTATTCAATCACTACAAGGAACAAGCACTGACACAGCCCCACATGGATGAGTCTGGAAAACATCCTGCTGAATGAGAGTCCACGTTGCACCGTTCTGTTTATATGAGATGTCCAGAACTAGCAAATCCTAAGAGACAGAAGTGGCTCCGTGGTTGCCTCGGGGTTGGGGGGGGTGCAGAGCAATGTTTGTGGCACCAGGTTTCAGGCTGAGCTGATGGGTGTCGTTAGGGCTGCCTAGCTCTGTGGACCCCGTGAAAACCGTTTCATTGCACATGCTAACAGGTGAGTTTAGGGTGTGTGAGCTGTACCTCCATAAAGCTGTCATCCAAACACACAAAATAAGGGAAGGGGGAGACTACAAAAAGTGAGCTAGACGACCCCCTCACCTCTTCCTCCCAGGGGCCCAGTGGGTGGGGCTCGAGACAGGGCTGGGCCTGGGGTGGAGGGCCGTGTGTATGCACGTGCCATCTCCCGGTGGAGCAGCCCCTGCCCTCCCTCCGAGGGGCTCACAGCGAGCTGGCCCATGTGCTCCAGCCGTGCCCACTCAGTCCTGGGGCACAGCCACCTGGACTCTGACACCACACGATGGCCGTGTGTTACAGAAATGCTCACTGGAGCTGGGCTCTGGCCCCGGATCAGAAATGGCTTCCCCAGGCCGAGACCCAGGGACCCCCCCCCCCCCCGCCCAGCTGGGAGTGAACAGGCCTCCAGTCTGGTCCCCGCACGGGCTCAAAGGAAGCTGTGCGGACTTCTGCCTTCGCCTGGATATTCCCGGCACCAGGCATGGGGTCTGGCAAGGTTTCGGTCTCTGTAGGGATAGAGCCCCTCCCTAAAGGTGGGTGAGATCAGAGGAAGGCAGAGGGCCCACTCTGCCCTCTGCCCCACCTTGGGGAGCCTGGCAGTGGGCAGGCACCTGCAGGGCCCGTGGGAGCGGCTCTGGGCACAGCTGTGGGAGGTCCCTCCCAGGCCCACAGAGAGGGGCTGAGGTCCGAGGAGGATCCCAGCTGGCCTCCCCACCTCAGGGTCCACGCACCCTGCACATACCAACCAATTTTCTGGAGGCCTGACCCCCAGGCAGGGTCCCTCCCAGGTACCACAGCAAGCCCACCCAGCTCCCTGGGGCCCCCTGCAAGGGCCACCGCTGGGGCCCTCCCACAATGCCGACTCCATCACACCACAGGCTCCATGGCACACCTCTTCCCGGGGTTTGCTGCGGTGCTGTGAGCAGTGGGGCAGCAGGCCCTGACCTCCCCCAGGGGCACGTCAGTCTCCATGTCCTGCTCACTCCAACCCGGTACCCGGAGAGTGGTCCACAGACCAGGTCAAGGCAGACCCCCGAGCTCCCCTGGGGCACCACGAGGTCCCCTAGCCAACTCCAGCCATCCCAGGCCCCTCCTCCCTGACTTTGCTCACCTTCCTCCCTCTCCAAATCTGCCGGGCTACCCGGGCCCCTCACCTCACAACTGCTGCTCACACCAGCTCCCCCTACACCTGTCCCCGCCCATCAGCCACCCCCTCCCAGGTGTGGACACAGATCAGGAGCCATGGGAGTGACCCCTAATCCCTGAGGTTCTGGAGAAGGCTCTGGGCGCTGCCATCAGAGGCTCCCCACATTGGGCTTCCCAGGGGAACCCACGCATCCTTCCTCTTGGGGAAAGCGCCCTCGTAGCACAAAGCCCGGCTGGTTGGAAAACGCCCTCCCACCTGCCCGACCTCACCCACGCTGGGCCGGAGAGCGCAGCCCTTGCCCACTTAGGAGAGGGTCTCGGGGACACATGGGGAGGATTCTCAGGGCTCAGCGCCCAGCAGGAACTGATGTGGGGCCTCCCACTTGCCCCAGGAGCATCTCCACGTTCATCAAAGCTCCACCTGGTCTTCCATCAGCCCGCGGGAATGGGCCCCGCCGCCCTCCGCACGGCCACCCGGCCGTCACGCATCCTGGGCCCCGTTCCACAGCCGAACAACCGCTGTCTGGCTGCCCGGGCCCCGGGGAGCCGGGTTTGATCTCCTTCCCTCCCCACCGACCAGAGATGAAGCTGCTGCGCAGCTTTCAGGAGAGACGGGCATCTGCTGTGTTCAATCGGGAAGCCGGAGCGCCGCCCACGCGCACGCACACACCTAAGTGCACGCGCGCGCACCGCCCACGAGGAGATGGGCCCTTGAGACGCCCCCTCCGGGGAAAGCCGAACTATGTGCCTCTGGGTGCCTGTCGGCAGTGCGCTCTACTTTGCTGTCTCATGACCCCGATTAAATGTTAGTGGCTGACTTTGGGTCCAGTTCTTTTGATTTCTTAATCCTGACGCACTACTGACGTCAGAGTTAAGTTTCTTTGATGTCTCAAAATAAAGGAAGTTTAACACATCTCCGGGGTGCTTGCTGCAAGCCCCCATCTCCTCCCACGAGAACAGTGGCCTCTCCACGTCCCTCTGGGAAGGTGCGCGGGCCTCCCACCCAGCATCCACCTGGCAGGTGGGCCCTTGCCTCAATTTCCGGGGGCCATCTGCTCCGCCCTGCTCCACCAGCCTGTCTGGACAGGGCAGACGACTCCACGACCTAGAGGACCACAGTCGGCACCCAGGAGGGTCCCCTCCCAGGCACACCTGTCCAGGAGCAGGGGACGTGCTGTGCCGGGCACCAGCGCCAGTCTTGGGGGCCACAGGGCATGCCTGGGCCCCTCCAACCTCTGCTCAAGACTCCAAACCTATCTGGGTGGTACTGCCAATGTCCTCGGTTTGAAATCCTCCTTACATCCTTTCTAAACAAAAGGAATAAATGGCAACACCAGTCAGAGAGGGTCTTCCCACCACTCTCTTCCTGAAGGGCTGGCCCCTCAATGTCCACTAGAAACCCCTTCTGGGGGGACAGGTCCAGGACAGAGCAGGGTTGGCCCTTGGCTCCCCTGGCCTCCTGGTGGCAGCCAGGCCCCAGACGTAGGACCCATTGCAGCGCGGGTCAACTCCCACCCACCCCAGTGCGTGGACCTGGCAGTTTGGTCCATGGAGCAGAAGCCCGGTGATCTTGCTGAACAGGGCCTGAGTATTGACATCACCGTCCCTTCACCAAGAGCTACGAGATGGGGTGGGGGTTGCTGAGGACAAGGCCTGGTCCCCCAGTGCCTGTGGCCCCTGTGGACTTGGGGCTCAGAGATCTGGTTGGTGGGTGGCGCAGCAGGTGTCCGAGGACGTCCCATCTGGACCTGCTGCCTAAGCTTCATCATCACTGTCCCCAAGCAAGGGATGTGCCCAGACTGAGCGCAGGACAGGGAAGGCAGGCAGCAAGGGAGCACGGGCGCATCCCAAGGGCCTGAGGTCTGCTGGTGGAAGGACAGTCCGTTTCAGCTCCCTCCTTGCATACCCCTGTGTGCAAACATGGGTACACACGTGCACACGCCACGGCACAAAGACATTTCCACCCCAGCCTATGGATTACTGGCTCGGGCTTTAGGAAAAAGGGAAAGAGGGATGAATCGCTAGGCAACCAGCCAGGGTTGCTATGGCATCTCTGAGAGCAGCCGGGCCAATCAGAGCCGAGTGCGGGCTGGTGTCTGTCAGCTCGGACCGAGAGGGGTACGAGGCAGGCACTGCCAGCATGTGGGGGGGGAGGGGGGTGGCGTTGGATGCAGACCTTGGCCTGATGAGGACAGCGCACTTCATGAATATTCATCGGGCTGATTGAGGCAAAGCCAATTAACCACTTGGTGGCTCAAGTATTCCTGGATCCATTTTCTCTTTGAACTGCTGGGCGGCCAAAGGGCAGGCTCCACGGACTTCCTGCTTGGTCCCGGGAGTGGTCTACACGGCTAGATGGCTTGGATCTTGTCAGTCCCAGCCCTGACCCTGGGTGTCCCGGCCACCATGCAGTCAGGGGCCGCAGCAGGGTCTGAATTCCGCCCAGGAGCCAAGAACAGCACGGTGGGGTTCCTGAAGGACAGGTCTGCTCCCTCCCTCGCCCCTTGCTCCCTGACAGGGGCAGTGACAGAGCAGTGACCACAGCCTTCACCAGCCTCTCCAATGTCAGCCCAGCCACTTCCTGGAGCCCCAGTTCCTGTCTTAGCCCAGGTCCCCAGAAAGCAGAGCCTGAGGCAAGGGTTACACACCTCAAGGGCAGGGACCAGAAAGTATGCAAAGGAATTTGGAGGACAAGGTGGGGGGTGCATGTGACTACTGGGCCATTACCTGCGGGTACGCTGCAAGGAGTCCATCCCGGCTGGATGTCCAGAGGACAAGGACCACTCCCCACCCCAGCCCACCCCTGAAAAGTTTGCAAGAGAAGCTGCACCTACAGCAGACCACAGAGAGGGGTGGGTTTCTCTGCCTGGTCCCTCCTGTCTCCCTCTTCCTCTGGCCCAGGTTTGCCCCTCAGGAGCCCACCCCGTGCACTTCCATTGGTGCTCTCTGGGGCCACTTGGGGAAGCCAGGTCCCTCTCCATGACGTAGCATTTATCCAAATCTGGAGCTTCTGACCACGAGAGAAAGGAGGGGCTGGGGGCTGGGGGGGGGATGCAGGGGGCTGGAGGAGGGGTTGAGGGACCAGGCTGTCTGAACTCTCTTCCACAGCCTCCAGGCCCCTCCCCGGGGGCACCTGTGCCCCCTCCCCGTGCCCTCTGCCAGAACGCTGCCCCACGCGGGGCTCGTCCTGGAGAAGCAGGAGCCGCCACACACAGCCACTCTTGGCTCTTTGCACGTGTTCAACAACAGATGCAACCATGAGATGTGTCCACCCATCCACACCTGACCCCCAACCCTGGCTCCAACCTCGAAGGGGAGGGTCCAGATAATGTCACCGCGCTGCTCTGGGCCCAGGGCCCAGCGGATGCTCGGTGAGTCAATTTTTAGTGAGTGAGGATGAGAATCCCAGTAGCTTCCCAACTGTCCTTGTAACAAAAGCTTATCCGTGTCATTCTTTACGTTGACCACAGCCATAAACGGGACGCCCTAAACAGCCTCCCCCTTGGCCTAGCTGCTGACCATCCCTCATGCTGAGTGCCAGGCTGGGGGTCCCAGAAGGCAGGGCTCAGCAGAGCAAGCCCCTCCTGCACTGGAGCTGAACACCCAGAGCTCAGGGCTGTGGAGAGATGGGGTTCAGGAAGGCTTCCAGGTGATTCACGGCATCTGGGCCTCAAGTGGGAAATACCAGCATCCCCATGAGAAGACTAGCAGCCCTGGCCTGGCCAGGTGTGGTCCAAGGAGGACTGCTGTAGCCAGCACCTACCCAAACAGGAGTGGGCCCCAGCCAGGGACAACAGCCTGCCCAGCCTGTGCCCGGACTGACCCCACCCCAGTGCCTTCCTGAATCCGAATCCTGCATGTGGGACTTCTGCGATACCCTCCACTGGAAACACAGCCGCCCATCCCCATCCCCACGGGCACTGGGGAGCATGGGGGCTCCTTCCCAGACCCTGGCTCACCTGTCCTCTCCTCAAGTCTGGATGAGCTGTGCCCCAGAGCTCAGAGGGTGCAGAGCCCCCAAGCCCACCAGCTTTACAGAGCCCTGAGTCTTGAACATGGCCTGGGGGGTAGGGACCCAGCAGGCTCCAAGCACAGGGGTGACCCGCAGCTGGTCTGGGCTCTGCCCCTTCCCACACCCAGGCCCCTGCCTGTGCCAGACCAGGGGTTAGTGTCCAGAGGAGGGCGCAGTGGGGCCACATGCCCCGCAGCCTGCTGCCAAGACAGAGGGGAAGATCTCTGTGGCTCTGCACACCGGGGAGAGGGTGCCGGCTCACTCTCCGCCCCGCTCCTGACCTCCCCTGACCAGCTACAGGCCCTGAAGGGCTACTGCAGTCTGAGCCTCAGTTTCCCCTTCCCTGGGTGACATCAGGCCATCTCACTGTGCCTGGAACAGAGAGGAGGAACACAGATGATCTCCACAAATCATCTGAGCCTGAGCCCTAGCGGGGTCTACCTGGGCCCTACCTCAGCTGGGTACTCTGCTAGCCTCTCCCCCATCCGCTGTCCTGCTCTGAGCCTACAGACCACCTGTCCAGGCCCTATGCCCTCCCTGCCCACCTGCTTCCTCCACCTTGGCCCTCCCTTGGCCACAGTTTCCCAGGTGCTACCAACTCCCTGCCCTCCCTTGACCCTCAGGCGAGGGGCAGTCACTGCTCTGAGTCCCCCAGGAATCGGCCCTGCACATCTGGGCCTGCAGGGCAGGGCCACCCAGCATCAAGGTGGTCCAGCGCAGACGAGGAGGAAGATGCCAACAGGCAAACACACCCACAGTGTCACATGGAACCTTGGGATCAAGAGGAAAGCCTGAGGGAGACTGGAGGGCTGCTCTGGGCAGGGGCCAGGTGGAGGGTCCAGATAGATGAGGATGGGGGGAGACCAGACAGGGAGGTGGGAGCCGTCATCAGGGCCTGGGGGCCAACTGGACACTCGGGGTGGAGGAAAGAAGCCAGAGAGAACCGTGTTTCCCTGTGGAGTGGACTGCCAGCAGGTGGGGGCTCCGGTGTCCAGGCAAGGGGGAGGGGTCCCAGCCCAGGGGTGGCAGAGGCAGGGCTGGCTGGGGGACCGTGCCACAGGCAGGCCCAGTGATGGCTGAGGGTTGGGATTGGGGGGGATGTGTCCCAGCCAGTGCTGTGGGGACAGGTGACCCAGGCCACCAGGGAGGAGAGGGCAGGAGGCCTGGGGCCCAACCAGGCCTTGGGGTGGGGGTGCCAGAAATCAGTGGAGGGCCCCGGAGGGTCCTAAGTACCCTCCCTATCCTGCAGATGAGGCTGCCAGAACAGGGCAGGGTCTCCCCGAGGTCCAGAATTGCCAGAAGCCCCGTAAACAGGACACCATTGCACTCGAGGTGGGGGTGAAGTTTTCCAGCCCTGGGGGTACTTCCCAGGGGTTTAGAAACCTGCCCCTTGCCAGGGTCCCCTGGGTTCCCACCCCCCAGATTATGGGGTGCGAGGCTGACATGTGGGAGGGGGTGTGCTTCTGCCCCCATCACCTGTGAGGGTCTTCTTCACGAAGCACTGGATGTTGTCAGGTGAGCCCCGGGCCAGTGGGTGCCCTGTGTCCTGCATGTGGCAGAACAGGGCAGAGATGTGGGCACCTTCTGGGGGTCCTGACTCCCCCTCCTGCCCTTGGGGTTCCATCAGGGAAGAGTCAGGTCCAGCCAGCCTTCCCACAGGTGGCCTGACTGAGGGGAAGAAAGCCACCACGTGCCTGGACCCCAGAGGCCTCACGGGGGGTGGGGGCCGAGGGCAGCACCCCCTCGGTCCTACTGTCCCGAAGCTGCCAGGCCTCTGCTGTTCTGGATCCCAGGACCACCCCTTTGGCCCATCTTCGGACACGTCCTTTCTCCTGGCCCCTGGCCCGGTCCTGGTGGAAAGGAGACCCTGGCAGGTGAGGCAGGACCCTTCGAAATGGGAGAAGGCGGGGCTCTGAACAAAGCTTCCCGGGGACCCTCTGACTTCAGAAGTGTGCATCTGCATTAAAATGTTACCTTTACAAATGAAACATCTATTCTCCCAGAATTCTCTCCCGGCCGAGGGGGCAGGGGCTGCTATTGTCCCCATTTCTCAGATGAGGACACTGAGGCTCGGGTGGGTCGGAAGCCCTTGATGAGGAGGGAACAAGTGGGACCTGCCCAGGCCTGTCTGCTTCCAGGACCCACTCCTGCACCAGGAGGCCAGGCCCAGCCCGAGTCTGGACACCAGCAAAGGTGACCAAGATCGGCCGCTAAACTCCAGGGGCCGGGGCGGCCCCGCAGGAAGGTTTCTGGAGGGTGAGGGGCGGGCAGGGTCTGCGCGGGTCACCTCAGATGGGAGCGCCCAGGACAGCACACCAGCCAGCGTGGTCTCTTGTTCTCGACGTCGTGGGAAACTTCCACTTTCAGGAACGATTTACAAGAACATATTTTTGCAGAGACAAGAAAGCAAGTTTAGCATGGCCTCGTTCTCTGGGCACCGGCAGTAACCTGAACCAATTATTTTCATTAATATTGGCCTCGGCCCAGCAGCAGGACCAGCCATGGGAGCCTCTGCAGGCAGAAACCAGGGAGGCCCTGTTCTCCCCTGGCCTGGGTCCCGGGTGGGGTTCTGGGCACGCCGTGTGTCCCAGGTCACCTCTTGGAGGAGGGCAGAGGGCGTGGGGCTGAGAGCTGGTGTGGGGCCCCCCCAGGGCCTTGTCCACGATGGACAGTCCAGCCAGCCCTGCCTAACCGCCCCCACCATCGGTGCAGAGGATACAGCTCCCCTCTCCCAAGTCCTCCTCCCACTGTGATCTGTTTTCAGGGACTTGGGGATCCTGGAAATTCCTCTCTGCCATGAGCAGTGGCCCAGAAGCTCATCCTGGTGTGGGGCCCGGGGAAGGGTGGGCGGCTCCTGGGGGCAGAACCTGAAGTGGCGAGTGGGGCGACCATAAAATTGTTTGCCTTTAGAGTGAGAGGAAATGATCGTCCAGGTCAGCCCCTGAAGACAGGACGCAGGCGGGTGGCCTCCCCCCTCTTCGAGGTGAAGCCAAGGTGTCTGAGTCAGGAGGAGGCCCCACCCTGGGGAGACGCCAGGGGCAGGGAGGGCGCACCGGCCCCCAGGGCTGCACGGCCAGGCCCGGCCCTGACCCACTGCCCCACATGGTGAATGCGTCTGAATCAGCTGTTGCCCTCCCCGGAGAAAGGGCCATGGTCCTGCAGGGAGGCTAGGAGGACCACAGGGACAGACCCACCGTGGGGGTGGTGAGTCCCTGGCCCTCGTGCACAGCCCTCCAGCATGAGACCCTGGGATCTCCCAGGGAAGACGCTCTGCGTCCCACGGCAAGGCTCCATGCTGAGGGGGCTTCCACAGCGGGACAGCAGCCCGCAGACTGCGGACCAGGGCCATAGCAGTTTTGAGACGGCATGTCCTACGTGAAGCCTATTGCCTGTGCAGGGAGAAGAGACACCGAGGCAGAGTCCTGATGCTTCAGCTCTGATTAAACCAAACCGTGGACACTCGGGCCATGGGAGGGGCCGCCGGGGACATGGGGTCGCCATGCCCCTGCCAGGGCCCAGCACCTGCAGGCGTCGGCCTGTGTCCCCCCTCCAGCTGAGGAAGGAGGCCCCTCGCCGCACATCAGGCATGCTGGGCTCTGGCTGCCTCCCTCCCCTCTTGTACAGAGGCCATGACTCTTCCACCCGGGGAGGGTCCCGAGAGAGACCCGCTTCTGTCCCGGGCACCCGAGCCCCACGAACCCCCACGTGACTGCGTGCGGCTCTCAGCCCCCACGGGAGGAGCCGCTGACTGAAGGCACAACATGGGAGGCACAGCCAGGCGGTGCAGCTGGGTCCCTGCCCCTCAGCCCTAGGCTCCCTCATCCTCCTCCCGACCTCCCTACCTGGAAGGCGGATGGGCATGGGGGCCTGGCTCTCAGGGCTTGGGCACCGCTTCATGATCATTACCGGGGGCAGGATGGGAAGCAGAGCTGGGAGTCTCCGGTGCTCCCTCCCCACAGTGACCCTGGGGTCAGCCCTGAGCTTCTGCAGAGCTGCCTTCTCAATCTGGGGCCCTCGGAGATGGAGATGGGGTGCCCAGCCCCACTCACCTCCCTCCTGCAGGAAAAACCCCCAAGTGCTCGGAGACACTCTCCCCTGGGGGCCCGGCCACTGCTGTCACACGGGGCTTGAAAGGACCCAGCAAGCCACGGGGGCTCCTTTGGAAGCTCTCCTCACCCACCCCCACCCCCACCCTGTGGTCTCCCACGGGGAATGCCTCCACCTTTCTTTCCACGCAATCTGAGTATCAGCCTTGTCTCGCCCTCCCTCGGCCACTGGAGGGGGAGCCCCGGGAGAGTCTCTCGCGCTGCCCTGGCCAGCAGGAAAACCTGCCATGAACTCAGTCCTTGTAGGGAAGGCCCACTGGCCAGAGGCAGAGGCTCCTGGAGGTGAGTGACGTGGGAGAGTTTGGAAAGGGGCATCTTACGAGGGTGTGGGCAGGGGCACGAGGGACTCCTGGCATCGAGGCTGTTCCCCTGCCCAGGCCAGAGAAGCATGAGGGAGCAGGCCCCTGGGAGGAGGTGCCACCGTCCATCAAGGACAGGGCACCCACAAGGAGGGCACAGGGGAAACACCCACCCACTCAGCCTCCGCCCTCAGATTGGCTCGTGCCTCCCACAGCCAAGGGCACCTGGAAGCCAGAGGCACAGGGCCTACGGATGCAGCCACCGAGGGCAGACAACTGCCCACGGGAGGGCAAACAGCAGAGCTTAGCACTCTTTCACGCCTTTGTTAGAAGTAGTATCTAAGACGCCCTCCGAAGGAAGGTACAGTGATCGAGAAGGCTCGAGACGCCCGGTGCCCACAGCACACGTCCAGGGCCCTCCTCGCCTCTGCCCCCGCCCAGCAGCCACTCAGCCCCCTGCGGACTTCCAGGAGGGCCCCAGCTTAGTGTCCACCTGCCTGTGCCCTCCAGCCTGTCAGCACTGTGCCCACGCCAGGCACACCTCCCCCCAGGCAGGCCCTGGGTGGGAAACAGCAGAATCTCTGAAGTCGCAAACTAGGACATGAAACCCGAGGCTGACTCAAGCCTTCTGTGCAGAAGCAGGCAGGGCCCCCCAGCACGGCATGGGGGCCTGGCTCTCAGGGTTTGGGCACTCAGGAGGCCCCTTGCCACAGATGCCCACCCGCGTTCCTCCTGGTCGCTCCCTCGTCCACTCTTCTTCTTAAGGGCTGTACTTCAGAAGAGTTTTATGCTTGCACCGGTAGGAAATGACTGCCATGTGCCCTAAGGAAGCACGAACCGCGATGGACAGACACCAGGAAAGCCGAGGCCTCACTGGACGCCTCGGAGATCGACGGCTCCCATGGGACACAGGCCAGCCAGCACCGAGGGCCCTTGTGCACACACCTGGCCCAAGGTGGGCAATCCCCCAACCTGGGCCAAGCCTGGGCCCCTTTGAACGTGCCCCCTGTTCCCCGCCCACCACTGGGCAGGCCCCTGTCCACTGGCCCCACAGTCCTCCCCACACTTCCTGTCTCCTCCCTGAATGGCCAGGCACGCGGCCCCGGCTCCCTGTCTGTCCCCTCCCTAGACCCCACAAAGCTCCCGTACCCCATGTAATGGGTGGGGGGCTCTCGTGCCCCTCCCCAGGGTCTGCACTGGCCAGATAGGACGGTTGACTTTCCTGGGGTCCACTGTCCTTCTCAGTCCCAGCGACCAGGGTTTGTCAGCACCTCCAGCCCCCTCCCCAGGCCTGGGTCCCACATGCAGGGGGCTTTCTCCTGGGGGCAAGGACATTCCAGACATTTCTCCCCACAGGGGACACTTCCTGTCACATTTGATTTACAGGGCAGAAGGCATTGCTGCCCCTAAGAGCAGACAAGTGTAAGAAGGCCCTGGGGCCCCTCCAAGGACCCCACGTTCCCGCCAGAATCACTCATGAGAAGCAGGTGGCTGGCCTCCAGGACAAAGGTGTGGATTAGGGAGGAAGAGGGAGCCAGAGACTCTCAGAGGTGGAGAGGGTTCCAGGGCCAGAGAGGGAAGGAGAAAGGGGTGGCCGGGAGAGAGCCGAGGAAGGAGAGACCGGCGGAGGGCAGAGCTGTAGGACAAGAGAGCACCGGGACACTGGGATGCAGATGTGGACAAAGGGCCGGGCCAGCAGGAAGCCATGCTGTCCCTTCCCATGACCAGATCTGGCCCCGTCAGCCCAGCCAAGGAGGTTCCTGCTGCTCCCAAGCCGTTTGCCAGGATCCCCAACCTTCCAGGATCCAGGTGTGGGCGGCTCAGGCTCTGGGGCCCCTGTGGTGGGACACCCTCATGGGGGGCCCTGAGGATGGAGGGAGAAGGGGGCAGCACTGGGGGCCTCGGAGCAGGGCAGGCGCAGGGCAGGCCACATCCCGGGCTGAACCCATTCTGCTTCATGCTGGGGGAGGGGGCCTTGCTGGGGGGGCACTGCAGAAGGGCCCGAGGAAGTGGGGGGCTGTCTGAGGGTCAGGCGCCCCCGCTCCCCACTCAGAGGTCGGGTTGGCCACCAGGGGGAAGCTATCCCTCCTCACCGGCTGCCCCACAGGGTGGGTGGCCACAGGCAAGGATGAGGAACAAAGCAGAGCCCCTGCCCCTGAGCGGGCTTGGGGGACAAAGGGCCCCCCAACCTGGGGCCAGGCTGGCCTCATCCCTCCTGAGGAACACATAACCAGCTGCGGTGTTGCTGCCCCTAGCTCTGCAAGACCCGGGTCCCAGAAGGAATGTCCTTTCCAGGGTGTCCTTGTCCACGGGGTCCCGCATGCCGGGCTGGGCCCCACAGCCAAGGGTCTCTGACTGCTCAAGGCTGGTGAGTCGGGCTCTGCAGGCCCTCCAAGAATCCCGGGGAGACCAGACCCCAGACACCTGTTCCAGGCCTCTTGAGTGCTTTCCGGAGGACAGCAGTGGGGGCAAGCTGTCACCTCTCCCTGCCCAGGGGTCATCTGCAGACACCAAGACCCTAGGTGAGGCCAGTGGGGGCCAGCCTGGGCTCCCTCCCACAACACACCCTCTGGGAGGCAGTGGGGGACGGCTCCGAAGCCAGGACCCAGCCCTGCGGGGTGGGGAGGCTAGCCCGGAGGCAGGGGCTGGAGGGGCTGGTGGGGAAGGCAACTGGCCTTGCTTCTGCTTCCTAGCTGGGTGGCCACAGAGCTGCCTGGAGCCTCAGGGAGGTCCAGCAGGGGCGCCTGCGGAACAAAAGGCCTGTTCCCGCCACTGGCCAGGCATTCAGCCTCCACTCACGGCGGCCTGGGACCAGTGCGCTGGTGTGGGGGTGCTCTGCCTGGCCCAACCCAGGTGCGGCACTTACCTGGTCCCCGCAGCAACCACGGGCTGCCACACAGCCCTCGGGCCCAGTGCCCAGTCCTTCAGGGGTCAGGGTGGAGCCGCTCTGGGCTGTTGGGCCCTCTGTCCGGCTCTCCCGGTGGGGCTGGGCGGGGCCAGGGAGGAGGGAGCAGGGAAGGGGCTGTGGCCTCATCTCCATGTGGGGCCCTGGCCCCTGAGCAGCCCACCCCATTGTGTGCCTGGCCTGGCTCACAATCACAGCCTTTGTGGTGGCCTCTCCCACCCAGGGGAACTCAAGCATGGTGGGGGTCCTGGCCCCCCACCAGCTTGAAAGGGCAAGTTCCTCCTCCTCATGTGGGCCAGTCCAGACCTAAGCCAGGGGACAGGTGGCTGGCCCCAGGCAGGGACTGAGCCTGAGCTTGGGGGCAGGTTTTGCTGTGCTGAACCCCCACCTCCTAGTCCTACAGGGTGAGGCAGACAGGCAAAGCACGCTGAGCACGTGCGGGTGGAAAAGGCCCCAGAATGAGCAGCCAGCAGAGGGTCCCAGCCGGGCCAGGTGGGGCCCCTCTCCCCCGGGCCCCTGCTCTGCGTCTGCGAGCCTCACTCTGGCTGTGGGAGGAAGGGGGAGGAGGACCTGGGTGCGTCCCTCAGGGAAAATTACTGGTCAGGGGAGTTACTGGTGCCTGTTGGAGGGGATCTGGGCCTCATGGCAAGGGCAGGTCGTGGGTGGGGGCCTCCCAAGTCAGAGTCGGAAGCTGTGAACCATTTTGTGGCTACAGGGGACCCAGAGCAGGGAATGGGCTTGGAGTCCCTTGCAAACTGTCCCCGCCTCCCTCAGGCTGGAAGCCTCAGCCTCCCCTCCCCAGGCTTCAGCTAAGGCAAGTGCCACTGGCCTCCCGCTCTCCCCCACCCCCTGCGGGCGGTAAGACCCCAGTCCCCCTCCTCCCCCACCTGGGAATGGGGGCAAAGGTCAAGCGGCCCAGAGCCAGCTGTTCCCAGATGTGGCCATGGCCCCACCCCTTTCTAGAGGCGCGATGAGCCCCCGAGGGGCGGGGGCGGGGGCGGGTGATGAGGCAGCCGAGCTGCGAGGGCGGGGGTTCTTCACCGGTTTCTGTGGGTTTGTTTAATCCCACGCCATTCGCCATTCGCAGGCTTTCGCGGAAGGCGGAGGGGAGAGAAGGGGGAGGGGGTCTTGGCCCACGTCCCGCCCCCAAGAAGACACCTGACCTGTCTCCAAGTTGCCGGCCCGTGGCGAGAGGGGCCTTTGTGCGCACATGGAGGCAGCTGCCTGGAACCCGGAGCCCTGAACCGCCCCGGCTGCGCCGCCTCCCTGCGTCCTTCACTCCCAGCCAGGGAGCTCACAAATAAATCCACAAACACAAAATCTTGTGTGCCGGGGAGAAACTGCGGCGTGGGCAGAACGGAGAGCCGTGCAGAGTGCGGTGAGCCTGGGGCACGGAGAGGCTGGGCCCGCACCCGCGGAGCCAACAGAAGCACAAACCCGCGCCGGGGCCTGGCAGCAGTAAGTTGACTTTTGTGAAACCTTCGGAGGCTCCAGGCCCATCAAGAAGGTCCCCACCAGACGGGGGGAAGAAGGGCGGGCAGGGTGGAGGCTGGAGGCGGGCTCCCTTTCCCACCCAGCACCTACTGGTCAGCTCCACCCCCACACCCAGGGAGGCCCTTCCTCCCGGAGGGCCAGGGTGATGGGTCGCTGGTTACTGGGAACGGAAGGGCTGAGCCTCTGTGCTCAGGACTCTGACATGTAAAAATGGCAAGAGTAGATGCCTGCCGGCTGTGCAAAAACCTGGTCTGATCCAAGAGAAGGAGAGCAACACCCCCACATCTGCCCTGCCCGCAGAGAGGAGGCAGAGTGGCGGTGCGGGGCTCGGCCAGGGACGGGAGCGGGTGGGCGAGGGGCAGTGACTCTCCCGGGGCCCAGGGGGAGCCACCCCGTAGAAGAGGGATCCGAAGGAGGATCTGGGTCCGTAAACCTGAGGAGCACCCCCCTTAGAATGTAAACAAGCTTCAGGGAGCTCGAAGCCAGAGCCGGCCTGGGCCCTTCCAGGAAGCCAAGGGTGGAGGGTGGCCGTCTGCCCTCGCCCCCTGCCTGGACCCTGACCTCTCGTGGGAGAGACAAGGCGGCGGGAGGTGAGACTGGGTCGGGGTTCGGTTTCAACACCATGGACAGCGGACCCCCTGCAGCCGCAGTAGGGCAAGGATGGGCGTCCTCACCAGCTGATGATACAGTCCCTGTGCTTAAAGTACCAGCTGCCCAGTGTCCCCTGCTCTCCACCCCGCCAGTGAGAGTCCAGCTGCGTCCGGCTGTGGCTGCGAGCCCCACAGGCTCGGGGTGCCTTCCTGAGTGTTGGGCTGGGGGTAGCTGAGGGTTCCGTTTCCGCGTGGATGGGTATGTTGGGAGGGAACATTAGCTGTGTCTCATGCTACAGAGAAGGGCCATCCTGACCCTGCAGAGGACGAGGAACTGCGGCTCCGAGGGTCAGGCTGGAGCGGCACCAAAGGGGGAGGGGAATCCTGCTGGGTTGAGGAGGGTGTGGGGGTTGCGGGCAGAGCGGCTTCGAGTCCAAACCCTTCCCAGTGGGCTCTCAGTGGCCCCCTCAGTGCCAGAGAGGGCCCAGAAGGAAGGAGGCAGGACAGTGCACCTCAGGTGGGAGGTCAGTGGGCTCTGCAGGTGGTGCAGGGCCAGGTTGGCTGGAGGGAAGGAGAGGGGAGGAGAGGCCTGCAGGCCGGCTCTGGGCCTGCGACTCCCTCACCGTCTGCACAAGAACAAAGGCCCGTGGGGAAGGCCTGAGTGGTGTGGCTTAGGGAGGCACGGGTCCTTGGCCCCAGAGGCACGGACCAGGTGCGGCCCTCCGAAGGGCTCCAAGCAGAGCGCAGGCTGTGAGGTGCTGCGCGCGATCCCATGGCCCCCATTCCCCACACGGCGAGTGAGGATGGGCGGGGGTTCTGTCTCCCTCCTCCAGGTGAACACTCTGGAGGGCCGCACAAGCGCCTGCACCCTGTGCTCTCTCCACAAATGCCTTCCCGGCCTGTGGAGGCTGGAGGGGGCCCCTGGGGAAGGACGGTTTGTGAGCTGAGGGTGGGGGGAGTGTGTCCTGGGGAGCGGTAGAGGAGCCCAGCCTGCGGGGAAAGCCTGGGGGCGGAGGTGTGTCTGCGGGGGCGGCTCGGGTGTGGGCCGGCAGGCCTGGCTGCGGGCTGTCAGCGGGCGCCCGAGGCGCTGCGGCTGCGGGAGGAGCGCTCGGGGGCGGGGGGCGGGGGAGGCGTTTCCGTGGGCAAACGTGTGGCCGCAGGGCGCCGGGCACGGTCGAGGGCGCCCGAGGGCGGCGTCCGGGTGAGCGGAGGAGCGCGCGGGGCGGGACGCGGGGAGTGTGCGCGGGAGGCACCGGGCGCGCAGTGCGTGTGTGCGCGTGTGCGCGGCGCGCGCGCCCCGCAGTTCTCAAGGACACCTCGGGGAGGCGGCGGCGGAGCCGGTGTCCGGGTGACGTCACCGCGCGCCCCAGTATAATCGCCCGGTGCCCGAGCCGAGCGCGGATACGCGCGGAGGCAACTGCGGCGGCGGCGGGCGCTGGTAGTGTCGCGCCCGGGCCCGCCTGGCCGAGCAGGAACTGGGCGCCCACCGCGCTGACCCCGCGGACGCCCGGCTCCCAGCGGGCCCGCGGCGCTCGTGGACTTGCCCGGCTCTCTTCGCCGCGTCCACGCGCCCTCCTGCGCCCGGGGCAGCGGCGTGCGGGGCCGGCGGGCGCCGAGGAGGAGGCGGGAACGGGCGGCGCTGGGAGTGGAGGCGGCGGCGGCCGAGGAGCGGCAGGCGGCGGCAGCTCCCGCCCGGGACGGGTAACTGCGCTGGGGGCCGGCCGGGGCGGGCCTGGCCAGCGGCCTCTCCGGGTCTCCCGTTTCTCCACCAACGGCTCGAGCGCCTTCTCCCCGCCCCGGCGCGTGGGGAGGACGAGTTGGCTGGGTTGAAAAAGACACTGGTGTTCATCTCTGAGCATCGAGATTCCTTCTTTGAACCGCATTCGTTGCGCGCTCGTGGGTCCGGCCGGGGAGGGCACACAGCAGGGGGAGAACAGCTGCAGAGAATCTGGCGCTGCCCAGGCGGAGCGGGCTCTGCACCTCTCGGCGGCCCGCGGGAGGCGGCGGGGCGCGCACACGCTCGCTCACCACCTCGGCTCCTGCTCCTCGCCGAGAGTCCATGGGGCTCCAGGCTTCGGGGTCGCCCTCAAGGGGCTCGCTTGGGGCCCCCTCCCTGCTGCGGAAGGGAGAGAAGAGTGGGCTCCTCAGAGTTGGGGGCGGATCCGGGCTGGAGTCCGAGGAAGCACCGTCGGCCTGGCGCAGCGCCCCCGCCCCGCCCGCCCCGCGCCGAAGACGCTGGAGCGTTCGCGGCCTTGGGGCGAGGACCCCACGCGAGCCAGAGCCGCGGCCCCGACCCCGGCCCGGCCGCCCGCCGCTGCCTGAGGGCCCCTCTGCGTGTTCACAGCGGACCTTGATTTAATGTCTATACAATTAAGGCACGCGGTGAATGCCAAGAGAGGCGCCTCCGCCGCTCCTTTCTCATGGAAATGGCCCGCTAGCCCGGCCAGCGCGGAGCCCCTCCCGAGGGAGGAAGGCGAGCCCGGCCCCCGGCGGCCCCTCGCGCCGCGGACAAATCCGGCGAACAATGCGCCCGCCCAGAGGGCGGCCCAGCTGCCGGGCCGGGGACCAGGCCGCGGGACACAAAGGGGCCCGCTTGCCTCGGGCGTCGCAGGGCGGTGGGGGTGACCGAGGGGAAGCCTGCGGTCCGGACGGAACTGCGGCCACCCGGGCTCGGCCCCGGCCACGTGCGTCCGCAGCACGGGGCCCCGAAAGGCCCGCAGCGGGCAGCAGGGTGTCCGAGGAAGAACCGAGGCCGGGAGACAAAGAGAGGGTCCGCAGGGAGCGGCGGAGTGGGGGGTGGGGGCCGGCGGGGCGGGGGGGGGGGGGGGGGGCGCCGGGGGCCGGGAATCGGCTGGGGGGGGCGGGGGGGGGCTCGGTTTGGGGAGGTTGGTCCACCACGCGGGCGGGTCGGGCGCTGTCCGCGGTGCTGGCGGTGGGCCGGCCCCACGGGACAGGAGCGCCACGGGCCCGGGGCCAACTGTGTCCTGGAGGCCACTCGCCCCAACTGCGGGCCCTCTGGGCAGTTGCCATGGCAACGGGGGAGGGGGTGGGGTGGGGTCTGAGGTCACTGCAAAGTCTGTCCTTCCTCAGTCCGCTCAGCCGCGGGGTGGGGGTGGCCCTCACTGAGCTCCAGGAGGTGACTCCAAAAGGGATGGGGGAGGGGGAGGACGAATGTACACCTGCGTCCAGGCTCCAAACCGGGACAGGTGTGTGCACCCGGCCGCATCCCTCCCGGAACCTCGCTCTGGACTATGCGGGACTCGGGCACGTGAGGCTCCGCAGCGAGGGGGAGGATGGCAAGTCCCTCCCCCCACCATCTGCAGCCGCAGTGACACCCACTCAGGTTTGCTGCAGGCATTTTTTTTCCCCTGTCCTCAGGAGCCAGCGCCACCTGCTGGTGCCCTGGCAAGCGATCTGTGGGGGCTCCTCCTGCCTCCCTTCACCCACCAGGCTCCCCAATCCCTGCCGGCACCTCGGGTCACTCAGCTGCCTCTGCCTCGGAGCAGACGGGCCCTCAGCCACAGTCAGTGCAGGGCGCCCCACCGGCGCCCCTTCCCCTCCGCAAGTCCCCAGCTCTGCCTTTGCAGCTGTGCAGGCTTTCCCCCTTAAAGTCTGGGCAGGGGCTTTGGTCTCCCCAAATTTTCCCTAGGTAGGGACCCGAAACCAGCACAAAAGGGACGACTTAGGTTTCAGGGTGTGGCCCCTCACCCCCCACCCCTCCCCTGGCTGCAGAGCGGGACGCCTGCCTCCCTAGCTCTTCGCTGCTCAGACATCCAACCTGTCCCCGAGATGCACGCTTCAGGCATAAGAAGTCAGGGGACCCCATCCTCCCATCTCCACCCAAGTCAGGGTCACTTCAGAGGCCAAGGACAGAGTCCTCTAATCTCCTGCCCCACTCCCACCCCCAGAGAACAGGGAGGCACCAAGGTGGCATCAGCCTGACCCTCGTGCGGCAGAGCTGACCCCACAGCACTGATCCTGGGCTTGGTGGCCCCTTCTCCTTCCTTCCCCTGAAGAAGGTTCAGATAGCACCCCCAAAGGCACGTCTAATCTGGAGGGGACCCACGGTCACTCCAGGGCAGCACTGAAGGGACTGGGGGTGCAGCCCTGGGTCTGGGTGTCCCTGCTGGGCATGGAAGGAGCATAGCCCTTGTCCAGTCTGAGCTTTCTCTTGGGCTGCTCAGAACGTTCCTGGATAGGCAGAGTGGACATCCCTTCCCAGGGAGGGTGACCCCTGTGTCCCCTGGCTCTCTGGACCAAAGATGAGGCCGAGCTTTGTGCTTCCCACCGCTCGTCCTGGGGACTTGGCTCCTGACCAGAGTAGACCTTCAAGCTGTTAGCGAGACGGGGTAGAGGAGGACACCTAGAGCTGAGGTTCGGCCCTAGCACTTCCCCTGGGGTTGATCAGTCTCTGTTGCAGGTCCCCCAGGAAGAAGCTGAGGAGCTCTGTCCTTCTAGAACCTTCCTGCATAGGAGTCACAGAGCACCTGCACCCCAGCCCCCTGGATGGGTCCAAGGTCTGCAGGGGTCTCAGGGCCTACAATGAGCAGGCCTCGCCAGGACTGGGCTCAGCTGAATGACTGCTGCATTGCAGGAGGGCCGTGTGCCCAAGCCAGAGCCTAGACTCCAAGGGCTGAGCCCAAAGCCTGCACTCTGCACCCAGCTCAGCACTGTCTATGCTCAGCCCCCCTCCTCACACAGGGGCTCACATATACCCACACAAAGACCACTGATCCCACTCCAGAGGAAGAGTTGGACCCCCGACCAGTACTAAATGCCCCCACGTGCCCGGCCCACAGGATACCCCCTATGGAGGTGCTGGGGAGTCACCCTAGGGGACAGCAAGCTTGGATGAATGCTCACAACACCCAGAGATCAGGCTCAGGGCTCTCCAGCAGGGGGCCACCCCCAGTGTGGGGCGGGTGAGGAGGACATGAGCAGATGTCAAGGGACCCCCCCATTTGGACTGCCAAGGCCCTAGCCCTGCAGAGAGGACTTCTCCACTGTGAATAAAACCTAATAAACTGTCAAGGCTGGTGTTGCCCATCCACAGCCCCCTCCCAAACTCATCCAGGTGTCCCTTCTGGATTTCCCAGCACCAGCCCACTCATGATGCAGCCAAAGATGGAGGCACTGCAGGGCCAGAGTGGCCACTTCCCCCACACTTGGGTCCCCTTGGCCCTGCTCTGGCCTCACCCCCCCACCCCCACCCCAGGCCCCAGGCAGGCCTCTGGTTGGGGCAGATTGGGAGCTGCGCTCTCTGGGCTGTTTGCCCCTAAGCCTGGACACTGGTAGTGGATGATCCCATAGAGTGCAGATCCTCAGCAGCCCTGCCTTCACCTCTAGGCTCCCAGTAGCTGGGTGGGGCAGGGTGCAGGGTAGCAATGTCTGGGGGGAGCTAAGAGTCTGGAAATAAGGGTGAAGTGTTGCTTCCCCTCAGAGGGGACTTGCACAGACCACCCTGGCTCCCCTGTGGGGAGTCAGCAGCAGCCAAGACAAGAATGGCCACAGAGATAGACACGCACCTGCCCTTCCCAGGTCGACACTCTACCTCTGCCAGCCGGGTTGGTCCCCAAACCCTCACCACCCAGGGAGCTTGCAGCAGGAAGGCAGGGGTGGAAATCACCCCTGTGTTGGGCAATAGGCACCGGAAATGATTCAAAAGAGGCCCATCTACAAGCCATTCCTACAGATGCTCTGATGGTGGTGGGGCCAGCTAAACGCTGAGGGCCGCCAGCCCACTTTCCCAAGCCAGAGGCAAGGAACTGAACAAGAGGAAAAGGACAGCCCCTTCAGACAACAAGGCTCTGCTCACAGGGATGCCGAGCCCCATCTCAGGAGCTCAGCCATATTCAGCAGGTCCTTTCTGGCTGCCCCGAGATACCTGTGGGTCCCTGCAGCCTCTCCCTTCCCCACTCCCCAGTCTGGGGCCCCCACAGCCTCCAGGCAGGGCTGGACTTCAGAGTCACCACTGGTGGGGAACTCCACATTCCAGCCTGGCCAGGAGCTCCAGACACTTGGGAGGGTACCTGAGCTGTCCTCCAGACCCTTCTATTGGGAACCCCCAGGCTGGGACCAACACCTGTGCACAGCCCCAGAGAAGTCTGGCCCTGTGGATAGAGTCTGCACACCACAGCAATGGATGACCAAGAACAGGCTTGGGACACTCACAGCTCTGGGCTGTGCCCTGTCATGGCTCAAAAAGTCCAGAGTCATCACTCCTCAGCAGGCACCGTCTCTGCAGTCCGCCCCACACACCCAGCTCAGGTAGAATCTCCAAGTACAGATGCACAGCACAGAATCCTCCATTCCGGCACCTGCGGAGACCTGTCACTGGACCCTCCTGCAAGGGCCAGTGCATATGACATGAGGGCACCCTGCAGGATTCTCTACCTGGACGGGGGGCCCAGAGGGACCCCGGGCACTGCATGGACAGCAGAGGCCAGCCCGAAAGGCCATCTTCATGAGTCTGACAGCTGGGAGATTGCCCCTTGCCACAGCACCTCAGACCAGGGGAGGAGGGACACCCAGGCCCACAGAAGGGGAGGCCTCTCTACACCCGGATGTTCTTCATTCATTCAACCAACAAATATTTTTGAGCCTCTCATAGGGATCAGGCCACAAGTGGCAAGCCTGGGCAAACCTGCAGAACGTGGGACCCTGATGGGCAGAGGGTAACATGGGTTCCTGCTCTCCTCCCAGGAACCCGGCTGGAATGGAGCATGAGCTTGATGACAGGAGACAGGAAGATGGACCCCCCACGGCTATCCGACATGAGCAGTCTCAGGCCTCACCCAAATATTTCACCTCCCTGTGCCTCTGTTTCCTCATCTGTGGCTGAAGAGTGAGCTCAGATGTGGTCACTCAGTAAATGTTAGCAGTTATCATCACCACCACCACCATCCTCATCACCACCATCGTCATCAAACTCACAGGGTGAGGCCATTAGAACCCCCTCTGGCTGATCCTGTTTTTAGTTCCCTGAAGCAGTGGGGGTGGGTGAGCACAATGAAGAGGACATAAACCACTGTAACTGCCACAGAAAGGTCACTCAGAAAACCCACGTGCCCCTAGAAGGGTGACCGCATGCTGAGGATACAGGAAAGGCAGTGATGGGGCAGAGGTGAGAGCTGAGTGGTGAAGTGTAGAGCACTCAGTGACAGATAGCTGGGCGTGTGATGCTTAGGTCCCTGACCCCACATGAGGACAGCTGTCCCCATGCCACAGAGGTCCCCAACCATCACTGCCTAAGCAGCCCCAGACCCAGCTGACCCTTGAGCAACTTCCAATGTCCTTTCCTCACAATCCTCCAAAATGTCAGGGAAGATCCCTGTCTCGGCACCCAAACTGCATCTCCCCAACCATTTCACACCCAGAAAAGTGCAGAACCCCCTAGGGGCAAGCAGGTTTTGCTTCCTGGTTTAGAAGGCTTGGTGGCCATCCTTCTCAGAGCCCATCTGCCCAAAGATTGGAGATGGTGTCCTAAGAGCCCACAGAAAAGCCTGTTTCCAGCTAAATCCCACTTTCCTCTTGTGCAGAGAACCCAGGAGGTGCTCTGCCCCAGCAGCCAGATGGAGGGGAAGGCAGGATTCCCCCGCGAAGGGCCCCTGTTTGTCTAGGATCATTATCACCTTTACAACTGAGTGTCAGTGTCACCAGGGCCCATGTGTACACACGTGTGTGCGTGTGCATAGGTGTGTGCACATGTTCACATATGTTGGTATGTGCACAGCCACATGTATGTGTACAGTTATGTATCTGTATGCCCATGTGTATGTGTGCATCTGTGCATTTATACGTATGTTTGTGTGTGTGCACATGTGTGTATGTACCCAGAACACAGAGGGCTGCTTGAGGCTAGGGAAGAACCAGCAGCCCTGCTGGGCCTCTGGACTCCCAGGGGCTCTGTGCTCTCCTGCCCGTCGCCTTTGCCCATGCTCTAATGGGAAGGCTCTCCTCCTACCCACCTCACCCGCTCCCCTAATCACCCTTCAGACCTCAAGTTGACGTTTGTCTTCTGGAGGCTTCCCTGGCTACCCCAAGACAGGCATCAAAGCCCCAGTGTTCCCAGGGCCAGGCTCTCCTTTCATCATTTCCTTATTCCTCCCCATCTGGGGTCCTTCACTGGCCACCAGGGCTGGGGACTGGCCAAGAGAGGCAGACCAGAACCCCTGCCATCGTCCCAGGCTGCTCAAAGTCTACCGTTCTCTCCACACAGGTTCTGCCCTCCAGGCCAGGTAGGGCCTCCCTGCCCCACCCCATCCTGGTGTCCACCAGGTGGCACCCCTCTATGGCCAGTAAAACCGTGGACACAGGCAAGAGCAGAGCCAGCTCTGCGATGTTCCCACCTGAAACCCCAGGCCACCAGGTGCAGACTACAGCTGGCCAGCCCCAGGCTTCACTGCCCCCACAGGGGACCATCCTGGGGAGGCCGGGTGGGCTACTTGTCTTCTGGGTGACACCCACATTTACTGTCCTACCTACCCCTGTGTAGCTGGGACTCTGAGCACCAGGAGCCCCCCAGAAGGCTGGGACCTCACCCCTGGCTCTCAGGGGTGGAGACAGACACGGAGACTGCTCAGGTCGGGGCCACTGTTCAGGGCAGGACCAGCTCCCAGCAAGCAGCCTGGGTACAGCCTCCAGCTTCTGGCCTCCTCACCTGCTGCCCTGACCACATCCCTCACAGACCACAATCCTGTGCCCTTGCCCACTCCTGAGCTCCTGCTGCAGATGCCTAGTTGCCTGCTGCTCTCCCACCTGCACCCCAATACCCCTCACCCCGACCCCCTAGGTATGGACTCAGCTGCTCTGCCCCATGAGCCCCCCTACCTGTGCTTGCTGGGGAGACCACAGACTTCTGGCCCCCCCGCCCCGGGGTGCGAGCAGTTCATAGCCTGGCTCGTCCTGCATCCTGCCTTCTCCAGGAAGACCCCCAGCCAAGCACCCATCCACACTGCCCCCTCCTTCCTCTGGCGTTCCTACAGCAGCAGGCCACGTCTGCTCACTCTCTGACACACTCTGGGACCCCTGGAGGGGCTCATCCCCCAGCTGGCCCAGTGGCCCTCAGAGGCAAGGGACTGTGTCACCAGGCTCTGTTCCCTTGAAGACAGCGGATGACCAGTGTCCCAGAGGCTGAGTTCCAGTTTCCTGGACTTCAGGGCTTCGGGGGAGGGGAAGGGGAAAGCCCAGCAGGAAGGAACGAATCTACTCTAATGGTGGCAGGATTCAGGTGCCTGCACCTGACATCAGCCCAGGGGAGAGGGGAGACGGGCCAAGGGTGCCATTCAGCCGACCGTAAGGGAGGAACCACAGGCACCGTCCCTCTGGCCTTGGCGGGACTGTTGCAGGACTCAGGCATGAAGCACGGGGGGGACCTCACCCTACCAGAGCCGCATGAGAACCTTCACCTGCACCATACCCGGACGCAAGGCAGGGAGCAGCCTTCCTGCCCACACCGCATCTCTGAAACCCACAGCGGGGGTGCAGATGACAGCGTCACTGGGGACACCGCTCAGATGATAGCTCCCACGAGCTGGGGGGCGGTGTCAGCTAGGGGACCTCTGCAGGTCCCCCCACCCCGCCAGCAGGAAGGGCTCTGTGGGGCCTCCCCAGCTGCCAGGGAAGCAGCACCCTTTTGCGTGCCCAGGTCAAAAGGAAGGAAGGGGGCATGCTCCTGGCATCAGCACCCCGGAGCCCAGCCCTGGGACCCCTGACACCTACCTCTGCCAGCAGGTGCCCACCCCTCTTCGTGCCGGCCCCCGGGCTAAACCCACATCCACTTCCAGAGGCCAACCATGCAGGGCTTCCCTGGCCACAAAGACATGCTCACAGTGCGCTGGACCAGAGAGCAATCACCAGCTGCCCTCGACCTCCTACGTCTGCAGAGGCGGCCACCGAGGGACCAGCCACCCAAGGAGCACTGCAAGGGGTGGAATGGACCCCAGGGCCTCCCCATTAGGCTGCAAGAAGGTGTGTGTGGGGGTGTCATCTTCCAGAGCAGGGGAACGGGGTGGGGGCAGGTCAATGGAGTGTCAACCTTGAGGCTTCGTCCAGACACAGGGTGAGAGCCTGGCCCTCCCCAGAATGCTGTAAAGGACACTATTGTGTTAATGACCAAATTAGAATCAGACGGGGCCTCAGGTGAGAATCGCAGCCCTGTCCCACTCACTGAAGAGCCTAACAAGCTGGGGTCAAAACCACGCTGGAGTATGTGGGTGAAAGATGCACTGCAGACCTCAAATAGTGCACAAAACGTGCACACACACCTGCATATATATATACACCGTGCACACGCCTACACACACCTGCACACACACCTGCACACCTACACACATGCACGCACGCACACACCTGCGTACACTCACCTGCACTCACAGCTGCACACCCGCACACAGCTGCACACATACACACATACACCCTGCACACACACCCGCACACCTACACCCATGCACACCCGCACACACACCCGCACACACACCTGCACACCTGGATATACACATTCACACCCTCAGAATTGCACACACACACAACTCCACACATGTAACCTCCATGCACACACACACACCCATAAACCTGCACACACACGTACATCTGATTACACACATGTATAACACACTTGCATACACACACCTGGATACACACACGTACAACACATGCACACTTAGACACACACCTACATGCACACATACACGTATGTACACACATACATGCACACATATGCATGCATGCACATACACAGCAAGCACATGATCAAGGAAATGGGGCAAAATGTTAACAAGCAAATCCAGGTAAAAGGTATTCTCTGTACTATTCTTGCTCTTGCGACTCTTCTGTAAACTTGTCGTTACTCCAAATAAAAAGTTTGAAAACAAGAAATGCACCCCCAGCTCCTGCACCCACACTCAGCTGGCCAGGCCTTCGGTACGGGAGCCCTCCGCTCGGCAGGAATGCCCTCTCCCATGGGGCATGGCACCTGGGTGTTTGGGTCCACCCTTGCATGGGACACCACAGCTTCAGGGCACCCTGTGTCTCCATGTCCGCTTCCAGCTGACGGGCCAGTCTTGGACAGCCCAAGTCTGTCTTGAGGCCTCAGAGCTGGCAGGAAGGAGACGAGGAGCTGGGGTCACTGCTGCACACCCGTGGCACTCAGCATGTGTCCAGAAGGCACTTGACGTCACCCATGAGCCTTGAGCTCCATCCAGCTGTTGGCAGAGGTTGGGCACTCTGAGTCAGGGTAGGCTACACTCTTGGAGGGGGGGCCACAAACACCACGTGGGTGATCGAGAGCGTGGCCTCGCAAGGCCTCTGAGCTGACCCTCCTGCCGCAGGTCGGGGCACCTCCCACGTCACTCCCGGAGCTGCCCTACAGGAAGGTCACCTCACAGGGGCACAGCCCAAACCTGTTACTGGCTCTTCCCGAGCAAGGGCAGGCGGCACAAGCAGAAGGAGACCTCATCTGTGTGCAGGGCTTAAGCCCCCGCCCCACATCCAGGGGGCACCGAAGCCTGTGCCCGGCTGCCAGGGAAGGAGGGATCCGAACAGTTACTTCCCAGTGAGTGTCCAATAGTGGTACACTATTCACACCCTTACCCGGATCCTCTTCCAGGGTGGCCCGGGGTGGGGGGAGCTTTCCAGTAAACAAAGATGGACTCTGGGACAGTCCACTGGGTGTTCCAAGCTCAAAAAAAAATTCACCCTCTCATCCACAGAAAAAATTACAGTAAAAATACCATGCAAGACAACGGTTCAAATACCTTTTCTAACACATTGGTTTTGGGGAAAAAAACCTGAACATGCAAATATTAACTCCAAGCTGAGCAAGAGGAGACGGACCACACAGTGCACAGGCAGGCAGAGCCCGAGGGAACAGGGAGAGGTGGAAGTTTATCTGCACGACCATCGTGCAGGCCCAGGGGCCCTGCCGCTTGCCCACAGTGCTTGCCCTCACAGGCCCAACAAGGGCCCCACTCCCTGACCACAGCTAGGAAACTGAGCAAGTGACCTGCCCTCATCCTACTGGAGGGAGAGGAGCTCCTCGATCTCGGGCCATGAGGCACGCGAGGCGGTACAGAACCCCAGCTGGGGAGAAGCCACCGGCAGGCAGGTCCAGCCAGCGTTCTCTCCGGGACTCCCTCTCGTCACCTGATGCCCGCACAAAAGAGTCACCTGTGAATGGCGTGCCTTTGGGTAAAGGCTAGAGCTGACTCGGTTGGCTTGGGGGGCAGATACTAACATCATGCAGCCCTTTATAAGCAAAACCTGTCCTGCTTAGAAGTGCATGCACCCCTACAGCCCTTCCCCGCCACAACACACACGTTCTTTCCTTCCTTGGATGTGATTCCCTCCCCCAACAGCCAGCGGTCTGCAGCCCCTGACCTCCACTCCCAGGGGCCAGTCCAGCTGGCAGGGTTTGGAGGGAGCCTTCCTACTCGGTGACATCTGAGGAACTGATCTCATAGACAAACCAAGTGGCCGTCCCAGCCCCTGCTTCTCAGTAATGAACAGCCAGCCCCTCCCTGCATGCCCATGAAAGCCCTGGGCCCTCTGTTGCTTCAACCCCAACTGAAGGTGGGGGCGCTGCTCAGCCAGTCATCTTGCAAGCTAGGGACCACTGAATCTTTTAAGGGAGCCCAGTGGCCAAGCACACGGAAGAAAACGGCACCCAAGGTCTGATGCTCACTTTCCAAAGTAAAATCCGAGAAATCATTCTGAGCAAACAGAGCTGCATTTGTAAACGGGTAGAATACTCACCAGGTGGGGAGTGGAAAATCCCCAGCTCAATCTGGCAGGGCGCAGGGCTGGGCTTCCTGTGTTCACCTGCCACGCCCACACACCGACGACCGGGTCCTGGCGGGGCATGTACCCAGGAAAGCACGGGAGAAAGTGTTCTGGGGTGCTGCTCACGTCCTGTGTCCTTAACTCTATCTCAAACTTCAAAACTTTTAAGGTTTCTGCATCTGTCTGTAAATTTTACTGCAACAGTAAAACAAACTGTACAAGCATTAAACTTCCTTTTTTAAAAAGGATTTTATTTGAGAGAGGCAGAGATAGCAAGAGAAGCAAGAGAGAGCACAAGCGGGGAGGAGGAGAAGCAGGCTCCCCGCGGAGCAGGGAGCCCGATGTGGGGCTCGATCCCAGGACCCCGGGATCATGACCCAAGCCGAAGGCAGATGCTTCACCGACTGAGCCGCCCAGGCGCCCCAAGCATGAAACTTCCTGATGCACATGCTGACTTAGGGAGAGCGTGCTGGTGTCTGCAGCTGACGAGCGGACGGAGGAAGGTCAGTGCGGGCAACCGGGCAGTGGACGCAGGACGCTCACGGAACTCCTGCAACTTCGCTTACGTCTGAAAAGGCTTGCAATATGTTCAGGGGACTACAAACTGAGTGAGAACTGGATCTTTACGAAGTTGCCTGGCTGGCTCAGTCAGTAGAGCATGCAACTCCTAATCTCAGGGTCCTGAGTTCAAGCCCCATACTGGGCTAGAGAAAATTGAAAAAAAAAAAAGAAAAAAGTTCCTTTAATCTTTTCCACAAAGCATAGCGCAGGGTGAGTGAAGTTAGGATATTGTGCGTTTCGGGGGATTACTGGCTCCCTGCTGCAGACAACAGAGATGGCGTCTCAGACGCAGCTAAGAATGACAGGACAGCAGACTTGCTAAATAGGTATTGTTTATTAAGGCTTGTATTCTCCAGAGGAAAAGTTATCCGATGTTGTCCGTGACTCCGTACAGGCGGTAACAGTTCAGAGAATGACACGTTCTCAATACAAGTCTAAATAATACAGCTTAAACTTGAACTCAGAGGGTCTTTTGGAGTAAATAGTTTTCAGAAGGTACCTGCTCTCTAAACAGTCAGATCCCCTACAACGGGCGCGTGCAGACTGTGCTGGGGCGACAGGCATGAGCACCATTTTCATGCTTAGAGTCAGACTCCAGGTGGCAGCGAGTTCTTCAAGGTCCCTCATTCCACAACACAGGACAGCAAACTCAGTTTCTCAAAGGTTTTTTGTTTTTGTTTTTTTTTTCACCCCTTCGACAGGAAAACGAAACCCGCTGCACACCGTGGAAGGACAGTCCCAGCACCAGCTGCACTGGAGGTCCTACGAGGGAAGCTCAGCGTCGTGGGTAAACAACTCAGAACGGCACTGGGACTCGCAAGTCAAGAGCTGGCTCAGGATGGCCGCACACAGCTGAGCCCGGCTGACCGCTGAGCCCAGGCCTCCGCCAGCCACCCCACATCCGCCCCGCCGGGGTCGAGGAGCCGCGAGGGACACTCCGCACCAACACAGCATGCTCACCGAATCTGAAGAACTCAAATCTATCTTTCTGTCTAGTAGAAAAGTCAAGTGGACAGACTAGCATTTTAGACAGATAATGGGCAATAAAAATAGCAAACTGGCCAAACAAGGTGATCATTAACCTGTTGATTTCAGCATTTTGAGAAGTATTTTAACAGAATACAGTAAATGACAAAACAAGCCATGGTTTCTCGTGTTTGCTAGAAAGTAAGAAAGGGTGAGAAAGTCCCCTATAAAGATGTTAAGTGACAGTGACTCAGAGTAAGAACATAACTTCTGCCAAACAACAAGAGAACCTTTGGGACGTATGAGGTTTTCTGTTCTGTCGTGAAGGGTGCTTGTGTTTCACGTTAGGTCTGACTAATAAGCGGACAAAACACATTCCTTTATTAGTGAGCTCTGTAATACTATAATACATAGAAAAATACAAATGAACGCAGATCCATCTGGGCAAAAATAAAAGACAAAGAGCATAAAGATGCAACGAGTCAGGCCCTGCACAAGACAACAGCACCAAGCACACGTTCTTAAGCTTTTTCAGTCAAATGTCAGAACACAGAAGATGCCGGTTCATCCTTATTGTTTGTTTCGATTCTGCCGTTCCTGTAAAAAGAAAGAGAGTTTAACAAACTGAGTGAACATGCCACACACACTCCCTCAGAAGCGAGGTTCCAGGCTGCCCGGTGGGCTGTGGCCCTGCCTGGGACCAGTGCACCCCCCCGGCACTGGCCAGGCCACGGCAGCACGGGAACCAGGCCTCCGAGAGCCACCCATCCACGGCATCCACCCGCTCGAGGCAAGGCCCCTCTGGCCAGGTGTGTCTCCCCTCACACACAGCCCCACCTCTCCCCACGTCTGCCTGTCGGGCTTCTCATCAATAGGGTCAGAAGCCCCCTCGGTCCTTCCTTAAAATGTTGCAACTAAACTCAGCCTGAGACATGGAGACACGGGTCTAAGAAGAAGCACACCAGCAGTGTTCTGGTGGAATTTCAATTCTCTCTCGAGCTCACTGGAGGACAGCTCAAAGCCGTGAACAGCCTCAGTCTGCCTGCAGGCAGGACCCCATGGACCAACTCAAAGACTTCCTCTTCCCAAACCCCACTCGCTAACGTACGTTTAGGACCCTAGAACCTTAAAACACCAACTGGGTCATGGGCAGAAATTTACCCCTAACCTCAACTTCCAGAACCTACTGAGCTTCGGGAAAAGACCCAAGTGCCACAGGATCTAAGATAAACCACAGCACAGGCGCTGCCTAAAACCCACCAAGGATCTTCAGCTTCATTACCAATGACCTCTGCTCTATCCCTGTAAAGTCAGCAATTCAGTATTTTACTTTATACCTAAAAGAGTTAAAACACAGACTTTCACTAACTGGAAATAATGACAAGCCCCTCTCTTTTCCACTACGATGAAAGAGGAACCAAGTCATTTTCACGTCTTACAAACTTGCTACAGCAGGTGTAGCTTCTAAAACCGCAAACAGCACTGTTATCTATGTGCCCCATTATGCGCCTTTCAGCTAAAACGGGCCGCAAACCCATCTACTGTCAACCAAAGCTTAAGAAAAGGATATTTTAATATCAGAAAAGCACAGCAAAACTTGGGATGAACTCTCTCAGACAAACCAGCTTTACAAAGTGTGTTACGCTGTCATTCTTCCCATTTCTGGGCCAGTTCACAGGCGTCTGAGCCCTGTTCTCCTACAGCACACAGTCACTCCCATGGGCTACGCCAGCTCAGGCCTGGGACTTTCTCGGTCACAGGGCGGGAAACAGAGCCAACCTCACGGCCCACTACGAGGCTTGCACTCTGGGTTCCAGATGCTCACTGTTACCCCACCCCCAGCTCTTTACCACCTAGATGCAGAGTTCCAGACTAAGACACTGGGGTTTTGAGGGAGAAAGAAGCAACGGCCTCTAGACCAGGGCTTCCCGCCCGCTGAGGGCAGGGCCTGCAGCCCCAACAGCCCCGCTGGTCCACCCCAGTGCCACAGAGTGTCATTCCTAAGTGTTCCTGACAGAGGCTGTGCACTATGGTCCCAATCATTATGTTCTCTGAAAACGGAAAAGTTACGTAGTGACATTCCACTTACACATCACTGCTGGGGACCATGCTTGGGAAGCGCAGATGATGCTGCCCACACCCTCCCATGACCGTGCTGCCCCTGCTGCAGGCCACTGGGAACTGGCGGTCCCCGGGCCCCACCCAGCGCGCACGGCCTTCAGCCTCAGCTCTGGCCCGGGGCCTCCAGAGCCCGTGTCTGAGGAAGCCAGACTCACCTTGCGCACCACCTCCTCCTCCTCCTGGCGCTTCTCATAGTGAGAAAAGTCGTCAAAGATGGAGGTTGTGTGCTTGTAGGAAGCGATAATTTTCAGCACTTGCTTTGCTTTTTCTAAGGGCACCTCCTGGGTGTCGCGGGAGTTGGTGACCGGCTTGTTGTCGTTGTTCTCCAGCCTGATGTGCCGGAGCTGGTTGTTGGGCACGTCCTTGACGAAGATCCACTTCACGTCGAACTTGCCCTTCCACTTGTCCTGAGACCAGACCCCAGCGCTCGTGCCGTAGTCCACGGGCGACCTCATCTCCGCCACCCCGCAGAAGTGCCCGCTCCCGTTGACGCTGAAAAGCAGGTACACCGGCCCCTTGCTGCTCGCGGCACGGAACGCACCGTCCAGACGCTTGTTGCCATGCTCGGTGCTGCACCAGATGGAGTACTTGATGGAGCGGTGGATGTCGTCCTCAGAGTAGCTTTTTATGATGAAAACACGTCCACTTTTAAGATTCCAATCAAACTCTTTAGGGTTATAGCTGTGGGCAGCTTTCAGTTTCTCAAGAACGGGGTGGGACTCCACGGTGGGGGCAGAATTAGGCTGGGCATTTCCAGGAGAGTTACCGTCACCGCCGGTCCCTCCACTCTGCCCAAATGCCACATTTCTGTTGCGAGGGGCGACCCAGCGGGTTTGGGGTGGCTGCTGAGGGTTCGGATACTGTGGCTGGGCCAAAGGGGGAGGCTGAGTGGGAAGAGGCTGCACAACCGGGTGGGACTGGGGGGCAGACTGGGGGGCCGGAGTCTGCTGGGGAGCCGGAGCCTTGGGCATGGGCCCCTTGTTGTCCCAGGTGCCAATGTCCATGTTATGCTTTATCGGTGGAGGGGGCAGGGCAGCCCCGATTACAGGTCCGCTCTTTGCTTTCATTTTCGGCTGGGGTTTTGCCGGCTTGCTGGCAATGGCAGCCCACGAGGTCGGCTTTGAACCTGGCATATTTACGCCTGTCCCACCATTGCCAGAAAGGACACCAGTCATCGCCACACTGCTAACGACTGACCCCA
Source organism: Mirounga leonina (assembly GCF_011800145.1). Lineage (NCBI taxonomy): Eukaryota > Metazoa > Chordata > Mammalia > Carnivora > Phocidae > Mirounga > Mirounga leonina. The sequence goes on from NW_023270490.1 coordinate 11,960,640, forward strand.
CAGTCTTGACGGCAGAGGTGGTGACATCCCCGATCTTCAGGCCCACCATGCCCTGCTCCAGGCTGTTCATTCCAGGGGCCTTGTTGAGAGTGTCACTGTGAAAGCCCGTCTGCCCATCCACAATCGTGCCACCCAGAGAGCTTGGTGGGTAAGTGTAGCTGCTCCCATACGCGGAGCTCTGAGCCTGCTGCCCCTGAGACCCACTTGTCCCCCAGGCCGAGAAGGCGGGGTTTTCGGGGAAAAAATTAAACCTGTGTTGATAGATGTTGTTTCCCAGGCCCCCAGGCTGCCCAAAAACAGCGTCATGCATAAAATGATGGTCTCCGTTACTGAGCTGTCCATAGGTGGTGAGGTATGGGATCGGAGGGTCCCCTCCGGTAGACCAGGGTGCCTCGTTGAGGGAGTAAGGAAATCCGATGGACGGTGGGTAATAGCTGGACAGGTAAGGATCCGCCATGGAGGGGTAACTGTTACTCTGGGGAAACAAGCACGGGATGAGTTAGGCCGCTTTCAAGACACAAGCCGGAGGGGATTTCCTACGTAAGTACAGGCTGACTTCAGAGCACGTCCCTGCCGACGGGAAGGCTAAGAGCACCGACTGAGAACGAAGCCGGGACTGAGAGAAGCCGGTGTCCGTCTGCGACGTCCTGGGTCCAGCTGCCGTGACCAGGCTCAGCCACTCTACCACTGGCTGTCTGCAGTCTACTCGGCAGTCCCCTCTCCCCCCACCAAGGAGTGGACCCGGAGTGAGGAATCGACCCATCCGGCAGGCAGTGATGCTGACCCACACACGACAGCGCGGGCAGCACAGAAGGCGAAGACGGCTTCACACAGGCAACGAGAGGTTCCGAGCTGCAGGACAAGCTGGGGTGCTCAGGGACACTCGCCCCACAGCCTGGTCTCACGCTGACTGCTCAACACGCCCAGGGGGTCCCCGCCCCCTGCCCCCGCAATACCCTTTCCCACACGCCTCTCCTGACAGCCCACCCCCTCTTCCGAGTCCAAAGGGGTCTCGCCATCTCACATCCCCACCCTGTCCTGGGCGTCGCCTTGGGCTCTCACAGTGGCTCTGACAGCTCCTTCACCAAAACTCTGTGTCCTCCCTGCTCTCTGAGCCAGAGAGGCCCTCACATCGGGCTCCAACCAAACCTGGGGTCCCTGACTGAGGAACCACCTGTGTGGCAGCCGGGCCGCCCCTCGAGGCAGCAGGGGCTCATCTCAGAGTCTCTGGAAGCCGGCCCAGGGCGCGGATTTACACCTGGGGGCAGCAGTTCTGACAAGGCGCCTCCTTGGGGAGAGACTCACTGGGGGTCTGGCCAGAACTGGGCCCCCCAGGCCATGCCACTGTGGGTGACTTAAATGGTTTCCTGTGGGGCGTGAGTGCTGGGGGGTGTTGGGGGGGAGGCCTCCCACCCAGGGCAGCTGACCTAAAAGTGGAAAGGCTGCAAAGGAAAACAAGAGTGGGGGGCAGCGGCAAGCTTCCCAGTCTGTGACACCATCTTCTGACCGGTCCCCATCCTCTCCCCTACCTTCCACCCCAAATAGCCAGGAAGTTCTACATGGAGAGCACTGGCTAGAGACCTCCTCCTCCAACCCCGCACCTCTCTCCAGGTGAGAAGACCTGCTGCCCCGGCTGGCACAGGGTGGCTGCTGCCACGTCCAGTCCCAGGGACTGACAAGGCGGGAGCTGGGCTGAGGCAGCCACGGAGGGCTGGAGTACCAGACAAGCAAGCATCTCCGCTTCCCTGCAGTGGGAATGCGGAGTAACTCTGCAGACCCCCGGAGGACCCTGTGGAGAACAGGCTGCTCCCCCAGCAGTCCCAGCACAATACGTGCCTGTGGCGACCCAGCCCCCTGGCTGCCAGTCCCCACGGCCACCTCCCCCCTCCCTGTCCCATCGAGGATTCATGGGGTTCAAGCATCACAGTTCCTTCCTGTTCGCTGCTCTCCTTGACAGCAGACTATTCCAAAATCAGTTTTTAAAATGGAATTAACGATTTCCCCTGTAACAAAACTCCTTAAGATGCTCAGGAAGTTTAAAAAAAAAAAAGACAACAAATGGCCACCATCGATGTTCTACAAGCCTCGGAAGAGCCGGAGCTACCCTCCCTTGAAAGGATTTCAGTGATTCTGGCCCCTTTCCTAGAACCTCTCCCTCAGTTTGCCCGCACCCAACCTGGGCCCTCAAAGAAGCCTCCTGAAGGGGCCAATCGAGAGAGCGAGCAAATCACCAGGTCTGGGCAGAGGACATGCTGCGAGGTGCGGGGCAGCCCCATGGACCAAAGCCTTGGTCGCTGGACCTCAGCATCCAAAGACAGTTCACGAGACGCCAGGTGCTCTCTGCAAAGGACTCCCACAGGGTCGGTACCTCACTCGTGACTCACACTTAACCCTTAACCATAACAGGACATAACTTAAGACCCGAGACAACATATGTTACAGTAACCACTTAAAGTCCTACCGGTGAGTGGAAAAACCTAGCATTCCAGTCCCGCGGACCCCGCTGTGCAGAGGCGGTTCTCAGTGGCTTCCACGGAAGCAGGACTGTCCAGGGCAAAGATGAAGCAACCCGGTCGGCATCCCCTGAATCCCGCATCTCTGCTCCGGAGGCAGACAGAGGCAAGGGTGTGTCTGGGAGTGAAGGGTCAGCCCTGGCTATGAGGACTCAACCCCCTCCCCCTGAGCACTATGTTGCTGGGGTTTTTTTTGAGCACTATGTTCTTATAGCGAAAGCAACGAAGACTCACTTCTGGTTGCCAGATGAAGGAGCGGTCCTGCAGCGAGAGCGTCCACGGGTGGCCGCAGGCCCACTAGGAGCTGAGCCACCGGGCACCGCGGTGCACCCCTGCACTAGCATTCACACGGTCCTCCTCCGCACAGGCCCTGGCACTCCCCGAGCAGCCCACCACCAACACCCAGGAGCTGGGCTCCATGCCAGCCCTGCCCGCCTCCTCCCAATGCTGCCCATCCTCACCGGGGCACGAGGGGCGCCTGGCAGGCCGTGTGTGTGAGCCTACCTTCTGCCTATACCCCATCTGACCGGCAGCTATTTCCTGCTACACCGGTCAGCTTTCTTTCGAAGCTCTGAAAGCCAAGCAACAAATCAGTCTGCAAAACTCTGTGAAGTCAGTCATTCATCCTGTAAGAAGACCTGGATGTGTTCACCCCCTTACTTGCTCTCTGGACCACACACTCTCCTCCCAGCGGCCCCGGTCAGTCTGTCGGTCCACCTGCAATGCGTTGGGGCCGATGGCTCCAGCCTCAACTTCCAGAAAAACTGACATTCTACTCACTTGTGAAGGTGATCTGGAATGTGACCCCCACTGACGGGGCCCCACCCCGGACGAGGCCAGACGCAGCCTGGAACGCCTGCTCCCAAGGGACACGCTGCCACTGACCACGGCTCAGCCTGGCTCGTTGACACCAAACAGGCAGCCTACTCAGCCCGCTGTGCACCCAGGGCTGCCAAAGAGAAGTCCAGGTACCAGGGATGCCAACACACGCCAGGCTTTCCCTCAGCATGTCGGCCTCGCAACAAATCTCCGTAAGGACAACACAGGTAAAACCACCACCCTGACCGATGCTCTCGCACACATTCTACACACGGCCTTTGGTGGAGTACAGGGCCTCAAAAACGGGAGGCTGACCCATCCGCAGGGCAAGAGTAGGCAGCAGAAGTGAGGAGAGACACTGCCAGGCGCTGGACTCTTCGGGGGCTTCCCCGAAGCCACACCCAAAGGGATGAACCAACGGCACAGACAACACAGACTTCAAAGCCAGTGACTACTATCCCCACATCATTTCCACTGAAAAACCACAATAAAACACAATAGTCTACCCTAAAATTCAAACTTCTTCATACTTAAAAAAATTTAGCCACGCTAAAAGAGAAAGAAAAGGAACTCATTCTGAATGGCCAGAACTGAAGCTTAAGTAAATTAAGTACACAGGGAAAGGATCAAAGGGACGCAGATGCTGGGCACGAAGCTCTGAGGCCCAGCAGGTGCACGTGGCGGAAGCCCTGGGGATACGGGTCCGGCTGCGTGTGTCCCTGAGCAAGAGGACTGTGGCTGCAGGCCCTCGCCTGGTGGGGCTGTGTGCAGGGAGCCCGGTTTCTGACACAGAGGGTGTGTGCCTCGGTCTCCAGCTGGAGGTACGTAGTTTTGAGCAAGGAGACAACGAGAAGTACGCAAAGATCCCACTAGGCCCCGCCAGCCGCACTCCGTGATGACCTGTCCCCACTGGCTGGCTGGCATCACTGGAGGCTACAGCCTACAAGACCATGCACTCCTCGCCAGCCCCTCCTGTCACCCAAGCCCACCACGACGGCCCAGCACAGAGCGAGCCATAAGCCACGGGGCTCACGGGCTCTTCATGTGACATAGGCCACCAACAGGGCATCGGTGTAGCCTGGCTTTGTGCTGGTGGGCGAAACCCCCCAACCTGCCAGAAACCCTGGGCGACAGCTGAGCACAATTTTCAAGACGAGTTTGTCTTTATAAACCGAACACCTCTCCAGGCCAGACAGAAGCTCCCTGCAAAGCGTAAGGAGGTACAAATTTCAACTTAACCAGGAGGTAACTTCTGAGAGCTGGCGTACCACGAAGAGACACAGAGAGCCCAGGACACCCTGACCCTAAAGCACCCCCCGCTAGCACTCAGGTGGTCCTGCTCCAAGTGCAGAGCAGGCCTCCCTGCACCGGGGTGACAGCTGGCACGGCTTTCCAGAACAATGCTTCAGGACGAGCTGAAACCAACTACGAGCGACCAGCACTGAGACTCGGAACAGGAGAGTTTACACAACATTCCTATAAAGTGAACATGTCCTATTAACACTGACAGCACAACTGAATTATTGAGAAAAAACTAGGAAAGTTTACTCCTGTTCCCTTCTGTCCCTGTCTCACATGACCAGGCAAACCAATGTGTTGACAACTGAGTACGTAGTCCCAGCTGCCCTTGCTTAACTCCCATAGTGCCCATACTGCCTGGCCCCTCCCCCAGAATCCCCACCCAGAATGCTGCCCCCAGAATCCCACCCAGAGCCACCTCTCCCAGAATCCTCAGCTAGAACCCCTCCCCCAGAATCCCCCCACAGAACTCTCCTCCCCCAGAATCCCCACCCAGAGCCCCTCCATAACCCCTCCCCTAAAGCCCCACCCAGAGCCCCTCTGCTCCCCAGGGTTCTCCCTCCCCCCACCATTCCCTAAAGCTGACTGAAACGTGTTCCATGTCACACAAGGGGATCCAGAGCTGCTACGTCAATGTAGGATGGTCCTGGGGGCAACTAGGAAGGAAAAAAAAACACACCAGAAGCAGTGTCCCGAGACTTTTCTGTGGGAAAAAAAAAATCACCTGCCCCGAGGACAACACTTCCGTTACAGTGCATTCCAAGTTAAATTAACTTGAAAGGCCTGCTCTGAAACACTTTCCTAATCATCCCAGGTATTAAAACTTCAAACACAAAAACCGAAAGAGGCTCCAACTTGCTGCTACAAACATCTGGGTGAAACAAACCACAAAGCACCGCGGGGCTGCCGGCTCTACCCACCGCCTTCACCGTGGTGGCCGCGCACAGGACGAGTCACTTGTGTGCACCTTCACATACGTGCAGCCTGTCACTCGAGACGAGCACACGGCGGGCGACTGCAGGCGTGCGGCTCCTGGCCACCCAAACCACTTCTCTCACTCACTCAGTAGCAGCCGTACCCTCAATCCGAGACCCGGACGACCAGCATGCAGGCGCTTTCTTTCCTCAACAGCAATCTTCACCAGCAGAGTCCAAAACTGGACGTGTCATCCATCCCCAGGGACTTGTCTGCAAGGAGGCCACACTGCATGGTGCCCCCCCCCCCCAAGAAGAAAGGAGCAACAGACACAAGCACAAAAGGAGCCCTTGCCGTGGTGGGAAGAGACACGTCCCCCCACCCTCCCACCCCATCACTGGGGAACGGAGCTCTGCCACAAACTGGCTCCATCACTTGGGCAAACCAGGCCTCTTCTTCATCCACAGAACAAGAGGACCAGGAGAATTAGGATCTAAGAGCTCTCCAGTGTTACCTGCTTCCTACACTCCAACAGTGGAGTGTTTCTGGAAAACCTGTTCGCAGCCAAGAACGTGGATTTACTCTCAAGCAATGTGCTGATTAACCATCTTGCTGAAAACCACACACGCTAACAGCCGGGACAAACAGCGACTGTTTTATGGCTGTTCATGGAGCGTCTACCTACAGCGGTCTTCGCAGCTGGCTTCCCCAGGGTGAAGAGCTGTAACTACCCTCCTGACGGAAAATCATCTGCTCCACTTCCAACCAAGGCCTCCCAATTAACATGAAAGCTCCTGCCTTATAAAAACATTTCAAGTGTATTTGAAGCAATCCCCCCACCACTTTTCTCTGGTTAAAACTTAGAACACCCTACTGCTATGATAGTCAAATCACGTAAGGAACAAATAAGATACCAAGATAAAATAAGTCCATTTAACTGCCTGCCATTATCTCTGGCAATGCATCACTGAGGCCAGGGCAGTTCTCCTCTGCAGCACCTGGTCCTGCCCAGAGGAGGGGCGGATTCTTGGGGGGGGGGGGGGGCTGGTGCTCTATAAAGAGTCTCCTGGGTGTTTTTGCTGCTGACCTGCTCAATGCAATAAGAAGGACAAAAATGGGGAAAAGTTCTAAGTTCTAAGACACTTTCGATAAGAGCAGACTAGGGAAAAAAAGAGGCAAAATAACTTTATTCCTCTGCAAGAAGAGGCTAAACTTGGTTTCATTCTAAAGCAAACAAACATAGTACATTTAAAAAGTGGTAGACATCATGGGGCACCTGGGAAGCTCAGTTGGTCAAGTGACAGCCTTCGGCTCAGGTCATGATCCTGGAGTCCCTGGATCGAGTCCCACATTGGGCTCCCTGCTCAGCAGGGAGTCTGCTTCGCCCTCTGACCCTTCCCCCTCTTGTGCTCTCTCTCTCTCTCATTCTCTCTCTCAAAAAAAAAAAGTGGTAGACATCATGCTTAAACCTACACTTCAACTAGCCCGGTGGTTTTAACAAGGGCAAGCCGGCCCCCAGGAGACACTGCCGAGACATTTTTGGTTGTCCCGCTGGTGTGTGTGTAGGGGAGCCAGTTACTAATGGCATCTTGTGGATGAAGGCCAGGAAGGCTGCTAAACATCCTACAATACACACACCTCAAAGACTGTTTCAGTCCAAAACATCTATAGTGCCACGTATCTAAGAAACGGGCAGCTGTGACCTACCGGGGCCTGCATAGCTACCAGCTGGAGCTTCATGTGGCCCACCTACTGTTACCCTCCTAACAATTTTATATGAGCAGTTACCACAACCAGTTCCACAGAAAAGGGACCTGAGACACAGAGAAGGCAAGCCACCTGAGGAAGTGTCATGGAGTCAGCGATGTAGCGAAGATTTGAACCCAAGGCCAAAGTCTGACGCCAGAGCTTGGTTCTTAGATGCTCTCCTACACCACAATTCTAATGCCCAGAGCCAAAACAACTCACCAGGAAGTTTCAAAGAACTCCACACACCTCCACTCTGCCGAAAGCAGTGCATCACTGAGTCACCAATGCTGAGACCAAGAGAAGTCCACGTGCATACCGCCCCCATGAGACACTGTTTCCTCCAGAGAGCACAGCAGCCCCACCCATGCCCCACATGTAGCTCAAGGCTACTCGTCCAAGCAAGTCGTCAGCATGCTACTTCTAATGTTTTATATTGTGCTTCTTGGTTGTTAGGATAATAAAGTCAGAAACGTAACAGTAAAGGTACATTACAAAACTCAAGAAAAACTAACACAGAAAGTAGGTTATTAAAAACAACAACAACTCACCTGATTTGACTGTCCAGAAAGGTAGGGCTCAAAGTCATTGTCATGGACCGTATCCTTCTGATGCAAAGAACCATTTTGCACTAGAAGAAGAAATTGAAAAATATTATCTCCGAATTAAAGAAAATCACTTTTAGGCATAGAAATCAAAAGCTGTAAAGTCTACATCCATCAATTCCTAGAAGTCGCTTTTATTTAAAAAAAGAACACGATCAGTATCCCACTGATATTTACATAACTACCTACAATGGTGATGCAGAACTTCTGATAATTTTGATTTTTTAGAATTTCTTTTTGAAGATTTTATTTATTCATTTGAGACACAGAGATAGAGAGAGAGAGAGAAAGAGAGAGCATGAGCAGGGAGAGAGGCAGAGGGAGAGGGAGACGCAGGCTCCCCGCTGAGCCAGGAGCCCGATGTGGGACTCGATCCCAGGACCCTGGGACCATGACCTGAGCGGAAGGCAGACAGACGCCCAACCATCTGAGCCACCCAGGCGTCCCAATATTGATTGTTTTTGATAAAGATTTAGTCATAATTTGGTAGAAGTTGACAAGATGCAAGTGCAGACAAAATAACGCAAGGCGTGGTCTGGGAAGACTATGTAGGCCAAACAGAGGTGGGTGCTTCCACAGGCCCCACAGTGCGTGCAGGACAGAGACCCAGGGAGCTTCCGGCACAGCTGGGAGGGGCTGTAACTGGATGACCTTTCTGAACTCATTGCTGTCCCGCTCCCCACTTACTTTCCACTGTTACAATGCTCAGCCAAAAAGGGAAAGCAAAGGTAAATAAAGCGTTGGGCCTTTTCCAGTCTTAAAACACGATGCACCGTATTTGGTTACACCCGAGTAACACACACTGCTTAAAAACCGCCTACCCGGTAAACATGAAGTGTCACTTGCGGGTTTGCCCCGGAGTGAGTTTCGGGGGTTTATCCGAAGCCACAAAATCACAAGAGATGACCCGAGACTCGCAAAGCAAGGGCTGTAAGTGCTGGGGTCCCGAGCTAGCTGGCAGGGCGGCCCCAGAGCCGCCCAGCGCGCCCGCAGCCAGCCCGCCACCCCCACCCCGCCGCCTCCTTCCCTCCCCCTGCAGTGGGGACGAGGGGGATCGCTCGGACCGCCCATTTGTTTACTTCTTGAAAAGCCCGCTTTCAGACTGCCAAACCTCCCCAAACGCTACAACCTAAAATTTTATCTCCCGGAAGCACACGGAGAAAAGTTTCCGGTTCCAGATGCCCTTCCTGGACCTCTCCCTCCCCCGCAGAGCCCGCTGTCGCTCGGGGGGCTCCTGCCCCCCCTCCGCCTCCCCGGGACCTGCACAGCCCGTGCCCACCTGGCTCACCTTTAGTATCTTGTCCTTTTGTTCTCTGCGTCGCCGCAGGCCGGGACGTGCGTGCAGACGGAACCCGGGAGAAGGGAAACACAAAGTTATTCACGAGCAGCCGTCCCAGGCGTGCGGCGCGCTCCGGCCCGAACGGGCCCCGCGCGCACCGGCGCCCCGACGCCCCCGACGCCCCGCGCCCCCGGCCCCCGACGCCCCGCGCCCCCGGCCCCCGGCCCCCGGCCCCGCTACCTGGGGGTCCACGCTGGTGGCCGACATGCTTCATGAACAGCCCGGCGAGGCGCGGGGCCGAGGCGCCCGCCGGCTCGGGCCTCCCCGCGAGGCCGGGCCTGTCACCCGCGCTCTCGCGGCCCAGGGCCCGCCGCCTCCTCCCCGGGCGCCGGCCGCGCGGCGGCGGCGGCGACCACTGGGCGCGCGGGCCGCTCGCGGGGCGCGGCGCAGGGCAACAAGCCTGGACGGGACGCACTGCCGAGGAGCCGACCCCAATGGCGGCGGCGGCGACGGCGAGGGACGAGGCTGCGCGACGTCAGCGCGCGCAGAGCAGGCCGGGAGCGCCGACAGGCCGCCACGGCCGCGCCTGCGCGCCATCGCCCGGCGGGACGGATCTCGCGCCCGGGTCTCGGAATCGCGCGGCGGGGGCGGGGCGAGCCCGGGAAGTCACGTGGGCGACCTGCGGGCGGGCGGCGGGGGGCCGAGCGGGAAGCGGCGGGTGGTTAGCGGCTGGGCTCCTCGGTGCGCCCCTCCCGCCTCAGCCCCTGGCGCCTTGTGCGTATCCCCGAGGTCTGAAGAAGCAGCTGAGCCGGCGAGCACGACCACCTACCTGAAGCCGCTTACGGCAGGCTGGACCCCAGACTACCCTGCCGCTCACCCAGACGCCCCGCAGACATTCCTCAGAGGGGCACCCTCAGTGGAGCTCTGCGGCCGTTGGGGCTGCACCTCTGGGCTTCCCAAGTTTTGTCTGTGTCCTTGCTTTCTGCAACGGCTGTTCCTGGGGAGCCCTGTACTTGGGCCTCCTTGAGGGTCCTGCTTTTCCAGCGCTCTCTTGGGTCTCTAGTTTGTCACCGGTTTGCGTGTTGGAGTCTTGACCCCAATTTCACCATGGGGAGGAAAAGAGAGTTCAGCCCCACACTGTGCCGTAGTCCAGGAGGGGCACGGGGCCTTTTGGTCTCTGGTTAAGGATGGACAGCCCCTCTTGGCTCCGACTTCCTGAAAGGAGTCCAGTTCTATTCCTCACTCACCCCCACCCCTCCCAGTGTAGGGCCCCCAGCCTGGACCCTGCTCCCAGCTCCAGAGCCCCTGTGGCCGCTTCCTACCTTGGCTTCCAGATGGGTCTCTTCTTCCTTCCCCTCGCTCTCTCTCCTGCTCACTCCTGTAACCTTCACAAGCCCAGGGTTCTGATGAAGGAGAGAGGCCTAGGATGCTGGTTCACGGTGGGGAGCCAGGCAGGTGGGCATCAGAAGATCGCTCTCCAAAGCAGGGCCAAGGGGGATGCCAGCAGGCAGGTTATGCACTAAGCAGGGTAGATGGAGACTGCTAGGATCATAGTGGGATCCCAAGACAGGCTCAGAGACTACACCGGCGCTGGAGAGACAGGATCAGTGGGGTACCAGACAACATCTCTGGCGGCTGTAGGAGGAGGTGTAGATGGCTCCAGCAGGTGGGTGGGCCATGGGGGAGTCCACTGCACCACATTGCTCATCGTTGGGTCTCCCTGGGGCCCTGTCTGACCTAAGGATGGGAAAGGCAGGCTGGGCACAAGGCCCCGAGGAAGATGTGATGCCCTGCAGATGAATCTGGGTCCAGCACCTTGATATACTTGGGCCATGGGCAGCTCAGGCTAAGGCAAAACCCCATCTTTGTACTTGAAGGTACAAGGTGGGAGACATCCGCAGTCGCACTCCCTAGCCCTCCACCCGGACTGCACATGTACGCATGGGTCTGTCTGTCCCCTGCACACAGCTCTGCATCTCCCTGAAGCGATCAGTGACCACCCACTGCTACCCTCGTCCCTCCCAAGGTCATTCCTGGGCTGTTCAGGCTCAGGCTGCACTGAGCATCCCCGCCCAGGTGGATTCGCTGTGTCAGATGTGGCCCATGGCTCCCAAAAGAGGCTGCGTGGACTCATCCAAGCTGGGGGCGGGGCCTAACAGCTGGTGGCCCTGAGTGCAGGTGACCGCCTGGCTGGAGCAAACTCTCCGCTGGCGGCTGGACATAGCTCACCCAACAACTGGCCTTTGGGGGGCTGCAAACAACACCTGTCCACCCAATGAGTAGTGAAAGCACCCATACCAGCATCCAGTCGCTCTCTGGTCACCTCAGCTAAACTCCAAGTTTATTCCTAATCAGGGGCCTCCTTCCGGAAACCCCCTCCTCTGTGGAGCTTTCCGTGGAACTGCTTCATCCCCAAAAAACCTGCTCATGTTCTCCAGACATGTGCCCCCCCACCCCCAGAAGTAACCTTGACATGCCTGCTGTGAGTCACAGCATTTTACAGGTTCGAAACCTCCTCTTTTTAAATATTTAATTGGGTCGTTCATTCCATAAGTGTTCATTGAGTACCTGCTTATGTGGGGTGCTGAGGGTATGCAGCAGTCTCTGCCCTGAGGAGCTGGCAAGGGGACTGGGGAACATTGACGCAGCCTGAAAAGTGGCTCAGCTTAGCCATTGAGCGCCTGCTGTGTACAAGGAACCACGCACAGGGACAGAGAATGAGCCAGATGCTGCCCTGTGACCCAGAAGGGAGACAGATGGGGATAAACAGGTCACCTTGGATTAGAGCTGAGACAGCCAGGAGGGGCGCTGGTCTGGCCTCAGGAAGGCCTCCGGGGCCCCGTCCAGCACAGAGGCTCGGGGGGCAGCAGCTCGTCAGCTAGGACTTGGAGCCAGGACGCAAAGCAGCTGCATGCCCACTGGAAGGGCAGCTCCCCGTGGCCAGGCCGGGCTGGTATCCACTGCTGCGTGCAGTGCGGGTAGACAGCCTGGCGCGGGGAGGTGCACGATAACGGGTTGAGAGCAGACCAGTGAGGCGTCAGCAGCTCTGGGGGCCAGGAGCAGCTGAGCCTCCCAGAAGTTAGAGAGCTCACCGGGGCCACACAGTGAACCCATGGCCAGCTGGAGGACTTTAACCATCCATGGCACCCAGCAGTCTGTCCTGTCCTCAGCGGGCACCCTCAGCTCCACCCCCTCTGCATGACTTCCTGAAGTGCCGGCCGCACCCCTCCCCATGCCAGTCTCTGCTGGTCAGCTCCTTCCCTGCTTTTCCAGGAGCTGAGCTTTTAGAATCTTAACTCCACTTTGCCAGTGGCATCTTCTGCTTCCTCGGTCCCCAAAGACAGTGCCAGGTGGTCACCCAGATGTCTCACCGGTGTGGGGGCAGGATACAGAGGCACCCTGCTGGCGGTCGATGCGACAGTGGGAGCTGGGGTGCTCTGCACTGTTGTCCCAGCTCAGGCGGCATTAACCTTGGCAATGAGATGAGGCTGTGGCAAATCACCCTGCACGGCTCGGTCGGGGGGGCTCCCCTCACCTGGCAGGGGGGGGCAGCTCTCAGCCCAGGAGGGCCCAGCACAGCTGGCTCTGTGCAAGGTGAACACCTGGGCTCACTCTCTGCCATCTGTCTCTGGGCCTGTCATGACATTTATTATTTGCTGCTTAAGGTCACACTCCCTGGGGCAGGGGGTGTTCAGAGGGGGAACACAGGCCCTCATAGGCTCCCCAAGCCCATGCTTGTGACTGGGTGCCCTCCATGTTCACACCCAGACCCCTGCTGGGGGGACGGGCAGTAGCGGTGACCTGGCAGAGGACAGTGGAGTGGACAGCTAAGAATCTGTCCTAGGGGAAGGGGAACAGGGAGACCCCCAAACCCCCAACACATCATCCCATGGGATGTCACTTTACAAGACACAAGTTCAAGGACAAAAATATTAAGAATATCAAGATGGTGACCGCAGAGGTTGAAACGTCAAGCGCTGGCCCTTCTGAGTGCGGTGGAATGCCCTGAGGGCAGGCCTGGGTCACAGGGCCTCCAGGCACCATGAGGACTCTGCACCAGGGGTTCGCAGGGAGAGGGGACTACAAAAGCCAGTGGTCAGAAAGCTGGGGGTAGGGGCTGGACCAGGTGCCTGGGGAGGGTGGGCAGGTGAGGCAAAAATGAAGAACAGGGCACATCCTGCTTTTCTTTTGGGGAGACTCCCCTTGGTCCCTGTGGTTTGGAGGTGGCACCTCACCTGGCCCCGTCGGAGCCTCAGCCGGGACAGTGCCTGGGTCTGGAGATGAGAAGCTTCCCCTGGTGCTAAGCCGTGCACACAGGGGCTGCCAGTGGCCATGCTGGCCTGGAAGTAGTTGGACACAGAGGGCAGGACCCAGAGTGGGAGAAGCAGGCCCGTCCAGACAAGCTGGAAGCAGTCCAGCTCTGCGCTTTTGGCCACAGGAACCAATACATTTCATGTCTGCTGAAGCTTTCGGTTTCTGTCACTTGCACCTGAGGGTCCCGACCACAGGGATGATGCATGGCGTGCAAACCCCGGGCCCAGACATCAGACTCACCAAGGAGGGTGTCTGCGGAGCCTGGGTGACCATCACCAGCCGAACGCTGCTCAGATAGCACCTCTCAGCTGGCTCCAGGGTCCCCATGACCTGCCCCACACAAGGCCTGCACCCTCAAATGCCTCCAGTCCCCACGACAACCAACTACAGGCACGTCCCCCCCGCCTGTGATACTCTTCCCAATCTCTGACAGGCACACTCAGCCCCTGCTTCACCTCCTCTCCCAAGCCTGCCCTAGACTCTTGGGTGGTCTGTCCCTCCCTTCTGTGGCTCCCCTGAACATCACACTCACTCTGGGGGATCTTGGGGCTCAGCTGAGTCATCACTTGTCTGCAGGATCCGTGCTGACCTGCGTGTGAGATGCCGGCCCCAAGCGATGCCTCTTCGTGAGTCTGAAAATCCAAAGTGAGGGAGAGATAGAAAGAAAAAGGTTTTGCGCCCCTATAATCCCTCAACCCTTGAGCTCTGCCTGCACGGGGTTGGGGAATTTGGGACCTGTGTACTGGTGCAAACTGTCAGCTGTGCTTTCCCTGGAGCCCCCCTACCAAAGGTGGGTCGAGCTCCCTGATCCAGCCGTCCCCAAAGCTGAGCCCAATTCCCCGAGTCCCTAGGCTGGAATCTGGGCCCAGATACGGGATCTTTCAAGGTTCCAGCTGATGCCCTGGTGGTTGCAGACGGCAGAGCTGGCCAGTGGACATCCCAGGCTTTCCGGGCAGTGGGGCAACAAGGCGGCTGCTCATCACCCCTCCTTCCCCTTCAAGCTGTGCACCACACCCTCGGTCCACCCCCCATCCTCCTGGCTCAGCTCTGAGGGGCACCTGGGCTCAGGGAATGGGCAGGAAGAAGCCAGGCTCATCCGTACTGAACTGTTTTCATGGAGAGGCCAGTTGTCCTGCCCAGGCCTGGGCCCACACATGCCAGGAAATAATCTGATCCAATGAGCCTGAGGTGATTCGGGCTGGCCCACCGAGGCAGCCCTGAAGCTGTGGGTCCAGTGGGGCCCGGTGCGGTCCAGTGGGCCCCCAGCTCGGTTAAGGTCCCGCAGGTTCATCCTCAGCAGGCGGGGAGAAGCCCTGAGCCCCACAGCTGGTGCTCGCCTTTCCCCGCGCCACCTGCTGGCCTCTGGCGGCTCTGCCCGTGGCTCCCTCTGGCCCCCTCACCCCAGAGCCCATGTGCCAGTCCGGCTGCCCCTGGGGTCCGCAGGCTCCAAGGCTCCCAGCACGACTGCCGCGGCAATGAACCCTCAGGAACACCCCCCAGTATCAGTGACCTGTCCACTCCCTCCTTATGCTTCCTGCAGTGACCCCAGAAAGCACTTATACCCCAGGGTCTGCTCTGGAGAACTCAAGGTAAGACGCAGGGGTGAAGAAGGCGGGATGACACAGAAGCCTCCTCGGAGAGATCCTTCCCCCCTCGTTCTCTTCCCTGGGCCCCTTCCTCCCGCAGGTCCTTGTGGCACCGTGGCCAGGCACCCTTCTGGGCTCTGAGGACCACGTCTGCTGCAGTTCTCGCCCTCCCGCCCTGGTCATCCATGGCCAGCCCCGCTCAGTGAGATGGTGCAGATGGCCACGAGGCCGTGTGTGCTTTCTGCTGGCCACAGCTGTGAGGACAGAGTCCCCCATCACCATCAGCGAGGGGCCCAGCTGCAGCACTGGGTCAGAGTGGGCTCTTAGATGGAGTGCGGGCCACCAGGCAGGAGCTGGGAAGGCTCTGATGTGGACAGCAGTGTGGACGTGGCGGCAGGGGTCCCATCACCAGCGGCTCTGCCCCCACCCTCCCACACCTGTTCTTGCCCCCTCAGAAGCCCAAAGCCTCTATGGGCCTGTCCTGTGCTTGCCTGGGGCTCTGTGGCCACAGGAGGGGAGCTCCTGTGACAGCCAGGCTTCCGGACCCCCCCAGGGGAGAGCTCATGGAGCCCTATTCTCAGCCAGGAGAAGGGGTGCACAGAGAGGGGGTCCCCTGCCCCATCTCAGAGGAGTTTATGGGATGCCTCCTGGCCTGGGCAGCAGGGGAGATGAGGCTGTGCCCAAGTGCCAAGGACTCAGTTCCCCCTGCCCCTCCCTTGTGTGGACCGGCCTTCACCTGGCCTCAGAAGCCTCACTCCAGGGGAATGTGTCCAGTAGGTCGGCACGCCCGCCCAGGCGTCCTGACCCCAATCATCTCCAAGGAAAGCCAGGCTTGGGCGGACAGCATGTCACACAGCTTACATGTGAGAACATTCTCAGGTGGGTGTGGGCTTGGGGGAGGCGGGGACTGTGGGTGGTGATGCTGAGCTGGCCCCTCTCCTACTCTGACAGGCCAGCCCCTCACACTGGTGGGGAGAATTCGGGGACATTCCCGTCCACACCCGGCTGACTCTGAATCTCTCAGGCAGAGCGGGAGTCTTGTCTGGCTCCAGAGCAAACAGCGCGGGTCCTGGGTCGTCTTCAGACCCCCATCGGTAAATGACTGGGGTGACCTGTCTCACCCCATCTCCCGTCTGGCATCCTTTCACCTGGGGAAATTTCGCAGTAAAGATACGGCACCCCTGAGGTCAAAGAGCTGAGCCATCGGAGACATTGACGGAAAACTGACAAAGTTAACTGAGAAACGTGGGCAGGTAGTGGGTAAGCAGGGCACGTCTGGGAGTCAACCATGGGGCAGTAATAGTGCTGATGTCTCAGAGGGAGAGGCTGACGGCCGTTCAGCTGCTTACTTTGAAACAACTGTAGAGTCACAGTGCCTTTCAAAGAAACGTGCAGGGGTCCAGCTCCCCCACCCATCCCGTGGTGAGACCTTGCGTAGCTTCAGGGCAAGGTCAGATCCAGAAATGGGCCCGGTTGTGCCACTGAATGGGTTCAGACAGTGACTTTTATTTTCTTTGTATTTTCAGTATTCTCAATATTTCCAGAATAAGCATGTGATTGCTATTTTTACCTTCGTGTTTCTCTTTAATTATATAAGCAACTCATGGATAATTCTTTGTTTCAAGAATTTCAAACATGGGGTGCAGATGAGCAAGGCAATGAACGCCTGGCCTCCTCCTCCTTCCTCAGGGGTCGACCCGTCTGCCCCTGCTCCATGCCCACCCTCAGATGCACAGGGATGTGGGTACCAAGTTTCCAGCCCGTCCAGCCCCCGGGTCCAGGCTTCTGCTCCCACGGACGGTTGTGCCCAGATGCACGGACCCACGCTTGCCAATCATCTGCCCCTCGGCTCAGGCAGCAAATCCCCCTTTCAGAGCCACTTCCTTCCTTCCACTTTGTAATTAGCCAAACGGTGCAAGTTTGGGATTTCCAGAATCGAGGGAGACTGCTTCTACCTTGCCAGCCCCAAAGTGGTAGGGTCAGAGGGAACGGACCACAGAGGTGCCCCCAGGGGAAGCCGCCTCTGCTGCCGGGGGCACCTGGGAGAGCCCCCCACCGAACCCGTCCAGTCCCCAGGTCCAGAGCGTCCACAGCAAACCTGGGGGCTGCAGAGCTCCCCGCTGAGGGAAAAGCAGACTGGAGACTTGGTACCCACCTCCCTGTCCATCTGAGGGTGGGACTGGAGCAGGGGCAGAGGGCTGACCTGAGGAAAGCTTCCAGAAGGACCCTGGGGCAGGTGCCCTCAGGGGTTTG
The DNA here is from genome assembly GCF_011800145.1 of Mirounga leonina. NCBI lineage: Eukaryota > Metazoa > Chordata > Mammalia > Carnivora > Phocidae > Mirounga > Mirounga leonina. Next base: position 11,977,969 of record NW_023270490.1, read on the forward strand.
CTGAAGCCAAAGATAAGGATACCTCTGCATCCTGGGCAGTGGAGCATGGACGGGGCAAAGGCCTGACATCTTGAGACCGACATGTTGAGAGGTCCCATCTGGGGTCCAGCCCCCACAAACCCCGAGCTGTCCCTCTGTCCCTCTCTCCATTGCCTACCAGGCCACCCTGGCCCGGGGAGGCAGGAGGGGGCGGAGAAGGGGGTGCAGCGCCCTGCTACTTGCTGCCTGGTTTTCCAACCACACCCTTTACTGGGATTTCCTGCAGGGAATCCGGTGGCTCTGGGCCTCTAATAGGAGAAGGTTTCAGGGACTCTCTGGGATCCTGGCAGCATCGGGGCTGAGTAGCTGGGGTAGCCAGGACAGTGACGGGTTTCCTCGAGGGCAAGGTGGGAGCCCCCATCCCCGGCACGGGAAGCACAGGTGTGGGCTGGTATATAGGAGCCCGGGCTCCCAGAGGCTGGGTTTGCGGTTCATGCAGCCCCACATGGAAGGTGAGGGAGGGCTGCTGGGGCAGGTGCCTGGCCAGGGCGAACCGGAGTTAGACCCCAGACCCCTCCACCCCCTCCCACTTCTCTGTGACCCTTGCTGTGGTATGCCCACCCTGCCCACAGCCCTGCCATGCCAGAACAGGTTAGGCCTTCCTGCCCCTGCCCCCGACTGTCAGCCCCCTGCCCCCCACTGTCGGCCCCTCCTGCACCCCCACTGTCAGCCCTTCCTGCCCCCACTGTTGGCCCTCCTCCCCCACTCTCAGCCCCTCCTGCCCCCACTCTCAGCCCCCCTGCCCCCCACTGTCTGCCCCCCGCACCCCACTGTCGACCCCCTGCCCCCCCACTGTTGGCCCCCACCCCCAATCTCAGCCCCTCCTGCCCCCACTGTCAGCCCTTCCTGTCCCCCCACTCTCAGCCCCTGCTGCCCCCCATTGTCAGCAATGACCCTACAGAACCTGGTTCCTTGCTTTATTCTTCACAAACCTGTTTTTAAAGGGCTGCACACTGTGAGCAGACGGGTGCTGACACTGGATAAGAGCTGCCAGGAAAAGCATGTTAGGGATGAGAGAGGGTTTAGGGCCTGAGCGGGCAGAAGAGTAAGGTCTGCCCCAGGAAGCAGGGAGTAGGTTTGAGCTCCTAGGCAGGGGCCAGGGGGGCAGCAGGGCCATGGCCCCCACACCCCATCCAGCCTTCCTCTGCATCCTTTACATCAGAACATGCTCTGCCCACCTGGGAGCTCCAGCTTCCCTGGGTACTGCCCTCTTCCCATGTTCCCTAACTGTTGGGCTTGGGGGCACTGGGGCCCCAGGGCTTGAGCTGGTTGGTGGAGACCCTGTGGCCATGACCAGGTCTGAGGAAAGCCTGTCCCATGTGGCCGGTGGCTCTGATCTGGGTCTGGAGCAAGTGCAGTTTTGAAACCTGGGACCCCTGGCCGGCAGTGGGGCACCCCATGTCTACCTAGGAAAGCGGAGGTGCCCAGCCAGGCCCAGGGGGGTGGGCTGGTTCTGAGGCAGAGCAGGGGGCACCTGGGAGGGCAGTGTGCAGGTCTAGCCCTTGAGCCATGAAGATCGGGGACAGCCGGGTTTGTGTCCTTCCCGAGCTCTGGGGAAGGGGCTGGCCTGAGCTCACCTCTGTCACCTCCTCAGCCTCAGTATCCAGGTGGGACTAGGCTGGAGGGTGAAGCCACACGGTGCGGGCTGTTTTCCCGTTGGAATCATAGCCCCCAGGGCCGCAGTGACCCGACACCAGGGACCTCTGGGAAGGGGTCACAAGAGTCACCATTCCAGCTACTGTACCTGCTGCATCAGACTGGTCCTGCTGCTTGGGCGCCCAGACCAGGTGCCCCCGCTCTTCAGTGCTGCACACTGACCAGCTGAGACCCTCCTGGCCGGGCCGGGCGCAAGGATGTCTCATGCCCCCTCTGCTCCAGGGTTCAGAGCAGAATGTCCAGGGAAACTGCTCCAGGGCCCGGCCCGGCACTAGGTAAGCCTATCCCTGGGAGCCCGGCGGCATCCCTGAGAGGGGGATGCCCTCCCCTCTGGGGGGGGGGCACTAACTGCATAGTTCAGAACCCCTGGAACCTTCCGCCTTCAGAGGCTGGCACTGGCACCTGGCCCGGGAACTCGGAGCTGACCCAGAGCATCGCCTCCCCCTTCTGCCTGCCTCCCCCCTACCCCAGGTCCTTTAGCCAGCAGTAGGCCTCTGGGGCCTCGGGAGGGATGTCCGTGCTCCAACCCCTCCCCCTCCGTCCCGAGAGTCACCGCCCACCCCTGTGGAGTGGAGCGAGGCCCCCGCCTGGGAGCCCCGTGACACACCCCTGCTGCCGAGAGCGCGTGATGCTGACTGCCACGCTGCCCCTTCCAGAAAGCAGTGGGGCCCCCGGCTGCTCCCCGTGCCCTCACTGCCCAGCTGCTGGACGCAAAGGCCCCTGCTGTCCCCAGGCGGGGCCCAGGGCTCAGGAGCCCTGAGGCAGGCTGGCTGGGCACATTCCGGGACTGGCTTCCGTGGGCCCCGTCACTGCTGCAGGACTGGTCAGGGCTGGTGCTTGCTCCATGGGGCCCGAGGGCAGGGCCAGGTGCTGGTGCTGCAGCCCAGAGCTAAGCCGCTGGGCGGCTGACAACAGTCCCACACAGGGGCGCTGTGGGCCCCTCTCTCTGTGTGGCCACACCTTGGGCCAGGGCACCTGCTGCGCTGTGTCCTGGGGAGGCCAGGACCACATGGATGGGCAGATCCTGGGCCAGCTGCGCCCCCTTGCAGAGCGGGAGGAGGAGGAGGAGGAGGAGGGGGCCAGGGCTGCCCCATCCGCAAGGCCGGCCTTCCCGGGGATGGGCTCTGAGGAGCTGCGGCTGGCCTCCTTCTATGACTGGCCACTGACCGCCGTGGTGCGGCCTGAGCTGCTGGCTGCCGCAGGCTTCTTCCACACCGGTGAGTTCTGGGGGCCTGGGTGCCATTCGGGACCCTGCTGGCCTGGAGCCCCTCCCCCAGGGCAGGGCGGGTCTGGGCCTGACACAGAGGGGGGCGGGGGTCCTGCGGCCTTTCCACACCTGTCCCTCCCCCTCGGAGTCTCTCCTCGGGTGCTTCACACAGTGGCGAGTACACGGGGCAGTTGGGATGGGAGGTGTCTGGGGTGTCCACGGGGCCCCTGGGGTCCAGGGACAGGCCTGTAGCAGCCCCGACCTGCTTGCCTTCCTGTGAATGAATGTCTGCATCAGTCCCAAGGCCCTGCTATCCCCACTTCACCTTTGAGAAAGTGGGGTCCATGTGAAATCCAAGGAGAATACAGGGCAAAGGGGGGCAGAGAGCAGTGGGAGCCCCCAGGGTTCCTGAGTGACCCCAGATAACCCTTGCCACATAAGGAAAGGCCACCTGGGAGCCCCCACGGCCTTGGGGGGCACACCTGGCCAAGTGGGTGGGTGCTGAGAGGCCGGGTGTGGGCAAGGCCAGCATCCGTGCTCCACCTAGGCCAGCAAGACAAAGTGAGGTGCTTCTTCTGCTATGGGGGTCTGCAGAGCTGGGAGCAAGGGGATGACCCCTGGACAGAGCATGCCAAGTGGTTCCCCAGGTAAGGACCCTGCAGGCCGCTCCTGGGGCTGGGCACGGGGGGGGGGTGTTGAATCCTGGGGATGGGGGCCTCTGGGGATAGCATTTTTGCTGTTTCTTCCCTGATGCTCCACAGAGGCTGTCTCCAAAACAGCCTTCCCAGCAAGTGCCTGACACTCAGCCCCAGCTGCCCTCTGCAGGGCACTAGGGGGCACTAGGCTGGCTGGAGGGGTCCTCCAGCAGCCCAAGCCCGCTGCCACGAGACCTCCCAACCTGCTTTCTCCAGGTGCGAATTCCTGCTCCAGACAAAGGGATGGGACTTTGTCTGCAATGTCCAGGAGGCTTGTTGCCACCTGCCCGGCTCCTGGGTGAGTCCTGCCTCTCCTTAGGGCTCGGGTGGGGCGGGTCCCTCCCCACCCCCACTCCTCCCTCTACTCAGGGCACAGATGTTCTCTGGCTCCTTTCAGGACCGATTGGAAGAACCAGAAGACAGGGCCCCTGCCACCCCCTCAGGTGAGCCGAGGTGCGTGCCCCGTGCTCTGCTCCCTGGGCACCTGCGGCCTGCACTGTGGCGGAGGTGTTCAGTGCAGGGACAGTGAGGCTACTTGGCCAGGTGTGAGGGTGCTACCTGGGCTTGTGGGGGGGGCAGGGGGCTGCATGCAGGTGCCCTGTGTGTCTGGTGCTCGGGGGAGGGAAGGCAGTCCCCGCTACCACTGAGCAGCCCGCTGTGGGCATCGCCAGTCCCACGGCCGACAATGGGAGCGTGAAGAGAGGCAGCTGTGCAGCCCGTGCCCCTCGCCCCGGAGGGGGCTGCAGTCGGGAGCGCGCGGGGGTGGGGGGCGCTGTCTACACCTGCAGCGTGTAGGGACTGCAGGGCAAGGGTCCGAGGGCTCCAGGGTTCAGACCCTGGCTCTTCTAAGTCTGTAGCAAGTGACCTCTGCTCTCTGAGCCTCATCGCCCTGAGCTCTGACACAGGGATGGCGTCGCCCTCGCCTGGAACCGAGCCGGTCTGCGTGATGCTCTGGGAGCAGCGCCCGGCGCCTGGCGGGGTTCTGTCTGTAGTGGCCTGGCGATGAGCTCTTACTATCTTTCCCGTGTGGTGGCGCCTCTGAACAAGGGGGAACAGCCCTCCCTGGAACGTCAACAAGGTGGCCGTGACGGCCACAGAGGCCCTTGGGGGCCGGCCACGGTGGCAAGCCGCTGCCCCTCTCCTGTGACCCTGAGCCCCCCCCCCCAGCCCTCCCTGCCCTCGGCCCAGTGCCCCTCACCCTGCCGGCAGGTGCCGGGGGCAGCCAGGACTGGTCCGCGTGGAGCCGGTGCCCAGCGGTGCGGGCCGTGCTGCGCGTGGGCTTCGGGCTGAGCCACACACAGCAGCTGCCGCAGCAGGCACCAGTGGGCGGCGCCCGCGGGCATCTCCGCATCCCAGCTGGCGGCCGACCTATTCCAGGAAGAGGAGGGGGGCCGGGTGACGGCGGCCAGACGTGCGTCCCCGCCCTGGCCTCTCCCTGCTCGTCCCTTCTGGGCACAGCTCTCCTCGCAGCCCCACGGCGCCGGGCACAAGCCCCTCGGCCACCACGCGGGATCTGCGGGGGCACGTCATGGTGGCGTGGGCCCTGGGGGTTCCGGCATGCCGTGGAGGGGCAGGAGGGGGCTGTGGGGCTGGGTGGGCTCCTGCCAGAGCCAGGCCTGGCCTGTGGCCCCTCCGCGTGGGGTTTCACTTCCCCGGGGGCCTCTAGTCCGTTCCTCACCACCTACAGCTCCTGTCCACACGGGTCCTGAGCTGCCCACGCCCAGAAGAGAGGTCCAGTCAGAAGGTGCCAGGGAGCCAGGTGAGGGTGGGACCCACGGGGGGCAGGGCCAGCTTCCCCGCATCCTGACGGAGGGGTCCCCCATTAGCCCAGGACAGAAGGTGGAGGTCTGGGGGTGGACACTGTGTCCTTGGAGAAAGCGGGTGGAGCCCTGGCCCAGAGGGCGCTGCTGGGTTCTCGAACCCCCAGGAGCCCGGGATACAGAAGAGCAGCTGCTGTGCCTGTGGGAGGAGCGGACCTGCAAGGTGTGCCTGGACCGCGCCGTGGGCACCGTCTTTGTGCCCTGTGGCCACCTAGTCTGTGCCGAGTGCGCACCAGCCCTGCAGCTGTGCCCCATCTGCAGGGCCCCCATCCGCAGCCGCGTGCGCACCTTCTTGCCCTAGGCCAGGTGAGTGGCCACGGAGCTACCCACAGGCAGAGCCCAGCCTGGCCTGACGTGGGCACGTCCCCACGCGGGCCTCAGAGATGTCAGGACGGGCCTGGACAGGGACCCCCAGCACACCTTGTCTCCCGCGATCTCAACACCGGGGCTGACTGGCGTGGGCGGCGGCAGGAGGGAGCACCTCTACTTCTTCCAGCTCCCTGGCCCCGGCAGATGTTGCTGATCAACCCATTACCTTCCCTCGACGCTCACACCCACGCTCTGGGTCCTTCTCAACGCAGCACCCCGGCTGGCCACCACCTGCTGGGGCACTTTAACCATACCAGCTGGGCCCAACTCTGCCTTGACTTCCCCAGGGATCGGGGGGATAAAGCCCCTGTCCAGCCGGGTGTGTGGGCTACAGCCAGGCCCAGGGGAGGATGGCTCTGGAGGTGGGGCTGTCATGAGGCAGGGCCTGGGCAGAGACCTTAACCTGGCGGCCAAGGCCAGGCGGGAAGGCGTGACCGGTGAGGGAGGGGAGCGTGAACCTTGGATTTTTATGGCTGGCAGGAAGCATGGCCTCCTCCTGGTAGTCAAAGGATTCTGTGTCCCCCATCCCGTCTCTCCGAGCGTCTTCCAGGGGGGTCAAGTGGCCGGGGAGGGAGCTTCCTGCAGGCTGGAGTCTTTGGTCCATGGACAAGCCAACCAGGAGTAGCCCACTCATCCCTCCTTCTCTCCCAGGTCCTTCAAGAGCTGGCGGGCACCCTGCCCATCTCCGCCTGTCCCTCGGGCCACACGGCAGGCCTGCTGAGGACAGCTGAGCTGGCATCCACAACGGGCTGTCCCAAGTCCCCAGACGCAGCCCAGGGTGGAAGGGAGCTGCAGACGTCATGGCAAAGGGAGTGGGTGTAAAGGTGGTTTTACTGATGCTTGGATGCTTTTGGAGATTCACAATAAAGTGGGTTTTCCCTGGATGGTGCTCAGCAGCCTCTGTTCCAGAAGGTCCCCCGCCCCCGCCCACTTATCAGCGGGGCAGCACGGCCACACATCTCCCCACATGCCTCCTCGTGTCCACAGGGCCCCTTCCGTCCCCTCTCTCCTCTCCCTCGTTCTGTTCTTCTCTGCGTTGTGAGGACTTCTAAAACCTCTAGCCCCGGGCCACTTCGGAGACTGAGCTTGTAATTCTCCACCAAACTCCTGCGTCTCAGGGAAGGAGGTCTACGGGGCAGCGTCCTTTCTACTTTCTATTTGGGGGTACTGTGGGGACGCTGCAGGACCAGGGCTTAAACCTCTTCTGTGAACAGCACCGCTGGCTAAGGACAAGGAAGCGCCTTGCTCTGTGGGCAGAGGGAGCCTGTACTCCTGGTCAAGCCCAGCGGCCCACCCAGGGCTCCATCGGTGGCCCCTGGGCAGGTGGGGGCTTTGTCTGGGTGACAGCTCACGGCAGCCGGGGTGTGCAGTATTTAATCAGGAGCCCGGCTGCCCAGGGCAGAGGGGTCACGGTGGGTTTACACTGACCTTCGTGGTGGGGTCACACATTCCTGTCTCAAAGTCCCTGTGGCTACCCCTCCCCTAGCCACGGGGTGTGCAGCCTCGGGGGGCCTGGGGCTGGCGTAGGCACCCAGGGTGGGCTCGCCGGACAGCAGTCCCAGGCCGGCTGTGGGTGACAGAGATCCCAGCGCTGCTGGAGGATTCTGTGTCTTCTCTTTGTTTTTGTTTTTTAAGAAAAAGGAAATTATAAATTGTTTTGAAGTTGCAGCCATCCGAAGCCTGGCACTGGCCCTGGCTGGTGTCCCATCACCTGGCCCCGGGGGCAGATGCTCTGGCCACCTGCAGGGCCCTGGGAGTAGGGAGGCCAGGTGAGTCTCCCCACAGTCTTCGGTGGTCCCTGGGCCTGGAGGTCGCACACGGGAGGGATTGGTGCTTCTTTACTTACGCAGGCCTGTGGGGACAAGGTGGGGGTGGGCAGAGGTCAGAGCGCCCTGAGGGGCAGCCCTTAGCACCCGGGCAGGAAGGCTGGGGCAGTCAGCCCTCAGCAGGGGCTGCTGTGCCCTCTTGCCTTGGAGAGCCCCAAATGCAAAAGGGACACCATCCCAGCAGCCCAGGGCTTCCTGGCCTTTGGCAGGGGCGGGGCTTCTAGGCAGGCCCCGCCTTGTGTCTGCAGACAGCAGGGTTTGGGCCACCAAGCTGGGGGTGGGGTGAGGGGCCCACCCAGGCTCCAATGGCTGGAGGAGATCCCTAGAGGCCCGTGCAGCCTGGCGAAGTCCCTCAGAGCCCCGTGTGCCCGCGTGTCTGCTCTCATACTCTGCCCTGGCTCGGCGGCCTGAGTGAGGGCTGTCCTGTCACGGAGATGGGACGCTTGCTACCCCTGATGGCCCTTGGCTGAGATGGGCCTTCACTTATAGGGCAGAAAGGGTGAGGCTGCCAAGAGCGCCGGGGTCCCCCGCCACAGGTGTCGCCGGAAGGGCAGGATTGTGTCCGAGGGCCTGCGTGGGATGGAGCAAGTCCAGCTCTATGGAGAGAAGGACCCCCAGCTGGCTCTTGGACCCCAAATTTCAGGATTATGTGTGGGACCTGGCAAAGGCTGCTTGAGAGGAGGTGGACAGCGGCCCAGGTACCCCCACCCTGAGCCTGGGAGAGTGCAGGGTCCTGGACACTGCTTTTTAAGAGCAAAGAAGCCTGATTCTCCAAAGAAACCAACACCCCAAATTTCCTGCTGCAGTGAGACACCTAGAGAACAGCCACGTTGCCCTCCTGGGACGTGGCCTCTCCATGCCCCCCCAGCCCCCTGGCACAAAACCATCCTAGACCCAACTCCAGAGACTCTGCTGGGCTTGGAGCTCCAGGGGGTGGGGGCCAAGCCCTGGAGCCTTGACACCTCCCTACCCAGCCCAGAGCTGGCATACGTAGACGAACAGATGATGATGGATGGATGGGTGGATGGACAGACGGATGGCTGGTGAGGCTTCCACAAGGAGAGAAGCCTCACGGCTGTGCTAACCCAACCGGCTAGGCCCAGCCAGGGGCAGGCTCTGCTGGCCAGACATACAAGTACGCCTGCTTGAACAAGAGGTCGGAAGGCTTTTCATTGACATGGTGGAGAGGAAATGGGTCAGATCCACCAATGAAATCAACTGAAAGAAACCAAGACCCAAACAATGGAGAAGATGGCAGAATGGAGAACACACCCAACCACAACCCTGGTGTGGTGATGGCAGAGGCGGGGGTGAGCCTGGGGGCCCCGGGGGAGGGCAGGCACTGCCCCAGGCCCGGCCCAGACCTGGCCATGTCCCTCTGGAGATGAACACTGTGACTCCCGTGGTAAAATATTCCAGTGGACACTGACAAGCTCAGCAGGGGGAGGTGGCCTGCAGGGATGGCCCGGGTCCTTGGGGCTTCGGAGAGCTTCACTGTGACCCAACCATGCCCCCACCACATCCACCAGCATCAGCCACCTGCCCCTTGAAGCTGTGCTGGGCAGCCAGTGGGTAGCTGGGCTTGCTGGGCAGAGCTAACGCATTTCCGAACCCCCAGGTGTGGCTCCCATCCCAAAACATTTCAATGTAACCAACACGTGAATTCCCTCTGGTTCTCTCCCAGCCAGCAGTGGTCTGAATGATGGTTTGGGGGTCATGCAGCACGACAGCTGGGGGAGCTGGGGGCTGGTCCAGAGCAAGCCTGGTCTCCCAGTATAAAAGGATGCCATTTGGACACATGGACTGCCAGCTCCACAGCCACCTGACCCCTGGGAACAGAAAATCTGGATCCCCGTTCTGACCCCAAGGAGGGTTCTGCCCACGGGAGCCAAGGCCCCCTGGGTGCGCCCAGTCCCCATGCACGCCAGCTTTGTCCTCTGTAGAGTCTTCCCAGGAAACTACGCCAAAGCCGGGGCAGTCGGGGCCGACAAGAGTGCCTGAGCATTGGAGTTATAAATCAGAGGAAGGTCAAGGGGGCCCCCCTCTGTGAGCAGGAAGCAAAAATACTGCTCCGACGGGTTCAGCGGGCACTGAGGGCCTGATAGGGACACCACAGCCAGAAGGGCCCGATCTCAGCTGCAGGGAGGCCGAGGGGTCCATCCCTCTGCAGGTCTGAGGGTTCAACCTCCCACCCACAGCTGCTGTGGGGGCTGTGGGGGACCAGCTCTGCAGCACAGGAGCCCTTGGACCTGGGGGCTTGGTATGAGCTGACCCCTGATGCCCACAGCCCGGGGCCCCTGCTCATTTCTTCTCAGGTGGCTTGACCCCCCACCCTCTCTGCTCAGGCAAGGACCCCTGAGGGCAGGGGGATCCATCTAAGAGGCGAGGTCTCAGGCTTTGCAATGACAGGCCAGGAGAATGGCCAGAGTCACTGTGAGCCTTCTGCTCCCCTCCCCGCCGCCACTGCCTGGAGGGTCCAGGCCAGGCAACCAAGAGGCTGTTGTGGGAGCCCGGCAGCCACACACTCACAGCTGTCCTCCTCCTCGGTGAAAATGCTGACCATGTAGCAGCCATAGACGAAGCCCACGAGCTGAAAGACACCCAGAGGTCGGGATGAGGACAAGGCAAGCTCGAGGCGTGGGGACAGAAGCCCCAGAGCGTCCGGACCACGAGGCCACAGCCCCTCCTAGGCCTGTTTCCTTGTCTGTAAAATGGACAAGGAGAGCGGATCTGTGCAACTTCTCTAGCTTTGATGTTCCAGGCGGCGTCTGACTTCCTCTGTGGGGGGCACTGCAGGGATGAGGGTAAGCGGGGTAAGGGCTGGCCAATGGACGAGTCGGGAAGATGAGGCTGAGGTGCAGAGAGAAGCCCTCAGACACACGGCCACAGCTGATGGACCCCCAAACTGAACCCCCCCCCCCAGTTCCAGCCCGGCCATCATCCCCAGGGCCTCTTGCCATAAGCAGCCAACCACCAGCTTTCTCCTCCTTGGGGAGGGGGCACCCACATGCAGCCCTGGCTGGAGAAGTTGGAGCCAGCCAAGCTGGATGGTTCGGCTGCAAGTGCCAAGGACCCAGCTCAGCAGGCAGTTCTGGGCAGAGTGGACAGGGCTGGCTGTTGTCCCAAGGGAGTCAGGGGTTTGATTGGGCAGAGGCTCCCCAGCCAGGCTCACAGGAGGACGCTCAGACTTCAGGGGAGAGGGCAGGCAGGCATTAAGTGCCCCGTGGACACCCAGGCACCAGGGCCACTGTGGGAGAAAGGGCTCTGGCTGAGACGGTGCGGGGCTGGCGCTGCCCGTGGTCCAGTCTCTCCACACTTGTGGGGCCCAGGCAATGCTAACCAAGGGTGAGCACCTCCCAAGTGTGGCATTCACCGCCATCGGGGAACTGCATTCCCCTTAAATGAGAATGAGGGGACCACCCCTGACTCACAGCCAGAGCACAGAGTGGTCCCTGAACACAACTGCCTGTTTATAACTTGACAGCAAAACGCATCTCAATGCCACAGGGCAGCTAGAGGTTCCCATGAAAGGCCCACAGCCCCGTGTGCTCACAGGGTCTTGGAAGGGGCCGGCAGCCCCAGCTCATCTGGGAGGCTCTGCCCAGGGAAGCAAAGTCAGCCTCCACCGCAGATGCTGGGAAGCTGCCGATGATAGTGAGGTCGTGCTGTCGGGCGTCTGAGCATCTCCCATACCAAGCAACGGTCTCCACCCCAAGGATGGAGCTTGGAGCAAGAGTCTGATGGCGGTGGCGTGAAGGTGCTCCACCTGACCCTCCTCCACATTCTCCACCCTTTGCGGTGTGGATGGTGTCCAGACTCCAGCATCCTCCTGCTTGGGCTGGCCAATGGGGAGCCCAGCAGGAGAGGGGAAGGAGAGAAACAAAGCGTGGATCCCTCGGTCCCTTCTCTGCAGGGCTGCCTCCCAGGGGCAGGGGGACACTCCAAAGAGCTCTGCCTGGATGTAACTCCTCCCCACACCCCTGCAGGCCAGAGGGGCCACAGCTCGGTGGCTATGCACCCAAGGGAGTGGGATACTCTGTGTAGTCCCTGGCATGGCACCCACACTTAGAACAGCCCCTTCACCAGCCCCCGGGAACTGACCTTACCTAAGTGCACCATCTCAGTCTTGCTGGGATCCTGACTGGTCAGAGGGACAAAGAGAAAAGATGCTTCACAGGGGTGACTGCTACGGAGAAGCCCCAGCAGATCTTCTGGGAGAGGGTGGTGGGGTCTGTCTGAGACTAGCACAGCCCATGATGGGGTGAGAAATGGTAGAGGGGAAGGAAGGTGGCCAGCAGCACGGACCTCGGGAAGGACAGTTTCCGGCAGCCTTCTGGGCGTGGCCAGCCCTCCACCAGCAGCGGTGAGACCTGAGGGGTTTGCGTGAGCTCTGGGTCTTGTTTCTTCATGCACAGATCAGGTCCAACGGTCCCCCTCAGTGCCGGGAGGGAGGAGACAAGGTGCTGTGCCCTGCTCTGGAAGCCCCCATCCTTCTAGGCAGCAGGCAGTGGGCCTGCTCTATGCTGACTCAGACAAGCCGGGCTCCTCCCAAACAGCCTTCCGGGCACTGCTGTGCGGCTGGGCCGGCCGCGGTACCTGGCGTTCCTCCCTGGAAGGGCCCAGGGCCGGAGCTGGCCGTGGTGCTGAAACCGCCTCCCACCCCAGGGCTCTTTCTCCACGGGGTCCTGCGGGAGGCCACCCCATGGCCACCCCTCTGCCTTCCCACCTCCTGTCTGTCGTCCGCGCTCCACCCCCAGCTCCTCCCTGGAGCTCCCAGAGGCCCACAGTACCTGCAGACCCCGTTCCACCAGCACTGGGCTCTCTGCCTCCTTTGGCTGGTTCTCTCCTTGCCAGCCAGACTTCAGGCCAGCCAGCTAAGGGCTTGCTTCTCCAAGCCCTCCAAAACAATCATCAGAGGGCTGGCTCCTGCGAGGCCAAGCACATACTAGCTGACCAGTATTTAGAAACTCGTATTTCTCGAGGGAAACGTCCATCCCTGCAGGTGAAGGATGGCAGCAACGCAGTGGTTTCTCCCACCAACACGGGGAACTCTCCTCCAGTACCAGCACCAGCATGTTGGAAACTCCCACCAGGAATCCTCCTTTGTTAGTCCCCAGTTTCCTTCCTGTTGCCTTTTCACAAATTCTGTAAATGACTTCAGAAGCATCGAGGAGTATCCTTGTCAAGTTGGTTCTTTCTCCTTTCGAAGGAAGGCACCTGGGTTCCCATGCATTTTCAGGTAACCGTGGCCCTCATTTTATATTAGTGAGTGAGGTCCGCAGCACAGAGGGAAGGGCAGCTCTGGTTCCTGGCTATGGGGGCAGAACCCTAAATGCTGCATAGTCTGATTGTCTGTAGGGCCTAAAACCCGGGCAGGAGGGAACCCTGAAGTGTGCAGGCCACCTGAACTGCCATGTTTTCTCATGCCATGGACCCCCATGGACAGCCATGGATGGCCCTAGATTCGGAATTCATTTTCCAATGTCAGCTGCTGGTTGCAGAACCTCTGTCCTATAAATCCAAAATCCACCTGGACACATTGATATTGACACCACTGTTTGAACCAGGCAAAGTCAGGAGCCTCCAGATCTGACCGGTCCCCTCCAGTGACCGCAGAGGACACGCCCAAGCTCCCGTGTGTCTTCCTCCAGTGACCGCAGCAGACATGTCCGAGCTGCCCATGTCCTTTGCCGTGTTCGTGAAACTACTATCCAACACCGACTAAGCACCTACTGCATGTGTGTTTACCGGAGCCTTTACCTGCTTTCCCCCATCAGGCCCTTCCACCAGTGCTTCCCAGTTTACAGAACAGGAAGCTGAGACAGAGAGGTTAAGTGGTTCACTAAGGTGGCACCAGCCGGACCCAGGTCATCAGCACTGTCCAGGGCTGGAGAACTTTAGCCAGGTTGGACTCTGTTGTGTGGTGCCAGGCTCACCTGGATGAACGCTCTGAGGTTCTGGGGCGAAGCCATCTGGCTCCTTACCACTAGGCCTTAGGTTCTGTGGGCCTCCTGTGACCCACGTGGGCTCAGGGAGCGTGGCAGAAGTGGGGCAGGACAGGAGTAAGTGGGTCCCGTTGGACAGTCAGCTCAGGAGGTCCCTTGCCCCGCCTCCCCAGGGGCCAGCAAAGCCTGCAGCAGGGCCTGTCCCTGGCCTGACCTGACCCTCCACAACTCACCCCAGCCTGCACGACACGCAGCTTCAGAAAGGGGCCCGGCCAGTCCCCGGGGGCAGCACTTTGCCACGTGAGTCCTCCAGGAGGACCCTAAAGTCAGTGACTGCTGAGATTTAAGGAAAAGGGTAATGAGATCTGATGCAGAAAATGCACAGGAAGAAGGCTGTGAGAAAACAGAGCCGCATCCGCCGGCCGGGACAGATTTCCCAGGCCCCGGCTTTGAGGGGCCTGGTGACGGGGCCATGCTTTCTGGAATACAGAGGCCACATGCTCACGGTCAAGGCCAGCCTGGGCTCTACTGACCAGACAGCTGTGTCCACAGCCACCCAAGTCCCAAAGGAGGGCATGTTGCAGGTGCCCCCCACTCCCTGAACAGGGCTTGTCACCCCCCTTTCCCCCCCCACGGCCTCATCTGGGTTCGAGCTCCTTGCAGCCAGCTGTCTGATCTCAAGTCAGACTATGGGCCTCCATCTTCCTCTTCTTCAGATGGGCCCTTATCTCTCTGGGGGAGATGGCGGGGAGAAAGAGTCTCCCCAGGACTCAAATCCAGAGATGTTGGGCCTTGGTGGAAGATGGGACTCTGGGCCCCATCTGCCTTGTCCCAGCAGCGAACCAACAGCAGGGAGAGTCGGTGCTCCTGCAGAAGCCCCGGGGCCGTCCTGGTGGGCCTCCCCGGAACTCACGCCCTGCAGGGCCATCTCCCACCCTGACCAGGGCTGACCTGTGCAAACACTGAGATCCTCCAGAAATGACCGAGTGTGATGTCCAAGACAGGGTCTCAGAGGCCATGCAGCTGCCCCTCCCCGTCCCTCTCCACCTGCTCGTCCTGCAGGACGAGCCGCCCCATGGTGAGGATGCCCCAGCAGCCCTGGGGAGAGCCCACGTGCAGGGGCCTCCTTGGAAGCAGCACCTTCAGCTCCGGTCCAGCCTTCAGGTGACCAGAGCCTCTGCCGACCACTGACTGTAGCTTCGTGAATGATCTCAAGTCAGAAGCAGCCGTTTAAGCCATTCCCAGACTCCAGACCCGCGGAAAGATTTATTGTCTCAAGCCACGATATTTCAGGATAATACGTTACAGCTGCAGCCAACAGCTCCTACAGGGGGTCCAGCTCCGTACCCGCAGTCGCCCGCGCTGGCTTTGGTTTTCCCCGTCCACACGCGGGGGACACAAGGCAGGCACAGGAGAATGAGGGGGCGACATCAGCCACGCCGTGTGCTGGTGCCCTGCGTCCCCCACGCGCCCTGCCCCACCCCAACTGCAGCCAGCCGGAGGCACAGGCGCCGAGTGCCACTCTGCAGCGGATTTCAGACTCTCCCCTTAGAACAGGGCTCGTGAACGTGGGTAGAAGTAGCTTCTACCACACCCTCACGGGCTCCACGAGGCTTAGCGCTTCGGTGCTGAGTGCAGACCCCGGACCCTAGCAGCAGCAAGCCGGGGGCGCTCTGCCGAGGACTCCGGCCTCCCACGCAGTTGGTGCTTCAATCCTCCTCCCTGCTTCCCATCTAGCCCCAGAGCCCCTCCGTGGGAGTCAGAAGCCAGGCGCCCAGACCTCCGTGGGGGGTGGGGGCTGACTGTCTGGGTCACAGAAGAGAAACTGAGGCTTGGAGAAGCCACGGGTTTATCGCTAGACTCAGTCCCCCAGGAGAACTGCTCGCCCAGCCTGGATGGGGCAGAGGGTGCTGGGTGCCGGCTCAGCTCCTGAGGCCTGCAGACTCTCGTGCCCACTCCCAGCCCCTGCATGAAACCCCTCCTCTGCTCGGGACTTGCAGATAAAATACAGGACACCCACTTAAATTTGAATTTCAGATACGTGATGAACCACCGTGTCAGCGTCAGAGTGTGTCATAAACACCGCGTGGGACGCACGTACGCGAAAACTTGCTCGGTGTCGGTCTGAAGTTCAGATGTGACCAGGAATCCTGTCGTTTTATTCACAGGGTCACAGCCCCCCATCAACACAGCAGTGCGGCCAAGCTGCGTCTCCACCCCCCTGACCGTCAGGCGTCCGTTCTGACTCGGAGGAGGCTGGGAAGGAGCCTCCAGGGCCAGCAGGGGCGTCAGATACCTCCAGTGTGGTCCCCTGCCCCCCCCCCCCCCCCAGCACCAGCAGAGCCTGTGGGTCTGTCCCTTCTTTCCTCCGCACACCCACGCTGGGGTTTCCTCCGCACACCCACACTGGGGCTGGAGCTGGTTCCAAGGCCACTTCACAGAGCAGCCTGCTGAGGCTCTACTGACAGGGAGGGGGACCCAGAGGAGGCAAAGTGGGAGGCCTGGCCCAAGAGCAGGGTGAGCCCCTCCCCCAGCCCCCCCCACTCACCGCCAACTGGATCTGCAGGGCACTGTGCAGGGCACTGTGCAGGGCTTCGGCGTAGCCATGCTCCAGGACACAGCCAACGCCTGGCCCCAAGGCCGGTCCATCCGGGGGCCCCAGACCAGCTTCTGGCTCCTCACGCAGGCAGCCCGGGCCGTGCTCACGCCACCAGGACCAGTGCCGGGAGAGGCTGAAGGTCAGGAGCTCGCTGTCCTGGGGGTGAGCATGGGAGCAGGTGAGCAGCAGGGACCCTGCCCACCCACCCGTCACAGTCCAGTGTGGGCCCCCCAATGGAGGCAGGGACCCCAAGGCCCTCTCAGCCACTCCCCTGCAAGCAGGCCTCCCTTTGCTTGCCCTGGCCCCCTACCCGGCTCACACCCCCTCCTCCAGGAAGGCCTCCCTGCCCAGGTCAGACCCTGGGGGTGTGTTCTCACGGTGCTCCAGGCCCCTCCTTCACGGCTTTGGCCATGGCTGCCATTTTAGGTGTTTGAACTAACGTCTGTCTTCCCTACCCTGCTGCCCCAGGTGTGACCCCACAGAGCAACAGCCAGTCTGCCCCGCGGCCTACCTGGAGTCAAACCCCACCCGCGTCCCTGGCTCGGAGCTTCAGGCAACAGTGAAATAAAACCTCATGGACAAAGTGCCCAAAACCACCGCTCAGGATTTGTTCACCACCAACACTCCCCGCAAACCATGGCTTGGATGTGGGCCCCTGCCTCCACGGGAGAGACCGGTGGGCTTTACCAGCATTTGAAAGAGCCTGGCTCCCTAGAGGTGTTCCCACCTGCACCCTCGCAGCCCTGGTCCTTCTGCTCCCTGGCCCCCAGCCCTGCCTCTCCTGCCCGGCACTGCCCTGGCTCCAGGGCCCCTCCTCCAAGGCCACTGCCCACCAGTGCCCACAGTCCCCTGTCGACCCATCAAATCACTAGTCTTCCCCAAACCTTTACTGAGTCCCTCCTGTGGGCCAGGGCTGTCCTGGGTGCCAGGGCCAGAGCCAGGAACAGACCATGGGGGAGACAGTGACCAACAAGCAGGTGCGGGTAATGCTCACGGGGGCCTGGCCACAACCCCTCGACTTACCTTTGAGAGTCCCCCCACTTCCAGGTAGAAGCAGATAATGAAGACGTTCCAGGTGACCCAGATGGCCGCCCACACTGCGTACTAGAAAGTTAAGAAAGGGGAGAGGTGGAGAAGGTGAACTCAGAGCACCCTTGGAGGAGACTTGAGCCAGGGGGACTCTGCTCCCCAAGTCTGGCAGCCAGCATGCTCCGTTTGGAGGAGGACTTCCCCGAGCCCACCCCAGGACAGGTCTCAGGGTGGAGCGGCTGAATCCCGGACTTCCCGGGATGTTCTGGTGGTTTCTAGGACATGATGCCGCCCAAGGCCCCGTGCTGGTCATCCCGCCCCACCTGCCCGTGGGAGGGGTGCGGGAGCACAATGAACTCACCACCACAATGTAGCGAGGCCAGTACTGGATGGTGCCCAAGGGCTCCAGGATGACCATGACGATGTGGACGAAGGTGGCCAGAATGGTGCCCACTGAAAGCCCAGAAAGTCGAATACCTGATGCTCCAAGGCAGTGACCTAGGGGTAGTGGGCAGTTGAGGGGCAGCGGGCCCCCGAGGGCGCCCCAGGGCCTGCCTCTCCCACCCAGTCACCACCACCCAGCATCTGCTATGGTCTTGGGCCCTCCAACAAAAATCTCCAAATGCATCTGGCCCCCAAGCCTCACCTTGGGGTGTCCCTTCTGCCTTGAAAGGCCCTCTTTGGGCAAGCACCGTCCCCTCCGTCCTGGACTCCCTCAACCCAAGCGTGGGAACGCCGGGCCGCTCTGACTCACGTGGTTGCAGGCCCAACCACCAACCCAGGGCAGGATGCCTGAGGCCAAGTCACATGGCTCTGGGGCACTCTCGGCAGGAAGCGGACGCTGAGGCTCTGTGGCCTTCAGGTCAGCACCCTCCCCGTCTACTGGGCTCTGTCCTCACTCCACGGACTGTGGTGGATTCCCGCCCTCCAGCCCTGCAGGCACGGCCAACAGAGGACCAACTGGAGGCACTCAGAGATATCTGGGGAGCTCGATAGTTTTTAAGGTCTGCATCTTTGTTTTGTTAGTGATCTCTACACCCGGCGTGGGGCTCACGACCCTGAGGGCATCAGTCACATGCTCTCCCGACTGAGCCAGCCAGGCAGCGCAGGGAGGTGATATTTAATCCGCAGGGGAGACCTGCTGGCTCTGATCGCAGTCACAACTCCAGAACGCACCCACGCGTTCACGCGTTCGTTCACGCGTTCTCTGAACCTGGCCCATCACCAGGAGAAACCAGGACCGTATACACTGGGAGAAAACACGGCCAAATCCACTGCACCCGAGCCAGCACCTTCCCGTCCATGTGCAAGACAAGGCGCGTCCAGCAGGGGTTGGAGGGGACTGGCCATGTCCTGGAAGGGACAGCGGCAGCGAAGGGACAGCATCCTGGCAGGGCTCCTGGCTGCACTCTGCGATTCCCCTGCGCCCCACTCACCAGCACACCATTGGCACGGGGAGAGCCAGTCCCCGACCCAGAGCTAGCTCAGCTGGGTGGGCTGTGTGGGGGCCGCCTGCTGACTCGAGGAGAGCCCCTCTGAGCAAGCCGCCCTCAGGTCCCTCCCACAGGCTGGGTGGGCTGGAACCATGAGCGAGCGGGCCGGACAGGCCTCCAGGCCCCACACTGCCCCGCACCGCAGCGAGGGACGGACAGAGCCTGGCAGGGTGGACCTTCGTGGACTTCACACCTGCACTCCTGCAGGAGCGCCTGGCCCTGCCTCCACCCTGGCTCCTCACAGGACCCCGACCTGCCCCGGAAACAGCTGCTGTGGGTGCATCCTGGGCCCTGCTGGCCGCTGTGTATGGCCCCAAAGGGGTGGCGGATATTTCCAGGAGGACTCTGGCAGGGGGACATTCCAAGTATGCCCTGCAGAGGCTGGTCCGTCCAAGGAGACAGCTGGGAGTGGGGACTGGGGAGCGGGCCCGCAGGCAGGGCACACGCCAGGCTCTGGGCCGCTTTCCTGCATGCCACAGCCCTCCCGCCCCGCAGGCCTGCCGTGGGTGGGTTGCTCCAGACCAGCCCCCTGAGGCTGGGCGGCTTGGCCAGGAGGTGATGGGCATTGTCTCCCAAGACGCAGACGGTCTCCAAGGAGAACCAGGGCCAGCCAAGCCCCCACCTTTTGTCTCCTACTTTGCTCAATGCCCAGCGGGCGTACCCAGGGTCCAGCAGGTCACTAGACCACCCCCCCGCCCCCCGCTTGCTGTGCAGAGAATGAGTGGTCTATTACCAACACCGTCTCGAATGCTCAGTAAAGTTCTGGAAGGGTGTGCGGCGCCGTCTCTGTGGTTAAGAAAGCTTCAGTCGGAGCCCGAGTCCCCAGTGGGCAGCTAGGACCCCTGGGCCTGGCCCCTCCCCTCACTGGAATGCCCTCAGAGCGAAGAGGAGGGGGCTGGGCAGCTGCTGGGAAGACTGTGGGCCCCCGTCCCCCGTCTGATGCTGTCTGATTGTGGCCTCCCCGACCGCACCCTGTGTCCTCTGTGCCCACGGTTGTGGACCCCAGGGGACATCCTGGGGCTAGGGGTGTTCCTGCCTGGTGGCCTCCCAGGAAGGGGATGGAGGTCAGAGGGCACTAGCAGGTCAGGAACGGGGGAGGAGGGCTGACTCAGGGCCGTGGGCACGCTGGGCAGGACGCACAGAGACCCAGCTGCCCACGGGACGGCCACCTTCACCACGTGGACTCTGCCGTCAGCGTTGCCACGGTGTGCTCATGCAAGTCTGTCTGTCTGTCCCCTCCCAGGGCATCCATCCGTGGCACGAGCCCGCGATTGAGGGAGGGACACTCACCAGGGCCTCCAAGCCATCCTTCCCCCACCGAGAAAGTGGCCCCGGGGGCACAGTCTGCTCACCAGCTGCTGCCTGGCCTCCTGCCTCCCACCCTTCCCGTAGCCTTCTTTTCAGTTCAGGACAGAGAAAACGCTCACGCTTCACTGGCTCCCAAAGCCTGCACTGATCTTTTCAAAACGTGGGGCCCCCATGCCCACCCCCACTCCCCCAACACGCACACATGTGTGTACGCACCACTCCCCGTGTGCATGGCTCATGGGCTTCAAGCCCCTTCCTCCAGCAACGCTCCAGCCCCCTTCCCTGCCCCCAGGGCCGGCTGGCGGGGGGGGGGGCAGTCCACCTCCTCCCGGCCTTCCCAGGTCTGTGGAGCAGCACCGGCCCTTGGCATGCTGCACCTCTCGCACTCAGAGGCCCCCCCAGGATCTCCAGGTCACTCTGGGGCAGCCAGTCCCGGTCTCAGAGGCCAGGGGCATAGCCACCCCTTCCACGAGGCAGGATGTCCTGGCTGCAGTTCAAGGCTGAGTCAGAAGGACAGAGAAGCTGCCCTACATCCACACTGGCCAGGATGGGGGCACGGGGCGCAGGACCCAGCCAGCACGGCACCCACTCAGAGGGCCACCTCCGCCGTGACGGAGGCTCATCGACCCCATCAGGAAAGAGCATCTGGATCCTTGTGCCCCTCTGGACGCTAGAGCTTGAAAACAAAAGCTCAGCGCAGAACTGCTTGAGTCTCTCCGAGAAGAGCGTCATCCTGGGCATCCTCACTGCAGCCTCACCGGGACGGAAGCTGGGGCCCACCTCACAGCACCACAAACATGGGAACGAAAGAAAGCTTCAGGCTTGGGGCCTCCTCCTCCCACCACCTGAACCAAGACAGGGTCACAGCTAACAAAGGCCAAGTCAGAGTGAAAGAATTATCCAAGTAGAAGCGCCCGCGTGGCTCAGTTCTTGAGCAGCCGACTCTTGGTTTTGGCTCAGGTCATGGTCTCAGGGTCGTGGGATCGAGCCCCGCATCGTCGGGCTCTGCGCTCAGCAGGGAGTCTGCTGGAGACTCTGTCTCCCTCCCCCTCTGCCCCTCCCCTTGCTCACGTTCTCTCTCTCAAATAAATAAGTAAATCTTAAAAACAGAAAAAAGAATTATCCCAGGCAAGGACCCCCCAGGAAGAGGCACCAGAGCTCCCTCATGGAAGGAAGCACGCAGTAGGGTTCTGAGTCATGGTACAGAGTGGAGACCGTAGCACCGAGCTGTTTTCAGGGGATGAGGACAAGCAGAAATAAAGCCCCCTCCCCAGGACCCCCATCTCCTGGCTCACCAGAGGTCGCCCTGCGCCAGCCCACCGCCCAGCCCTCCATGGCCCCATCACGGCCAGGGGGCAGCAGCCCCCACCCGGCCTGGGTCCCGGTGCCAGGTGGAGTAACAGAACTTCCTCAGCTACACCGACTGGGGGAAAAGAGACAGGCACCTGGAGGCAGAGATCCTGCCTCCCCTGCCTCATGAGAGCCCAGCCCAGCCTGACCGGACAGCCGAGGGGGGGGACTCGGACCTGAGCTCTTGGCCAGCCCCACGACCCTGGGCCTGAGGGGTCAGGGACTGGGTGGGCAGGGGAAGCCTGGCCAGGCTCAGATGGGTATGGTGGGTGGCGAGGGGCGAGTGGAGGGACTGGTACGAGGGCAAAGCTCTGGAGGTGGGCGGGGGTCCCAAGCATGAAGGGCCTACGCTGTGATGCGGGGCCCTGGGGGCAAGGAGAAACAGACATGCACACGCGTGTACACGCAGACACGCGCACACATGTGTGTGCACATCACAGCCTTCACGGGCACAGCTGGCCAGCACCATCTGCTCTCGACTGAACGAAATTACCCTCTGAGCCCCAGGCCTCCTCTCTGGCCCAGGTGACCCTAACCGAGGGGCTGGGGTACATGCCCTGCCCAGCACCCCTGCCAGAGTGCCACGGATGCGGGGGAGACCCAGGTCCCCTCCCAGCTCCCCCAGCCCCGCACCGTGTCACGCCGGCCCTGTTCTCCAAGGTCCAGGCTCGTGCCCGGACTGGAGGTGCGTCCCTGCTACCGGCTGTGCTCCCGACAGACCCTACAGCTCGTGCACGTGTCCAGCACAGGCAGGGCCTTTCGTTTCTGAGCCACGCACCAAAAGGCCTAGCACTCCATGGTGCCGTGTGGCTCGGTGGCCACGTTCTCGAGGCAGGGAAAAGACGAGTGACTGAGCTCTAGTGGCCACCCACCCTAAACCGCGTGGCTTCCCCCTCGTCCGCGTGGCTGGGAAACCATCACAGTGTGCTCCGCCTGGTTCAGAGCCGGCAAAGCTCACGCTATTCCTCAGGGAGAGGGCTCGTGGAAGAGGTGCTCGGGCCTTTGTCCACTAGCTTGGTAATGAGAAAACTCTCAAGCTTGTCAAAAAGAGAAAAGAAAAGCCACAGGACACACACCCCCCCCCCGCTCCACATGCGGTGACCAGAGCGGTGGGTGGTATCAGAGCTCTTGCTTCTGCCTCCCCCTCCCCCCAGCAGAGGAAGCACAGGGGTGGCCAGGGCTGAAGGCCTTTCATGGCTCTCCGCTGCTGTTCAGCCGGGGCCCGACTGGCCATGTGGGGACACAGCTCTGCCCCGGCCCTAGAACTTGCCTGGCTGAGACCCAGAGTCTTCAAAAAGCCCCACGTCCAGGGGAGCCTGCTGCCCTTGGGGGCAGGCAACTTCTCCGGGACCTGTGGGGGTACCCCCCGGGGCACCGTCCACTGTCCACTTTGGAGGTGAAACAGGCAAATGACCCTCTCTGAGCCTTCAAGCCCCGGGGCCACATCCCTCACCCAGTACATCTATTTCTGCTGCCCGGAGCCCCAAGTCACAAGCCAATCCTGACCACATCCCACACACCAAACTCAACACATGGAAACCAAAGTCACACTAACCCCCGAAGGCCACTCTGCTTCATGATGTCCAGACGTGACCAGACTGCTGACCTCCTGATCAGCCTGGGCTCCTTGCCATCCTTTATCACATAGACCTTTCCTTCCCCTCTCCTGCTCCCCCACCCCACCCCCAGGAGCCTCCTACCAAAACAGAGTGGGGGACACTTCTGCTCCAAGATGGAGATAGCTCCCTGCTGCCGGTGGAGTAGCCCTTGGGCTCTAGCCTTTGGCGAAGCCCAGAGCTTCCTCCCAGCCTTATCTGTCCAGCACAAACCCTGCAGATGTCCACCTCCCCCATCCTCCCATCACCCCCACCCCCTCAGGCTTCCAAAGCACTGTGTGTGCGCCCACAGGGAGCCTCTGGCCACTCCTTCCTTCCTTCCCATGGGACACACCAGCCTGGTATCTCAGCCCCCTGCCAACTCTGCGCGCAACCCTCACCCCCACGCAATGGACAGGCAAAGGACAGGATGCCCTGTGTGTGGGAGGGCTTTCTGCTTAAAACTTCATCCTCCATGAGCCTTCAGGCTTCCAGGGAAGGAAGACCCCTGCCCGGCTGAGCCAGAAGCCCACCCAGCCTGACCTCCACAAGGCAGCATTTCCTTTTTAAGATGGGAGACCCCAGGGCTCAACAGCATCTCCTCCCCAGGCCTATGGCCAGGGACCTCAGTTTAGCACTCCACCACCCCCACCCAGGGCCTTGGGCTCTGGGAATGGGACTGACCAGGCGGCCTGGATCTCCGAGGGCAAAACGGAAACTTGGCGGAGGGATGCCCACGTTCTCTGACAAAGCTCTGGATCCAGAGGACCAGCTAATCCCCAACACAAAAGGCGCCCAAGTGCAACTCTGGGCACCAGCTCGCACCTCTTCTCTCCTCCGCACTCTCTCCAGGACAGGGAAGGGGCGAGGGGGCCGCATCCCCCAGCCTGGGAGGCGCCAAGGGCAGACAAGGCCGCGCTCACACACCGCTGACACACACACTCACGTACTCGCCAGCTCACAAGCACACCCCCACCCCCAGGCTGTCAGGCTGTAGAAACGGGCCGCCGCCGCTCACCCAAGGGCCTGGCGCTGGCTTTGCAAAGTCCCCGCGCGCACATTCGGGGCCACACGCGCCTTCGACACTCGCGGACGCCGCGCAGCAGCGCCCTTCCGCGACCGCGACCGACTACCCGACTCACGCGCGGGCCAGGCTCCCCCTGCGCCCACGGACGCGCCTCGCCCGAGGCGCCGGCGACAGCAGGGTCCGGGAGCCCCGCCCGAAGGCTTCTGTTCCTCCCGGCACCTGTCCGCGCCGCTCGGGTCCCGCGGCTGCCCCCTTCCCCGCGAGCACACACCCAGCGGGGCGCTCGAGGTTGGCGGGAGGGGCCATCGGGGTCGCGCGCAGGACGCGGCTCCCGCCCCTCCCCGCACGGCGGCGAGCTTCGCCCCAGAAGGCCGCGGGCCCGCACCGTCGCCAGCGGGAACCACCCCCACCCCGCGCGCTGGGACCGCGGCACCTGAGGAGGGGCCGCCACTCACCAGCTGGAAAGCGCAGACGAAGATGAGCGCCGCAGCGGCCGGGCAGCAGCCCCGGGGGTCCGCGCCGTCCCGGGACGCCGCCTCCGCCAGTCTGGACCCCTGGCCACGCGCGCGCGCGGGGTGCGGGGCCCTCGGGCCGCCCCGCCCGTTCTCGGCCGGCTCCGCGAGGCCCCACCCCGAGGCGGCCCCCGCCGCACAGGCTCCCGACCGCCGCCAGCCGGGTCTCAGCCCGCGGTCACCCGCCCCTCAGCCCCGGGCGCCCCCCGCCCCCGCCCCCTGGCCCAGCTCCGCCCCTCCGAGTAACAGCGGCGCCGCCTCGCCCTCCTTCCCGGGAGGGTGGGTGGGGCTTCGCGCCAGCTGGGGAGGGACGCGAGACCCCTTCTTAAAGCGGCGACGGCGCGGCTCCTCAGGAGTACGGAGGCCAAGCCCTACGAGCCTGCCCCAGACAAATCCGGCAAAAGCAGTAGCCCTCCCCTCCCCTGCCCGTCACCCCCCACTAGGCACCTCCTGCGTCTGCCCCCATCACCTCCTCCCTCGTGGAGCCCCAGATGCACCCCATCCCCCAGGCTCCTGGACAGGGCTCACAACTCAGAGGTCCCCTCCCAGGTTGGAGGACTCAGGAGTAGGAGGAGGGGTGCGATGGTCTACCAAGAGCTCACCAGCCCAGAGAATGTGGGGAGACCTGGGGGCCAGGTCCTCTCCAGCTGTGTCTGGGGCAGGGCAGGGTCCGGCCTGAGGGGGAGAGACCCTGGGGAGCCCCCAGCATTGCAGGCAACTTGAGGCATAGGTCTTGTGCGTTGGAGAGAGGACTGGGGGACAACCCTGCTATACCAAGGTGTGGAGGTGGGGCTGAGTGGGGTCAGGGGCAGATGGAGAAGGGAGGCAGGTGAGGTGGGATGCAGACGCTTCGCACACATTCTGGGTTGCATTTTATCCTCCAGTCATAGGGAGCCGCTGGTGTTCTTGATCAGTGTGAGCCCTTGATCAAGCCGGTCCTCAGGAAGTGAATCCTATGCTGGAAGCCAGGAGGCAGTCCTTGAGCAGAGCACAGGGGGGTGTGGGGATGAGGGTCCTCCTCCAGGGCGGCACAGCAGGTGACACTTCAGCCTTGGGCCATTGCTCTTGGCTCCAGCAGTCCAGGGCCAGAGGGTCCCAGCCCCTTGGTGATGGCTTCCCTGGCTGAGCAGCTCCACCAGGCAAAGGGGCATCTGCAGCGTGCTCACTGCATACGCTCCCAGGAGCTCTGAGCATCCCCTTGTTGCCAGCCCCTTCACAGGGGGGCGAACTGAAATCAGTTTCCCATGGTGACCTCAATTCCTGACCCCACTCAGGGCATTTATAAGGCACTGAGAATTTTCACCTACATGATACTGGTTAACAGTCCCACAGCCCACTTAACAGAAGAGCAAGGTCAAGTTCTGGAGTCTCTAGCCAATTAGAGAGGAAGCCACACCAGATCTCTAACCCAGGTTCTAATGAGGGGTGCAGCTCTCAGACCCCATAAATAGGAAAGGTTGGGAGGAAAAGTTTGGTGGAAGGGGGAGTGTTCTCAGATGGGGGGGTGTTTGTTGATGGGAGGGAGGGAGGGAGCATGCAAGATTGGGGCACAGGGAGGTCCCTGCAGATCACTCAGACAGCCTTAGTGGGGCTGGGCTGGGCAAGAAGAAGGGACCTCTAGAAGTACCCCCTCCCATGTGAAGTCCAGTTCCTGACGGGATGATTCAGCAGGCTTTGGGCAGGGTGGGGGCGCTATGGTGACAAGACCATGCATGGGAAACATGGACTCACCACCCAAGGTCTTTGATCTTCTTTGCAAGACTTGACCTTTAGAACACCCTGAACGAAGGGACTTCCTAGGAAGATGTTCATAAAAGATTATTCAGTGAAAAGAATAGGTGGGAAAATATTACATGCAATGGGGACTCAAAATCAGCATCACAGGCATGAAGGGACAATGACTCTGTGCTATGGGGGGCTGGACACTATGGGGCTCCAGCAGCATCCCTGGGCTCTTCCCACTAGATACCATGGCATCCCACCGGTCATGACAATCAAAAATGTTTCCAGACATGGACAAATGTCTCCTAGGACAGTCCTCACTGCTGTAAAATGTGGTCTCGATTTTATCAAAAGGAAAGTGCGATGTATGCTCCTGGGGGGCGGGATGGCAGATCTGGTCACCAGCTGACAGCGTGTGAGCCCTTGGTTCCTTGGCTTCCCAGAATATCTCTCCCGGTTACGTTCTCCCATCTGCACCCATGTGTGGGCGATGGCTGACACTGTCCCATCAGCAGACAAGAGACCGGACAGCCCAAGGCCCACACAGGAGGCCAGCGAAGCATCTATAGTTCCCAGCAAGCACCTGAAAAGGGAAATGCAAGTCAAAACTGCAGGAAACACCACTTCACACCCACCACGGTGGCTGGAATCCATCCTTCCATGTGCTGCGCAGGATGTGAATAGGCACAGCCACCATGGAAAACCGTCTGGAAAGCTCCTCGAAAGGCTGACGTGTAGTTACCATAGGAACCAGCAATTCCAGGGACATGCCCAGAAGAAACAGCTCGGCCGGGGCAGGGAGAGCTCGTGCACCCTGTTTGTAGCCGTGTCATTCGTAAGAGCCCAGGGAGGAAACAGCCTGAGCGTCCCAACATAAAAATGTGGTCTATGCATACAATGGAGTATCACTCAGGTGTCCGTAGGAGTCTGGTCGTGATGCACACGACACTGTGCACGAACACGGAAAACATCACAGCACGTGAAACCAGTCATGGCGCCTGTCGGCTCTTCCTCCCGGGATCAGACGCCAGTCGAGGATGGAACTGGGCCAGCCTCCTCCTGCGGGGGCCATGGAGTATCAGAACAGGCCAGCGCCTGTTCCTGAAGCTGCAGTCCTTGTCACGGGGCGGGGGGGGGGGGGGGGGGGGGGGGGGGGGAAGACGGGGGTCGGCCAGAGCAACTGAGACTGTGAGCTCTGACATGTGGGGTCTGCACAGGATCGACGGCGTGCACCTGCCATGGTCGAGTGCACGCTGCTGTGGCAGGCAGTGGGACCCCCAGGGTGCAGAGTCACCCACCTCGTAGATAAGAAGGCTGTGACGGGGCCAGGTCACGCGGTGGGCAGCACTGTGCAGTGCTGGGGCGCAGCCCCCTCGGGGCAGTGAGATCTCGCTCCTCACTCCATGTGCTGCTGGCTGAGCATTAGGGATCTGGAAAGCTGAGCAGTGCCAAACCTCCTTCTGCAGAGACTCCCGGAGAAGACAGCAGTCAGAGCCCCCACCTGCCTCGCCCCCGTCAGATTCAGGGCAGCCGGAAAGTGGTTATGGTGGGTGAGCCATAACCAAAACAGAGAGATGGGCTGTCCCCAGGAGCCCCCTCCAGCCTGTGCAAGGGGCGAGGGGCTGGCGGGGTAGACAGGAGCCCGACACCCACCCAAAGGACTCAGTCATCAGAACGAGGCCGGGGATGTCACCGCTGCCTGTCACTGGGGGCCGTGGGGGGGGGGGCGGCTAGGACAGCGGTGGGGGGGTGCCCCTGACTTCCAGGGGTGAAAGCCAGACATGCAATGCGTGTGGGGCTGTTTCTTCCTGGGGGGAGTCTCCAGGTGGGGAGCTGGGGGACGCCACAGCTCTTCAGCCCCGGACGACATGTGTGCTTTCCTTTTCCTCCTGAGTAAACCTGTGTGTTCACTTGCTGTGCAGCTGTAACCATTTACTACCAACTTGAGGGCTTGAAACAACAGAACTTTATTCCCACTCAGACCCGGAGGCCGGAAGTCCAAAATCAAGGTGTCGGTAGGGTTGTGCTCCCTCCCGAGCTCCAGGGGCTCTAGCCTGGACTTCCAGGGCTTGTGGCCGTGACCTTCCACCTCTGTCCTCAGGTGGCATTTCCTCTCTGTCTCTGCCCTGCGTGTCCCTTATAAGGATACTTGAGACACTACGTAGGCCCCCCCAGGGAACCCAAGACAATCCCATATCGGGGTCCCTATTTCAGTCACACCTACAAAGGTCTTTTTCCTAAAAAGGTCACACCCACAGGCTCCAGGCATTAGGAACATATCTTTTGGGGGCTACCAGTCAACGGCTGCACTTAGAGAGGCCGGATTGAGGTTCTGGGACGCTCTCCCGGACCCCTCCCACCCTGCACCAGAAACAACAGGGAAAGCCCCCACACCTGGGGGCCCATGTGGGGTCAGCTCACATCAGGGCTGCAGGAACCTCTTCGCTATCATAACATGTGATGTTTCCACAAGCCCAGAGCCCTGGAAATTGCCATGCGCACAAATGTTTTCAGATGGAACTGGGAGAAATTTCTAACTATCAACAGACACTCCCAGAAAAACAGAGGCTGATCCCCAGAACCACACGGGGTAGGCAGCTTGGCCCCTTCCTCCTGACCGGATCAAAGGCGGCCCAATGGGTGGTGGTGTTGATTCCGTTCTTCCTTTGAGAGATAATGGCATTGGCTGGTTTCCAGCTGACTGCGGAAGAGCATGGAGAACCCCGTCCTGAAGGGAAGGTCATCCCCAATGCACCAACAGCATGGGATGTGTTTCCCGTGTGGGCGGGCTTGTGCCCTGGGAGCCTTCTTGGGGGTGCCTACAGTTGCCAAAGGCTCTCTCAGGGGAGCTTCACCCCTGGCTGGCCCCGGGCCACATTCCTGCTCCCTGGTCCCTCAGAGTAGATGCCGTCATGCCCCCTCCAAGCCACTGGATCCTTGGAACTCTGAGCTCTGAGCTCCCGGGCCTGACTCAGGGGCCTTGACAAGCAAGATCACAGAGGTTTGCACACATGAATGCGGCAGTCTCTCCCCCAAGGTGGCTGCTAATTGGGGAAACCCCCTCTCCACCACAACTCCACTGATTTCCTTCTCCACCTCCCCGTGCACTGACCCCCAGTCTCTTGCTGGAGAACCCACTCCTTCCCCTTCTGGCCCTGACCCCGACGGTCCAGGCCAATTTCCTGGCACCAGGTGTGGTGGGGACTGTGGTCCCGGTCCTGGCTGAGCCTTCTGCTGCCCCAGCCTTCTCTGCACCTCAGGCCGGCCCAGCCTGTATCCTGCATAGCTCTGCTGGCAGACAGCAGAAGGCCAAGACCCGGAGCTGGTGGACCTCCGTTTCTGGTGCTTTGCAGTCCCTGGGGTCCTGGTGCAGCCTCCCCGTGGGCTGGCCAGAACCTCCCTGCCCACCAGCTCTCAGCCTCTGGGAAGAGGGGACCATAAACTGGAGCAAACTTGGAGAGGGCTTTTGCAGAGAACACAGTGGCCCCAGGAGCAGCTGGGGCTCCGGGGGCTCCTCCCTTGGCCCTGGGCAGGAGTGGGTTCTGGGCCACAACAACTCCAGTCTGCAGCTCAGACCCTGGGGCTGCCTAGTTTGCCCCGTCTATCCCCCAGCGAGGCCCCAGCACTGCAGTCCCACCCCAGCCGTCCCCAGGCCTGCGTGCCATGGCACGTTGTCACAGACCCTTGTGGTAGTGCACCTGGGCTCACGCCTGAGTCCCAGACGGCTGCTCTCACGAGCCCCCGGGAGGTCTCCCGGCCCAGGAACAGCTCCCAGCTCCTCGGGCTGCTCACACGGTGCAGGCAGTGGAGGGTGTAAATCTCAGCGCCCGCCAGGGCCACACATGGAACAGGCACCAAACCCGTTCAGGGCATTTCTCTCAGACGGGCGGTAGAGGCTTTGGGGTCTCGCCCGCCGGGTGGCCAGTCCAGGATTGGCTACAGATGAGGAATTAGGCCCAGGAGCCCCGGACTCCTGGTGAAGTGCTCGTGGGAGGAGACGGCTCACCACCCTGACCAGACACAGCTGGTGCAGTCCAGGCCTGCAGCTCCCGGACCCAGAGCATGTGCATGCGGGTGTCCTTTGGGACCTCATCATTCCTCTCAGCAACTGGGGGTCACAGAGGGAAAGCAAGGCAGAGGCAGGGGCTGGGGTTTCTTTCTTAAGCATTTGGCTCATTAAACAGGAAAAGCACAAGGAGAAGGAAAGAGGTCTGCAGGCCTGTTTGTCTGTCCTCCCCTGAGGTCAGAGGCCTTCCTCCTCCACTTGGTTATCTGCATGTGCTCTCTCCCTTCCCCCTCTGTCTCCATCTGTCTGTCTCTTGCTGGGGAGGCTCTGGTGTGGGACACATAAGCATCACACGAAGCCAGTGTCTGGGGGGCATCGGGGAGGACTCAGAAATGACCCCCAGCACCCCTCTCTCTGGAAGCGTTCCGCAGCTGACATACTCTTCCTTCCTTAGTTTTATTTATTCTGCAGTGGCCTCTGGAGAAGCCTCTGCTTCTGTCCCCCCCACCCCACCCCGTCCCCGGGCTGACAAGTGACGGGAGGCCCCGCCCTGCACTGAGGAGCTGCAGTGGGGCTCCCTTCTGTCCCAGAACCCTCGAGGGAGGGCCTAACGATGCCTCCATTTTACAGATGGGGAAACAGAGGCTCAGGGGTGTCAGGGGACTTTCCCACAGCCCAGAAATGGCAGAGGCCGGATCTGACTCCAGGCCTGTATAACTCCAGCAGGAGCCCGGGCTCTGTAGCGCCTCCTCACCCCTACTGCTAGGAGCTGGAAGGAGCAGCCCAACGTGCCTGGGAGGAGGATCTGCCCCCGCAGGCTCCCTCCGTGATGGCTGGCTCAGGCCCCGGAGGTAAGAACGCAGGCTCTCAGGCCCCCCTACCGGCCAGGAGCATGCTCAGCCCCTGTCTTGATTGGGCTGCATTTAGTGCTCCTGATCCGCACCTCCCGGTCCTGCAGGCCTGGGGGTCAGTGCGGGTCAGTTAGCAGCTGTTTGTCTCTCTTGGGGTGTCACCCAGCCCGTGCTCCCTCCCCCTTCCAGGTCCCTGGTGCTGTTCCTGTTCTGCACACCAGCCCCTCGGGCCTCCCTGGGGGCCCCAAACTGGACATGCCCACATCTGGACCACACCCTCTCTCCTCCCCTACCCTGGGCCAAGCTCCCACCTCTCCTGACAATCTACCTGTCCCGCTGCACCTGTCTCACTCCCTTCCAGCAGCAGCCTAGCCTTGAGAAAACAGAAGAGACAGGCCGAGCCCCGCCCACCTGCCACGAGCATTTACATCACGCTAGCTGTCACGTCCTGCTTCATGCTGCACCCCGGACACACAGACGGAAGCCCCGACACCCAGCCTCTAGCTCTGCCCGGGGGAAGCTTGCCTGGTCCCCAAGGGCCCTGGGCTGGGCTGCAGTAGTGCGGGTACATGCCCTGGTTGCTCTCCAGCGTCTTGCCTTCTGGCTCCCCAGCTCCTCAGACCTCTGGTCCTAGAGGACCCACCTCCCCCTGCGGCTCCAGGGCCAGAGCTTGGGGCTCAGATGCCACAGGCTGGCACAGACCTCCGGGCCCCTGATTAGCTTAGAAGTGGACCCGTGACCCGAGCTGGTCCAATCAGAGGGAATGCCAGGCTTCTCGCTGGGATGCGGTACAAGCTGGATGTGAATCAGGAGTTTGCAGCTTTCGAAGCTGCATCTTGGGACCTTAGGATAAAGAAGGAACCACAAGGCAAAGACACAGGAAGAAACCTAGTTCTCGACAGTATTGTTGAGCTATTGGATCGAGCCTTGCCTGAAAGCCAATTTACCACTGGGCTTTTCATCGCATGAATCAATAACTTTGCTTTGTTGTTAAGCCATTTGCGGTTGGATTTTCTGTGTCTAGCAACTAGCATCTAGAAAGATTCCCGACTAAGATAGGCATGGGAGGGGCTAAGACAGAGTGTGGGGGTCCTTACTGTCTGGCTCCAGGATCTGAGCCATCAGGCTTGCAATCTGAGGAGCTGGCCCAGTCTCAACACATTCTTGGCTGTGAGTCCTTAGCCCGTGTGGACAAGTGTGATTCAGCAGGCTCCTTGGTGCTGGACGTGGGATGGTAGCTCCGGGCTTTGGGGAACAGGTGTACCTCTGTGGGGAGGCACAGCCTCTCCGATTAGCACCGCCATATGTTCTGGCTTCCCCTCCGTTTCCTTCTGCCCCCGCCCCAACTCATCCTGTGCTTCATTCACAGGCGATGCCGGGGAGTCTGACGGGTGGGCCAGCCAGGCCCTTCTCCCCTTGGGACCGAGTCCTGCCACCCACAGGCCAGAGCCAGGAGCACGGCAGCCCCAGACCAAGCTCACGGTCTTCTCTGCAGATGCAGGACGAAGCCATTTCAGGAAGGACCTGGTGGTGGAGAACAGAGAACAAACACAGGGGTTCTCAGGAGGGGCTGCACACTGCCCGACGCACCACCCAACGCAGCAGGGACAATGCATATACATGCTTCTAGCAGGACGGAGGTGAGCCACCCGATGAACACAGCAGGGAGAGGGCATGAGAAACAGGCATGCTCACAGCAGGACACTCGGTACAAAGATTCTGGGAACAACTGGCTAGAATCTATCAGAATTTATCCAGTGCTTGCACTTCCAGAGATCAATGCGTACATGGCCGTAGAGAGGTCATTGTACCCAGATGTCCAGTAAACCATGAGGATGAAGCAAAATAGTAACAAAGCGATAATGGTGATAACAGAACCCCCAGAGAAATTCCACTGTGGATCTGTGGCTAGGAAGAATGAGGTCCCACTGCAAAGGCAGATGAGGGAAAAGTGCCACAGAGGGAGGTGCTTCATGTATGTTGATTTGGGAGACCTAGTCTGGGCAGGTCTACCCCAAACTTTTGGCCATGGCCACCTCTGGAGGGGCCTGCACCAGGACCCAAGAGGCCCCACAAAGCACCCTGGGGCAGGGGGTGCTTCCTTCCAGCTCCACGAGCCCCTGCCTGGCCACGTGGGTGAATGGGCCCCCCAGCCTCAGCCCATTCCTGCCCACTGTGGTTTGAACCTGTTGTGATCTTGGTGGCAAAGTGGGACCCAGCAGTTGGGCCTTAGGAGTTTACCCCCAGCCACCTCTGTGTGAGGGACACTGAATGACAGGGAGAGGAGGAGGGCGTGGGCCAGCCTGCCCAGACCACAAGGCAGTCTGGGCAGGGCAGGGAGGAGGACGCAGAGGAATGAGCAGGATTCCTACGAGCAGAGGGCGGGGAGGAAGGCCTGAGTTCCAGGACATGGGGCAGGACAGTCACCAGACCAGAGCCCAAGTTCCCAGGAGGCCGGGAATACCAAGTCCGGACGATTGGACTTTATTCTGGAGACTGACGATGCCTGGGCGGCGCCTGGGTAGGAAACCATGAGGGAATTCCTGACGGCAATGGGTGAGCCCAGGGGCTGGAGGACACAGTGGTTCTATGACAGATAAACCTGGGCCTCATCCCACAGCCCTGAGCACAAGCTGTGTGACCTTGTGTGAGACACGGTGCGTCTCTGAGCCTCCGCCTTCTCCCCTGAATGGTTCCCACTCCTGGGGCCAGGGAATGGTTTGGGGCTCTTCCTGGCTGTGGTCAGCGTGACCAGGTGTGACCTCACAGGTTGAAGATTGTGACTGAGAGCATGGGAGACATAAGAGAGAAAGGAGAAACTGCTGGGTCTTTGCCTCCGCTGAGAGGTGCTGGCATCTGTCACAGCAAATGCCGGCCCCAGATGCCGGCCCCACGACCCAGTGGTGCCTGTGGGGTGCGGCACGCAGGCTGCCCCTCGCATCCAGCCCGGTCAACAGTAGGCTCAGTGTGTAGGAGCCCACGCGGGATCCTGGCCCCAGGCCCTCCGGCTGGGAACCCCTACACCTTTCTCAGCCCCTGGGATGTTTCCTCAAAACAGCTCTCAGGAGCTAAGGATGCCCCATTTCTCATGGAACCTGAGGCCCTGCTGTCCTCAAGGTGGGTTTAAGTGCTCGCTGGAGGCCAGTGAGGGCCTGCAGGCCCAGAGGCTCCCTGACAGCTGTGGGAAACACCCCTGGACCCTGAGCTGAGCCTGACACAGGAGGTTTCCAGGATGATCCGAGTCCAGAGTGATACCCAGGGCTCTGCTGACATCTGAGGCCAGCCTCCCCCTCTGCGGGTGGCCCTGGAGCCCTGGCCAGTTAACGGGATTAGAATGTCATTTCAAGGGGCGCGTGGGGGGCTCAGTCGTTAAGCGTCTGCCTTAGGCTTGGGTCATGATCCCAAGGTCGTGGGATCGAGCCCCGCATCAGGCTCCCTGCTCCGCGGGAAGCCTGCTTCTCCCTCTCCCACTCCCTCTGCTTGTGTTCCCTCTCTCACTGTGTCTCTCTCTGTCAAATAAATAAATAAAATCTTAAAAAAAAAAAAAAGAATGTCATTTCAAGATGCCCATTGGTCCCGCCCCGCCCCGAGGCTCCTGGCCCTCCGGCCCGCGGGCTGTACCTTTGAGGTTAGGTAGTGGGCTTCCCAGGAGGTGGCGCTCACGCGGAGGGCAGGGGCGCCGAGGACGGGCGCACGGCGCCCCACACCGCCTCCCGGCGGCCGCGTGGCAAAATGGCCCGGTCCGCGCTGGGTTTCCCGCACCCCAGCTCGTGGGTCTGGACCCCGGACGCGCCGCGGAAAAGCGCTCCGAGGGACCGTGAGGCAGCCTTCACTTCTCGCCGTGGCCTGGAGCCCCGGGCGAGCTGCTGCTGGGGTGTGCCTGCGCGTGGGGGCTGCACCCTTGCTCATCGCGCGACGTTCCAATGAGGCTGACCCCGGGGCCTCTGGGGTGTGAGCGGCCTGGGACCGCCTCCGGCAGCTGCTGCCACGGGCCGGGGCCGCGGACTGTGTCACAGCCGACACAGCAGGACCCGCCTCTCGAGGAAGCCCGGGCATGGCCCCTACCCTGGGACACTGCCCAAGCCGCCCCTACTGTCGCTTTGCCGAGGGGTGACTCAGGACCGTGAACCTGAGCCTCACGAACCTTCAGGCACGGACCCATACACGCGGCCCCGCGCACACCTTGTACCACTCACGTGCGTGCATGGACATGCGTCCAAGCGCACACGTCTGTGTCCTTCCACGTCACATACACACATGCACACACAGACACACACCCCTACACGCACAAGCACACACAGCAGTACACAATCACACAAACACGCATGCACGATGTGCAAACGTGCAAACCCAAACACGCTCACAGATGTGTACCCTTACACACGTGCACACACACGGCCCTCACTAGCCCTATGGAGCTCCGGCTGCTTCCTCGGCCACCCCTGCTGGCTGCTGGCTGGACCCCCTGGCCCCAGCTGACCCAGCTATGGGGCCCAGACAAGGCCACCAAGACTGGGGCTGGGTGTCCCGATCCCAGGACACGCCTGGTTACCCCCTGTGGATGCCCAGCTCCACACACCTGCCTTCTTCTACTTTGAGGAGGGTGTTAGAGAAGCTGGGTGAGAACCTTGACTCCATTAAACCGCCTTTTGGACCTTGGGCAAATTGCTTCTTTGTTCTGCACCTCAGTTTCTTCATCTGAACAATGGGTTCGTATCAGAGCATGCATGGTGGCTGTGCAGCCTAACGAGATCTTGCTTACCAAGCCCACAGCCTGACTTCTGGAAAGTGTTCAGGAAGTATGGGCTCCTGGCCTGAAAGGGAATTGTAGACTTCTTTTCAGCAGTGGGGAAACTGAGTCCAGGACAAAGTAGTGATTTGATGCAGCTCCCCCAGCGACTTCACAGGGGACCTGCACCCCTGCCTGGCTTGCAGTGGCTTCCTTTCTGCCCACCCTGTGTGGCTGGCGCCAAGAGCCCTGCAGCTTTGTGTGGCCGCTCACCGCGCGGCTTTCATTTTGCCGCTCCAGGAATTCCCTTCAGTTCCATTCCCATCCAGAACTTCCCAGGCCCGGGGAGGAAACCACAAACAAGATCATATTACTGTAACTGAAAATTAATGGACTGCTGGCAGTTCTAAAAGAAAAACAAATTATCTGAGTTTAGATGGAGTCATAGAACGTTTCAATTTGTAGCTACACGTTCTGCCCCATTCACCACACCACTGCCCAGCCTCCGCTGTTGTCCTGTTGTTTGGACACTGTAAGAGCCTTCAGATTGTGGAAAGAGACAAAAGCTGTCCAGATGTTGTGGGGCAGTAGGTTAGCCCTGGCCTTGGAAGGCCACCTGTCTGGTCTTGGCTCCAGGGACGTACCTTGCTCTAGGGATGAACATAGCCCCAGGCCTCCCAGAGCTTAGGGCAGGTGGGTGGTTGACCCTTTTGCTTTGTGATCAGAAAACTGAACATTCAGCCTTCACTGATTGTTTGGGCTAGTGGGTGCCAAATGCCGGCTCTAGTTCTGCTTTCCAGGAGGGTCTTCCCTCCTCCTCACCTCCTTTTCAACATCCTCTCACCCCTCACAGCCCACCTCCTCCAGGAAGCCCACTGTAAATGCAGCACCGGCTCTCTCTCTCTGAACTTGTGGAGGCTACCGTTCCGACCACAGGCTCTTGTGCTGAAATCTAGTCTCATATTGCCACCGTGTAGACCCTAGTGGTGCCTGTTTATTTCCGTGAACCCAGTGGCTCCTTCCGGAGGGTTCCCTCCGGCTGCAGGACAGTGCTCATGCTCAGCCTGGTGTGAGGCAGACTGGGAGTGCTGGGAAGTTAAGATAAGCACCCAGGGCAGCTTTCAGCCAACCACGGAGGGAAACGCAGTGAGACCCCACGGTGTGCCCACCAGCGTGGCTGCTGTGAAAGCCTGAGAACCCACGTGCTGACAAAAGATGTGGAGCAACTGGAGCTCTCTAACTGCGGGGGGGTGGGGGGGAGGAGTAGAAAACGGCACAACCATTTTGGGAGGCTGGCAATTTTGTATAAAGTTCAAAGTACACCTGCCCATCACCCAGCAATTGTACTTTTAGGTGATTGATTAAACGAGAGAAATAAAAAAATATGCCCACAAAAAGACTGGTACACGAACTTCAAGGCAGCTTTATGCATAATGCCAAAAACTTAAAAATGACTCGGGGGGGGGGGCGCCTGGGTGGCTCAGTCGTTAAGCGTCTGCCTTCGGCTCAGGTCATGATCTCAGGGTCCTGGGATTGAGCCCCGCATCAGGCTCCCTGCTTGGCGGACAGCCTGCTTCTCCCTCTCCCACTCCCCCTGCTTGTATGCCCTCTCTCGCTGTCTCTCTCTGTGTGTCAAATAAATAAAATCTTTAGAAAAAAAAAAATGACTCCGGGGTCTAACAGAGCGGGCATTGCATTTAGTGGCATATACCATTCAGCAATCACAGGGAATGGGGCGCCGAGAGCTACAGCACGGATGACTCTGAAAACATGATGCTGAGCGACAGACCCGGTAGGTCACATACCGTAGGATTCCATTCATATGAAGTGCCTGGGGTAGATCCACCCACACAACAACATGGGTGGGTCTTCAAATCACTCTGTGAACTGGAAGAGGCCATTGGGAAAAGAGTACATACTGCATTCATTTATACAAATGTCTAGAACAGACCCAGCTAGGATGTGAGGATGAAGTGGGAATGGTGGTTGCCTCGGTGCGAATGCTCCCGAACTAGCTGATGGCGCTGGTTCCATGGGGTCTGCATTTGTCAAGTCATTCAACTGTACGTTTTATTGCCTGTAAATTACACCTCAATAAAAACGTCCATACGTGACCATTCCGAAAGTTACGTGGACGAAGAATAGGCACAGGGAACACAGAAATGTCCAGAAAGCACAGAGCAAACCACGGATCGCTGGCGATTCCCCCCTCCCCCGGGACAATCCTTTTAACGGAGGCTTTGCTGCAGGCGTCCTCGGGGACGCGGGATCCGGCCGCTCCCCAGCTCTGCAGCCTGCAGGTGACCGCCGTGCTGCGCGCTCCGCCCGCCCCGCCACCTCTGCAAACCGCCCCCGGCCGGAGGGCCCGGGGTCCTGCGGCTGCAGCCGGGCCCGGCCCCCGGTCACGGGCCCCTCCCCCGCTGGGCCCCCTCCTCCGCACGCCGGGACCCCGCCGGCCCGCCGCGGCCCCGAGGCGACAGGGGCGGGGCCGCCCTCCGGCCCGACGAGCCAAGGCGGAAGCCCCGCCCCGCCGGCCCGCCCCTCCCCCGGCTTCCCGTGATGCCCCGCGAGGCGCAACGTAGCCGGAAGCTGGTGGCGGCGGGGCGGGCGGCCGGCGCGCGTCCTCGGAGCGGCTCGCGGCGCGCCCGAGCCCGGCGGACTCCGGCGGACCCCCGGCGCGCGCGCCCGAGCCCGGACCCGCCCGGTACGCGTGGCCCGAGGACCCGGCCCGCCGCCCCCTCTCCTCGGAAGCCGCCCCGCCGCTGCCCTTCCTCCCGGGGAAGGGGGGCAGCAGGCTGAGGGGCTTCTCCCTGCGAAGCTAGGGTGCCGTCGGCGGGCGCGGGGAGGCCGGTGCGGTCAGCAGCGGCAGCCTCGGCCTCGCCCGGCGCCGGGGACGGCCCCCTCGGGGAGGGAGGGGAGCGCCCGGGAGGGGCTCGGACGCCCTTCCGGCTCCCCGGGATGTGCCCGCGTGCGCCCCGGCCAAGGCTCCGCCGCAGGCCACCGACGCTGGGAGCGGACGGTGCTCGTTCGGGGCAGGCCGAACGCCCCTGCCGCGCTCTGGCCGCGACGCGCGCCCGCGGGGCTGGCCCGGGGGATGCCGAGCTCGGGCTTGTCTGGCCCCCCGGGACCCCACCCCGCGCAGGCACGCCTCCCGGGAGGGAAGGTTCACGACAGAGCCGTGCGTCCGGCGGGAGGGGCCGCGCTTTCACGCAGGTGCCCCGGATGCTCGCGGGGGTTCTGTCTCCGTCACTGCAACAGCCCTGGGGGCCCAGCCCTGCCCTTCAGTCGTCCCTTTAATTAGTGTGTGATACGGACGAGGCCCGAGCTTCAGGACCGAGCGTTGTGCAGTGAACAAGTGGCTTATGTGGCGAACCAAGAGAGAGTGTCCTCGTTCGGTTCAGCGTCTACCGAAGTTACGTCCACTTGCGGAAAGCTGCATTTTACCGTCTGGTTTCAAGCTTTAGAGAGTTCTTGGACGGTTTTTCGAGATAGACCGTATTTGTGTTTTGAAAGTTAGGGTGCATTTTCAGGGATCAAAGTTAGCATTTCAGAGAGTTGAAGGGTGCTCGCATCCAAAACTGGCCCCCAAGGGGAGTTTCTTTAAAATCCAGGTCATCTCCTTTTCACGCGTTACTTTGCTACTAGTTCTGCAAACGTTTGGTCTGCCCGATTTTATTTTACACGATTAGAAATGCGGAGCATGCTCAACCCAGTTCTGACTTCTGTTTGCCGGTGCCTTCTGACCAGAAAGTGAACCTCTGAGGGAAGGCACAGTTCTCTGGAAGGAGCACAGGGCTGAGTATGGAGACCTGATCGGCAGCAGGCCACAAGGGGCCCTCCGGTGAGACAAATGTGTGCGGAGGGCTTTGTGAATTCAGATCAGCCCGATGTCTCTCCAGGTGTGCGTGGCGTTTACCTGTTGATGCCTTTCTCATGCGGTGGCATAGATGCTCAGTGTGCTGAAAGTGTCCCGCCTGAATGGGTCC
This sequence comes from Mirounga leonina, assembly GCF_011800145.1. Taxonomy (NCBI): domain Eukaryota; kingdom Metazoa; phylum Chordata; class Mammalia; order Carnivora; family Phocidae; genus Mirounga; species Mirounga leonina. The sequence continues at coordinate 12,017,733 of NW_023270490.1, forward strand.
GACCAGGATGATGTGTTCAGGTGTTTGCCCTTGAGAGCCGATGGTTTTGGTAGACTGTCACACATAGTACAGAAAACTGCAGAGGGCAGAAGAGCCGCGGGTGGACTCTGAGTTTTGTCCGTCAGTTGTAAAAAACGGAAAACCAGTGTTTGTTTGTTATTTCCTTCAGCTAGCTTCGAAGTGGGCACTGATGAACACAGGAGTCCTGGCCTTCCAGATTTAGAAGGTTTGGTTGTGCAGAGAGTCAGGGTTTCCACCCGTGACTTATTTCTGCGTACTAAGATTACAGGTGAGGTACAGCCAGGGATCCTGGAATGTTTACACTGCACGTCCGTAGAAAGCTGCAGCTTCACTATCAGCAGAGAAGCTGGCCGCATGAAATGTCCAGCAGCTGGGCAGGTGTCCAGTTCTGAGCCACTTACAGGGTCCCTGCGTGTTCTGCAGTGGGCTCGTGTTGCCATGAGAGTTAGGGGCAGCAGCTCACAGGCTCCGTTCACGAGTGAGGGAAGGGCGAGCTTCAGGGGGACACACGCGCAGTTGTGCGTTGGTGGTGGTAGAGGCGGCCTGGGGCCAAGTGGTGGTGGGGTGTGCAGGACCGTGGGGTTGCTTTATGGACAGCACTGTGCTGGCTCCCTCCCCTTCCTCCAGCTTGAATCTGCTATATCGCTTTTCCTGGTCATGAATCCAGTGGGCTGTTGCTTGAACTTGAGCTTTGCCAAAGCTAGGAGCTGAGTAGAGACAGAAATGGTTTTTCTCTTCAGCCTGAATTAAGGACTGTGGTGCCCCGGCAGTGTCCCCGTGAGGCATGGTGGCAGGTGTGCCCTGCTGTGCTCATGCCGTCGGTCACCTCCACCCTCTGTGATGGGCCCTTGGAGGACATCCCTGTAGGCCCCCCACAGACCGGCCTCTGCACCTATCGGTCAGGGCTTCCGCTTCGGCCCCACACCACAGGCTGGGGAGTGGAAGGAAGATGTGGCGTGCAGAGAACTGGGGTTCCCTGTCTCCGAATGTTATTGGCCCCAGTCTGCGGTGTTGGCCTTTCAGGTGGGCAGTCAGATTGAGCGGCCAGTCTGTGTACGTTGTAGAAAGACCACCCCTTGCTATGGGCTTCGTCACAAGACGGGACGTTTTATAAATTATGCAGTGCGGGTGGTGTATGATGCTTAGGCAAAGCAGACGCCGGTGATCATGTTATTCTTAATAATTGCGTTGCCTTTGGCTGGAAACCAGACGGCTCTGGGTTTTTCTTAGCATGTGGAGGACAGATTCCTTCGGTAAGTGGTTCCCCTCGTGCCACCTGTAGCAAGCAGGGGCGTTACCCCGTAGCTTCCAGGCAGCTTCGTGGAATTTCTCTGAAGCCGTGTGTGCTAGTGTTTTTGCACTCACTCGTTTTCTTGTAAAGTAGCCTACTGGTAAGTTTTACAACTTTGTGTTTCTCCTTTGCAGCATCATGGCCAGCCCCAGAACGAGGAAAGTTCTGAAAGAAGTCAGAGTGCAGGATGAAAACAATGTAAGCGTCTGCTCTGCTCTGGTGCTTTGAGGTTTGGCAAACCTCTCAGAGCTCTCCCTGTTACTGTTAGTCTCGGGCCAGTCTCCTCTGCTTCCTCTTGGGGCCACCTGTCGGGTCTTTGGGGTCCCAGGGCCCCAAGTGCCTGGGTGAGTCGCACGTGACCCTCTCCGCAGGTGTGTTTTGAGTGTGGTGCGTTCAATCCTCAGTGGGTGAGTGTGACTTACGGCATCTGGATCTGCCTGGAGTGCTCGGGGAAGCACCGCGGGCTCGGGGTGCACCTCAGGTCAGTGCCCTGTCCCTCTTGCCTCGAGGGCCTCCTGTCGGGTGTGCGGTGACAGGGTAACGCGTGCCACCTTGCCTGCTCTGCGCTTCTGTCAGGGGAAGTGCCTGCACCAGATTCACGACCTGGCTGGGGGCTCTTGGACGCCTAGTGCTAATAAGTAGGTTGGCTCTCTGGTTTGTAGCTTCGTGCGCTCCGTGACCATGGACAAGTGGAAGGACGTGGAGCTGGAGAAGATGAAAGCTGGAGGGAACGCGAAATTCCGGGAGTTCCTGGAGTCTCAGGAGGACTATGACCCCTGCTGGTCCCTGCAGGACAAGTACAACAGCAAGGCTGCGGCCCTCTTCAGGGACAAGGTAGGGACCGGCTGACCAGCGGTGCTGAGGCTCTGCCCGTGGGAGCTGGCGTTCTCCTGTGGGCTCTGACCTCCCTGCAGAGGCCGTGCGCAGTCTGTCCACAGACAGGACACGTGGGCCGTCTTGTCCCACCCGGGGCAAAGTAGGTGGCACGTTGTTAGCAGGGGTGAAGAATGGGCCTTCCTCCCCACCCTCGGGGAGAGTGTCGCGTGCCCGCTCCTCTGTACGTGGTGGGTGAAACTGCCAAGGATGGCAGCACGCCATGTGGGGTCGGAGCCACTGACCAAGAACTCGCCAGCACCGCTGTTCATTGCGGTCAGAGTGAGACCCTGTCTCGGTGTTGACATGTGGCAGAGAGCCCCCAGCCCGTGGCCGCTGAGCCTGGGAGGGACAGCAGACAGGACACGCTAGAGCGGGTGACGTCTCTGTCCTGGGCTGGCTAATGCCTGTGTCCCCTCGGCAGGTAGCCACTCTGGCTGAAGGCAGAGAATGGTCTCCCGAGTCATCGCCTGCCCAGAACTGGACCCCACCCCAGCCCAAGACACTGCCGTCTACTGCCCACCGGTAGCTACTCCTCTGGCCTCTTGTCTGGCTCCAGACTGTTCTGGGCCTGGCCCTGATCTCGGCCATAGCTCAGGACCCCCTATTGGTGTGGGAACAGCTCCCATTGTGAGTTGCTCCCGAGAGTCAGTGGGAAAAACAACTCTGTGGGTCATTGAAGCAATACAGGCTCTCAGTAAAAATGCAAAACCCATAAGCGGTGTCTGAGTGAAGGGAGTACCTCCCCATTTCTCAAGAGCCCGTTCGGTGCGAGTCCTTCCAGACACGCACCCGTGACACACGTGCATCTCCGTAGGAAACGTCCCAGCTGAGTGCTGTTTACCTCCTGTGTCCTCTCTGAGGATTGCCCACCCCCGAGTGCAGGTGTGATGCGGACAAGCTGGTCCCCTGCGTCCTCTCGCATGTGAGAGGCTGGTGTTCTGGAGTGACCGGTCCACAGAAGGCTCCCTGTTTGCACCGTGGGTGTCTGGGGCCCCCCACCCCACCCCTGCACTGTGCATTTTATGTGGAAGGTCCCTGGACCACTGCTGATGTGCCTGCTTCAGCCTCCGTCTCTCCAGCCTCTCTGCTCTCTCCCTGCCGGCATGGGCAGGCGTGGTGCTGCTGTCCGGCCCTTTGGGGCCGGTGTGTGCCCGCTTGTTGCCAGCTTGAGCCTGAGCCGCCTTTCAGACAGACTTGGAGGCCAGCTGGCCTTAGGTGCTCCATTCTTGGAGGAGCCCAGGTGTGACCAGGCGGATGTAACAGCATAGAGGCCCGGACGGTTCCCTCAGGCACCTGCCTGTCCTCTGTTGGCCTCGCTGACCTCTGACTCTCCCTTTCAGAGCCTCTGGCCACCCACAGAACTCGACCTCCTCCTCAGACAAGGCGTTTGAAGACTGGCTTAATGATGACCTGGGCTCCTATCAGGGGTGAGGCCACGGGCAGCAGGGGGTTCAGTCCCTCAGGGCTAGGGCCTGCTGCTTTCCGTGTGCAGGGCCTGCACAGCCCGCACGCATCTGGTCGTGGTAATCCCCGGGCCAGCCCAGGTGTGAAGAGTGGTTTTGAGTGGAGAGAAAAGGAAAAAAGAATAGTTTTCCTCCTTGGAACCAGCCTGACCTATAAGCGAGTTTTGTTCTTGGGGCTGTCGGATTAAATCATCTGGATGCTTCTTGTAATAACAGGCTGTGGGCTTTGGGTCTTGCCAAGGTTCCTGGCTAAATGCAGCAGGAGGGTGTTCTCCAGTGAGCAGAGGGGAGCTTGACTTGTGTGCCCGCCTTGCTGTGGATGCACGTCCCCCCTGGGGCCCTCACACCTCTGCCCGGGGTCTGGGTGCCTCCCGCCTCGAGGCTTTCAGGAGCATGCTGCTTTTTGTCTCCCTGTCAGGGCCCAGGAGAACCGCTATGTGGGGTTTGGGAACACAGTGCCGCCCCCGAAGAGGGACGAGGACTTCCTCAGCAGCGCCGTGTCGTCCCTGTGCTCGGTGAGGACCGCGCCCTGCCCTGCAGACCCACAGCCGGCCCCGCCTGCAGGACAACCTCCCCTTTCCTTCAGCGAAGTTTCTCTATGACCCGGCCTATTCCTTCCGGTCCCGGCGTGTGCAGTTGCTTACGTACTTTGTTACAGAATGTATGTTTCCCGCTAGTCAGGCGCATTTCCTCCAAGCACAACGTCCTGTGTGGTGCGTGCCCGGCCCTCCTGTCCTGCCAGAGCACTGGGCACAGCTGATCCCGGCGCTCTGCCCACCAGCCCCGCTCTCCAAGCCGCGTGGGCTCTGGCACCCTCTGGGTTTGGCACTCGCGGCCCTGCGCTTTTGTCCTCAGCTTCAGGTCAAACCATCGTCTTCCAAGGGAACTTACTGTGTTCTTAGACGACATTCATTCGTTTCAGCGCCGTCTGTGATGGTAGCTGCAGACCCCCAGGGGTCTGGCCGGTGACGACTGGCAGCGGCCCGACTCTGGGTACTGCACGCGTGAAAAGGCGAGGAGACGTCCTCCACGCTAACAGGACGGGGTCTTCGGTGCCCTGGGTGGGGGACGCAGCAAGTGCAGAAGGAGCAGACGTGACGGGTGAAAACGCAGGAAGCACCCGGGAGTGGCTGTGTGCCCGCCGCCACTGTAGGGTCCTGCGTCCTGGGTGCAGTGGGAGGCCTGCTGAGCACCACTGTCCGCTGTCCTCTTCTGATCCGTGCACACGTGCTGTTCCCGAAGTGATGGAACTTGTCAGGAATTAAGGCTGCCCCTCCAGAGCCGCAGGCGCGGGCAGCCGCGGGCAGCCAGGGTCCCTTCTCTGGGTCCCACCAAACGTAGCGCATTTGTGTTTGTGTCCCCCTCCTGCGGGTCTTTAATTCACCGAGGAAGCTGAATGTGCTTGTCTCCTAAGCTAAGGGTTCCTCTGCTGCCTTGGGGGGGAAGAGGCTCTGCTGGGAAGTTGGGGTTTGAGTGAGACGTCTGTGTCTGTAAATAGTTTCAGTCGGCTTTGGGGGCTTAGGGGGAAGACCTTGAACTCAGAACAGGTCTGCCCGCAGACCAGGTGCCAGGCCCTGACCCCTCCGAGAGGAGGTAGGAGGGACCGAGGGCAAAGGGAAGAACGGGCACGTGCATGCAGTGGAGGTCCAGTCAGGTGGACACGGCACAGATGCACGCGTTGGGCCGGATGCCGTGGCTGCCAGGAGTTGGGTGCGTGGCGTTCAGGTGTGCCCACGGCTTGTGTGCCCGCTCTCCGTGGGAAGTGGGGTTGCCGCTGGGAACGGGACCCTGGAGGTGGCCGTCCTGCCCATCTTGGGGGCGGAATCCGTCAGCCCCTTGCTGAGCGGTGGATGGCATGGCAGACAGCCTGCCTGTTTGGCCGCCCGTGGAACCTCGACGTGGCCTCTCTGTTGTTCTTTCCAGGGCTGGAGCAGTTTCACCACCGGAGCGAGCAAGTTTGCCTCGGCCGCTAAGGAGGGTGTGAGTAGCCCATCCCAGCGCCCCGCCTGCAGGCCCACACAGGCTGTGCTAGTCTGGGGTCTGGGGGCAGACAGGGGTCCTGAAGGGGCTCCGATGAGGGGTGGAGGGCGTTCCCAGCCGCAGGGCTCCCTCCCAGGCCGTGTGCTGTTGGCCCTGAGTCTGCAGCAGATCTCAGGGCCCCGCCGTTCGCTGCTTCAGTGGCAGGCGTCCGTCTGCGCGTCAGAGGTGAGCTGTGTGCAGAGGGGCGCCGCTCTAGAAGAGGGGTGTGCCGTGCTCCAGGGGGGCATGTTGTGAGCCCTGCAGGCTGAGTGGTCCTGCCAGCCCTCCAGTTTCTGCTACTGGGCACGGAGCAGGGTTCAGGCGCTGGGACTTCTCTCTCCCCCTTACCTGCTCCTCTGCCCAAGCGAGGGAGGGTTGGGATTTAGTCAAGACACATAGGTGGGGAGTGGGCATGACCTTGGAAAGGAACAGGCAGAAACCGGTCTGAGGACGTTACCCCGGAGGGGAGACTGTCGGGGGCGTCTGGCAGGTTTCCTGGTCAGCGGGGCCTTGGTGAGGAAGGTGACCTGGAGAAGAAGGAGCCCAGGGCAGGCTCAAGGGGCCGCCCGGCTAAGTAGCCCTGGACAGGAACGTTCTGAGGGCCAGACGGGTAGCCGCAGCTCCACAACCAGCAGGACCGCAGGGCTGGCTCTGGGCCGGAGCGAAGGCGCTATGGACCCCTTTCCATGCTCCCCGTGGGCCGCAGTGCCCCGCATCCTCCCCCATGTGGCCTCGAGGGGCACTAGGCCCTGTGGCACCTCTGCTCTGGTGCGGGGCCTCCGCTGGTTCTCCCCAGGCCTCGTCCCTGGAGGGCACAGCCAGGAGGTTCAGGCCCCCTTCAGCGGGAGCATCTGTGGCCAGGCCTTTTCTTTCTTTGTTTATGAAAGTGTTGGGGGTGCTGTGCTAAGGTGAGCTGTGGGATGGGCCCGCACTGGGCGCCAAGCAGGTGGCATGGTCTGGGCCAGGGCAAAGCCCACAGCTGACGGGGCTGGGGTGGCCACCCCCTACCGGGGACCTGCTCCCCCTCCAGCGGGGCCTGGCCTAGTGGGCAGCTTTGCTGGGTCCCTTGGAGCTGCTGGGAGGTGGGAGGCCATCAGGAGACAGGCCTAGGACCGAGTGCTGAGACCTGGGGATGTGCAGCCAGGGGTCTGGTGTCAGGACTGGTGACTGAAAGCCATGTTTCTTTTCAGGCAACCAAATTTGGATCTCAAGCAAGTCAGAAGGTAACAACGGAAGCTTCTGCGTTCCGTGCTGTTAAAATTTCTAGTTCTGTCCTGTCGTCGTCTAGACGCTGCCTGGTCTGCCCTCCTCGGGGCCTGTGCTTGGGAGAGGGGGCGTTTCTGTGTGCATCACTTCAGGTGCTTGTGGGTTAGGGGGGTAAGAAGCTGCGCCTATAAGGGCCTGCAGGGCTGAGGGCACCCGGACAGCTGTAAGGCTCGTGTGCAGTCGGCTGTCTGCACCCGTGGGTGGAAGGAAGCCTGGTGTTGCCAGGACTGCGGGTTGTGGGGTGGGGCAGGCTAGTCCTCCTTTCCCGGTTAGTTTCTCGCGGGCGGTGGTTTGGGGCGTTGGCGTTTCTCTCTTTCTTCAAATCTTGGTTGGTAGCCCTGGCAGTCCCCAGGTGGTGGCAGGGCTCTGGACCACCTGTGCCCTGGTGGTGGGGGTTATCACACAGGCCGGAGGCAGCGGCCCCAGAGGCTGTCCCGGGAGGGGGGTGGTTGGTGTTCGAGGATGGCCCGTCCCTGTTTCGGGCTCCTGACCTGCTTGCGCACGTGTGGTTCTGGAGGTTGTACGTTGGGACTGGAAAGCAGTGAGGTTCGGTGGCAGTGAGTGGGCCCTCCAGGTCACTTGAGGACGCCTGCTGGGGTGACGCCATGAGAGCGTGAGGCTAATTGACCCGTCTGGGGGTGCTTCCTGGTGGTTGCTCACCACTGCTCCTGCCCGAGCTCGCTCGCCCTCTCACTTTCTCCCTCTCTCCCCCTCCGCCCCAACCCGCTCCTTGCTGTCTGGGTAAAGTTTTGGGGCTCCAAGCGGCAGCCCGAGATGGTAAGGCCCCAGTCTGTTCTCGTGCATGCCATTCCCCGTCTGTGCCGACCACGCGCTTCGCCCTGAGCTTCCCCGGACCGTGGCCTGTATGTGTCCTCGCTTACGTGCCCTCACCCTCGGAGCTGCCCGCCGGCCTGCTGGGCTCCTGTCTGGCCCATCCTTGCTGTTCAGGGACCTGAGACCCCGGCAGGAAGCCAGGGGTCCAAACCGGGGGGCACGGCTCCTCCTGGGGTGCCAGGAGCTACTGGGCAGGATTTTCATTTCGTGGCTTGATCACCTCGAGCTCAGTGAGCGGAAGGAGGGTTATCCCAGTGGCAAGGCGCTCACAGGCGCGCGGTTACCCTGTCTGTCGAGGCTACTGCTGCCTGGCGCGCTCTCTTAGCGGCCCGTCGTCCCGCCGCCGCCCCACCCACCTTGGCTCTGTGCTCTTCCCTCGGAGTCAGGTGCCCGGTGGCGGGCAGGTGGGCTCACACCCCCTCCAGGGACCAGGGGTGCACCCGCCTGTACCCCAGCCAAGGGGGGTAGCATGTGACCTGCTGCCAGCACACGGGCTGTCCTCACGGGATGGGATTGCGTGGGCTCCGATGGGAGGACCCGCGGGAGGCCGCTGGATTTGCTGCCCCTCTGGGCCTCTCCCCTCTCGAGCGGGTAGGCCTGGGGCAGTGTCTCTGGCCGCCCCCCAGCCAGGGTGCCGGGGGGGCACTTCGTGCAACTGCCTTGGGTGCCGCGGCTGCCGGGGTGGGGGGGTGGCAGGGGAGCCCTGGGTGCTGGTGGGCCGCTCACCATCTGCTGCCTTCCCTCGGTCGGCCAAGCTCGCGGCCACGTGCTGACCGGTGTCCTGGCTGACATGCTGCCCGGGCTCACCTGACTTCCCTCTCATCACACAGGCTTCGGAGCTGGGCCACAGTCTGAACGAGAACGTCCTCAGACCTGCCCAGGAGAAGGTAACGCAGCCGATGCCCTGTCCCTTTCCTCCGTCCCCACCCCCGTAGGCCCTCGTTCCAGGGGAGCAGCGGGTGCTGGGGGCTCCGACTCCCGCCAGTGCCGCGTGTCCCAGGGGGCCCCCACCCCCGGGCTCCGGGAGGCCTGGCCTCGAGCTCCGTTCCTCAGAGTGCGGCTGGGTGTGGGCAGCGCGTAGGTGGCTGACTGAGCCAGGGAGGCCCCCCGCGGGCTGGGGCCTCGGGGGGCAGTGCCAGCCTGCCCTCAGGAGGTTGTTGCTGAAACAGAGGCCCCCCCGGGAGGATGCTGTGTTCCAGCAGCCTGGGCTGCGGTCGGCGGCCCCCGCCCCCTCTTCCCTTGTGGGGAGGGGGCCGCCCAGGGGGAGACGGGGTCACACACAGCTGCCGCCACATCTCTTCTCAGAGACGGTGACAGTGGGCTTTCTGCCGCTCGGCTGACGGCACTGTTTTAACCCACGCAGGTGAAAGAGGGAAAGATTTTTGATGATGTGTCCAGTGGGGTCTCTCAGTTGGCGTCCAAGGTAGGGCAGGCCCCGCCTGGTGCTCAGGTGCAGCCGGAAGCCAGTCTCCACATTCCGGGGCGCCCGGGCCGAGAGCAGGAAGGGCCTGGGCTCTCCGTGCCCCCGCGCGCTCGTGCGGCCCGAGTGCCCACTGAGCGGTGGGTGAGGAGACTCAGCGAGACGCTCCCGTGCCGGCCGCCAGAGGAATATGGAAACGGCTTGGCGGGGGGAGGGTCTCTCACGTCTGCTAACTGTCGCTTCTTTCTCTTCTGCCCTCATTCTGCTGCCGCTGCCCTTCCCTGGTGAGTGCGACCTTCCTGACGTGCTGGCGGAGGGCCGCCGTCGTCCTCCAGGCTGGTGTGGGTGTGCGCAGCCCCCTGCTTCCCAGCCCACCACTCTCCGCACGGGGAAGCCTGCAGGGGGCTTCGCACGCATGCTGTTTCCTCGAGCTCCCGAGCCTGTGGGCCAAGCTTGGCCGTGCCGTTCACGTCTCTAAGCTTTGCCGGGACTTTGAGCGGGACACCGTGTATGTGCCGTGTGTGAGAACCCACCCTGAGCTGCCGCCTCCCGTCCCCTTCCAGGTCCAGGGGGTTGGCAGTAGGGGATGGCGGGACGTCACCACGTTCTTTTCTGGGAGAGCAGAGGACCCGTCGGACAGGTACGCCGGTTCCCTGGGTTTCTTCCCACAAGGCCTCTGGGAAGCAGTCGGCATCCCCGCTGAGGGACAGGCATGTTATCCCCCAGGGGCACGGGGGTCACAGCAGCCCCCAGAACCATAGAGATACCAGCCCTGTGGTAACTGCTGCTGCCCGGGGCAGGGAGGGAGTGGGGAGGCCTGGAGAGGAGGGGCGCCAGTGCCGATCCCCGTCTCCAGTCTGGGTGGGTGGGGCCGGCGGGGGCGCCTCAGCGACCCTGTGCCCTCACTCACCGCCACTCCGGGCTGGCGTCCTGGCCTGTCTGCTGGAAGCCCGGTCGGCCTGGTTTCCCGTTCTTCAGCCGCAGGGTGGGCGGGGCGGGAAGACCGGCCGTGGTGGGGGCCGCTCCTGGATGGGGGCACGTTCCCTGTGCTCACGGGCACGGGCCGCACGTCTTCCTGACGCGCCATTTGGTGGTTCAGGCCGTGTGGCTGCGCTCGTCGGGGTACAGCTCTGCTGAGGGGCTCTGCGGGGCCCCCTCTGTCTCGACAGCGCGGGGAGGGCTGACGCACTCAGGGCTCCCCTTTTCCCTCAGTCGTTGCAGAAAACCGGCGTTGTATTTTTTCCTTCACAACGAGCTCCTTTTGGGGTGGGGCTGACCCAGCCGGGCTCTGGCAACAGGAGGCCCGAGTGCTTCTGGCGGGTTCTGTGCCCAGACTCTGAGGTGGAGCTGCTCAGGCCCCGTGGGCCTCGGGGTCTGGGTGGGGCCTCTGCAGTCTGGGGCAGGACACCAAGGGACGGCCTGGTGGCCCGGGCCGTTGTTCAGTCTCTCTGTCTTCCCAAGACCCCTGGAGGGCCAGAGCTACCAGAACAGCGGTGGGGACCACCCCCAGAACCGCACCGTGGACCAGAGCTTCTGGGAGACCTTCGGGAGTGCCGACCCCGCCAAGGGCCACAGGTCCCCGAGCAGCGACAGCTGGACGTGCGCGGACGCCTCGGCCGAGAAGAGGAGCTCGGACAGCTGGGATGTGTGGGGCTCGGGCTCCGCGTCCAACCATAAGAACAGCGACCACAGCGACCTCGGGGAGGCCTGGGGGGGCGGTGGGGAGGGCAGAGCCAAGACCGCCAAGAAGGCCGTGGTGCCCGCGGTGCCGGTGGACGAGGGCTGGGACGACCAGGACTGGTAGGCCCGCTGCGTCCCAGCCCCAGCAGCTGCGGCGGCCCCTGCGTCTGCACTTTGCCCCCACACTCCTCCTGTCTGAGCCCAGAGACCAGCTGTGGCGTGAAGACAGCACCCCAGTGGGAGCCAGGGGTGGTGCTGCCGGCTGGCTCGGGCGCCGGCCCCGCAAGGCCGCGGTGCGGGACGGTCCACGTCTCTCCCGTGGTTCTGGGGCAGCCCGTGGGAACCTGGCCAGGGTGACGCAGGGGCAGAGTCTGCTCCTGCAGGAGGCGGGCCGCGCCATCGTTCCCAGAACGCCCTCTAATAAACCCTCCTGAGTGCGGTGCAGCTCGTGCCGTGTCGTGTGCGAGGCGTGCGTGCTCCCAAGCGTCGGGTCCAGGCTTGTTCCAGGCCAGCCTGCCTGCGTGAGGGACGTGCCCAGCTCCCCTCCCTGGCCCTGCTTTGCTGCTGGGGCCGCTCTCCTGTGTCGCCTCTCGAGGGCCCCGCACACGGCCCCAAGGCCTCCGGCTCAGCCCCAACACCTGGGTCCTTCGTCCGCGCTCTCACTTAGCCACGCCCGTCTGAGCCGAGGCGGCTCCCCCAGGATGCCCCAGACGGCTGAGGAACGGGGACGTGAAAGTGAAGCGTAGGGAGGGGGAAGGCAGGCCGGCACGCTCCCTCCCGAGCCCGGGTCTGGAGGTGCACGGCCGCGGGGTGGGCTCGAGGAGCCGCGTGGCGTCCGGGCCTTCCCAGCGAGGTGCGCCTTTGTCGGGCTGGGTTGCCGCCGCGTCCCTGCTGGCACCTCGCTGTGCCCGCCGCGGCGGCCTCCCGTGCTGTGCTCCCGGGGCTCGGCTTGCGGTGACGGATGGAGCCCACCTGGCACTGAGCACCCACGTGCTGTTGCCCCCTTGTCCACGGTCACGGTCTGGTACTGATGAGCCTTTCTCCACGTGAGCCGCGGCTGTGGTGGGTCCTCCGTCCCCACACCCCCTTCCTCTGGCTCTCAGGTTGCTGTCAGCCGCCCTTTGACCAGGCATTGCGTGTGCCTGGGTCCTCCTGGGTGATTTGTGCCGGACGCGTCCATCACGGCCTCCGGCCGCTGCCGGCTGTTGGCGTCCCGGGACAGGCCCCCTGAGCGCGGGCGCCGGCGGCAGCCACTGTCGGTCTGTGGCGTGTCTGAGCGGGTGGTCACCGCGGGGCCGTCCCAGGACAGCCCGCTAGCGCCCAGCTGTCCCTTGAGGAGGACCCCCCGGAGGGGCAGGGGCGTCCAGTGTGGAGCAGCTGTGTGTTTGCTGCTGTGAAGGGCTCGGTCACTGAGCACCAGCCGGCTGTCCCTGAGGGGAGGCTGGGAGCCAAACCCACGGGCGGTCTGCCTGCCGGGGGCCAAGCGTCCAAGGGTGACGGTGCTCAGGAGGAGCCCGAGCATCGGGCGTCCGCGCCCTGTCGGGACAGGCGCTTGGTTTCTGTACTGGGGCCCCCACCCGTCGGGATGGGAGCTCACGGATCTGCTGGCGGCTCGAGAGGCTTCAGCAGTGTCCGGGCTATTCTCTCCTGTGACTTCTCGTCGGGAGGCCACGTTCCGTCGGGAGCGAGCCACCCTTTGGTCTGGGAGCCTCCTTCAGTGCCGCCTGCAGTAATTAGGGTGGCGTTGAGTTTTTAGACGTGTGCCGGTGGGGGGCACTCTGCTTCCCGGACCCCCTTCTGGAGTGCTGGGACGTGGCAGCCCGAGACCCCTCACGGGCAAAGACGGGTGCTCTTGTTGTGCCCGGGATGGGACACAGGGGCTTCCAGCTCTGCGAGGTCCTGGGGCTCGAGTATCTCCCTGGTCCTCTCCTGTGCAGGGGTCACTGGCACAGAGTAAAGCAGAGTGATCTGGGTGAGCACCACGTGGTTGCGGGTGGCACGGGGCTCCTGGAGGTGCAGGTGGGAGGGCAGGGAGGTCTCCAGTGGGTGTCTGCCTGGGACCTGGGGCCAACGGCAGCTCGCCTGGCTCTGGGTAGAAATGCTTGGAAGCCGTGTGCCCTCCGCCTCAGCCTGCATCCCCCTGAAGCCACCTGATGGGGAAGCGGTCGGAGGCCGGCAGAGCCGGGGGACACGGAGTGCACTTTCCAGAATGGAAGCTCTCTTCCTGGGTGGTCTCCCACAGGTCATCCTGTCTGGGTGGGGCTGGGTCCTGCACCCGGCAGACCCAGGGTCAGTTCCTGGCCGAATCCCAGTGGTCCTTCCCCACCTGTACGGTCTGGCCAGCTTGGGGGGAGACTGGGCTAGTGGCCACGAGGCTGCCCTCACCCCCTCTGGCCTTCTGCATGCAGTCCCACCCAGACCCCTGCTCCGGGACGCTGGGCCGGCCAGGGACTGGTGTGACCACGAGGTGAGGCCCCCTGGTTGCTGCAGATCCCTTGCCGAAGACGCTGAGACTGACCAGCAGGTGCACTAGAAGGCCAGCCCTGCTTAGCTTCCTCCTCTCTCTGGACTTCCCCGTGACCTTTCCGCACTTCCTCCTGGCCGTGCTCCTCACGCAGGCTCACCTCTGCCACCCGGTTCAGTCGTCCGGCGGGCCTCACACCCAGAACTGGGGCCTTCCTGGAGCCCTACTCTCTGCCCGGTCTGGTGTGCACCCCCGTCCCACCGACCCTGCTGGGTCTGACCCAGCTGACACGGTCAGGTGGCTCAGCCCCTGCAACCCTCCTCACAGCTGGGGGCTGGGGAAGTGGGGCCTGTGCTTGGGGTGGGCTCAGGGTCCCTACCTGCATGCTGGAGTGAGGGCCCATGATGGGTGACGGGCCAGCCAGCACGCGGTGCCGTCCTGTCCTTTCTCAGTGACCCGGGTCAGCCCTGACGCTGCTGACTGGTTTCTGGGGCTTCCGGGGTCACAGGTGATGAGCTCCTGCTCTGTGCAGGACTCCAGGGGGGGCACACAGGTGAGGTTGGACAGGGTCCAGCCAAGGGTGCGGAGGAGTTGGCTTGTATGTGTGCGGGGCGGCGCCTCGGTGGGGTGCGTGTGAGTGCGTGTGTGTGTCCCGAGCGCCCACGAGCCACACCTAGACACTGTCCAGGGCACGATTGTCTGTGGTTGCTGTGCCCAGCGCTCTCTGCTGGTCTGCACTCGGGCATGTGGGTCCCAGGACTGGGCAGGTGCCCAGCACCCTGGGCACGGCATCCATCAGCACTGGGTCTGTGTGTCCAGCCGTGGGTCCTCAGGCTCAGGCGGCTCCCGGGCTACGGCGTCAAAGAGCTCCATCTGGCCTATGGCCTGAGGCCCTTCCCAGCCCCCAGGAGGGAAGCTGGGCTCACAAAGCGGTCAGGACGGGGGTGGGGGTGGGGGGAGCCAGAGGGGCACTCGGGCACCTGGAGCCAAGCCACCTTGGTTTCCTGGCCCAGGCCTGGGACCGTATGCCCCCAGCCCCCAGCCCTGTTCCCAGGTTTGGGGCTGGTGGACCAGCAGGGGCGAGGCAGTGTCCTCCCTGTGGCCAAGAGTGCGGGGAGGGGGCTGGCTGAGCCCCCCTGGCAGTCGGGCAAGGGCTCCCCTCCCCCAGCAGCATCTTTGCCCACTGAATGCTGCCAGCCTGCAGTGAACACCATGTCTCAGACTGTGGGCTTCTCCCAGCCCAAGAGCCCCGTGCTGTGCCCGCTCCCCAAAGTGCCTCTGTCCCCGGAAGCTGGACCCCGCGTGGGCCGCCAGCCCTGCTGGGCTCCTGGTTGTCAGCTCCCCTCACCCCTCAGCTGCCTGGGGTGGGTGGTCCCGGGTCAGGTGGGTCCAGGGGTGGGGCTGGAATGGGTCTGGTGTGGTCAGTGTCCCCGCCCAGGCAGCAGGCCTGGGGCTCTGGGCCTGGGGCTGTCTCACTGGCAGGGAGGGGCCGAGCTTGGCTGGCCCTTCAGACCCAGGAGGCCGAGGAGAAGCCAGGAGTGTGGGGGAGGCTTCCAGGCGGGGGCCAGAGTGGGCCTGGGCACTGGGGCTGACGCTGGAGGAGTCGGGAGGAAGTGATGTGCCCCCACCACCCCCGGCCACCAGAGGCACCCGGCCCGCCATCTGTCCACACGTGGTGGCTGTGGTCCCTGAGATGCCTGTCCCGTGATCCCCGCTTTGGGGCCAACCCAGAGGAGTGAGGGATAAAGGTGTTTGGTGCCGTGGGATCCCTGCCCTGCGGCGACGGGGTCCTTCATGCTGGGACTCTGTGCCCCCACTCTTGGGCTGTAGCTGGGAAGCGGGGAGAGCCTGGGGAGGGGAGGAGGCCAGGGGTAGGCCAGGGGTGGGCCAGGGGTGGGCTGAGGCAGTGACGTCAGAGGGACAGGGACCTTGATAAGCCCTCGCCTCTCGGGGCTGCGGCAGGACCAGAGTGGGGTGAGTGTCTGGGGACCCAGGGACGCCACCCTCGTCCAGAAGGTTAGTGACTCGCCTGTGGTCCTGGGGGGCTGGGTGATGGGGAGGGCCACCAGGGGTCTGCCCAGGTCTGTGATCGGAGGATGATCTTGCCTTTTCAAAGAGGCCTGGGGCATTGAGGGCAGACTGTGCGGAGGGTTCCGGTTCACAGCCATGACCTCTGTGGCCCTGGGAGGGGTCCCCCCAAGTCAGGTTTCTGGGGAGCGGAGGGGTCTGGCTTCAGAATGTGGATCAGGAGGGGACTCTGGGGACCTGGAGGGTCCAGAGCCTATGCACTGCTGTCCAGCCCCCTGCAGCCCCAAGGATGCCAGCGAGCTCAGCAACTCTGCACTGCGGGGCTGGCCACCACCTCCCTGGGGGTGGCTGTGGTCCCGAGGTGCTGTGCTGTGTGTCCCTTCTGCACTGTCCGCAGAGGCAGCCCCCCAGGCCATGTGCAGCTTCGGGATGGAAGGGTGACCCCAGAGGGCTCCCTTGGGACCCCAACCCTACCTCCAAGGACCTCTCAGCCCTGCTGAGAGGCTGACTGGGGCCAGTCCTCAACCAGGACACACCCTCCTGGGTCTGGCAGAGGGCAGCTGCGTGACCCCAGGGGTTGTGCTCAGACTGGGGTCCCAGCTCTGATGCCCCTCAGCTGCAGACAGGGTTTGCCCCTTCCTGGCTTCATTCCCTCCCCAGGCCCCTTGGCCCCGGCAGCGGCTGTCCCAGTCTGTTCTAATGACGAGTGAGTGACCAGGCCAGCAGTCAGGGCCCCATGCCGGCCTGTGAGAATGTCCTGAGGGCAGGATGCAAGACCAGAGGCTGTGGCTGGGCCAGACGCACCCGGGAGCGGGCAGGGGAAGGGCAGCTGACTCTCACCCAGAGAAGCACCTGCCCCGCCTTGCAGGACACAGGTCCGCTGTGGACAGGGCATGGAGCAGCTGTGGGGTCACTGCATGTGGGGTGCCCGGTGTGGGTGGAGAAGCTCAGGAGTGGTTGGGTGGACGGACGGATGGAAGGACGGACGGCTCTCCTCCCACAGGCAGCGCGCCATGAGCGCCCCCGTGTGCCCCCTCCTCGGGCTCTGGCTGTGGCTGTGGCTGGGTATTTCCCTGGGACTCGGCCGGGGACAAGGTAAGGACACCGGTGGTGCTTCCTGGGAATGTGGCGCCGGTCCGTGCCCGACCCACCCACTCCGAGGGGCCTCTGCCTCCACTCCTGACGCTCCGCCGGGAGCTGTTGTTCAGGTTGAAGGCGTGCTCAAGGAGGAAAGACAGGACACCAGAGGCCACCTGTGTCCTCTGCCCAAAGCACCACCCGCGGCTTTTTGCGGGACCTTCGGCCTTGCCGTCAGCCCAGCGCGGGGAGGCTGTCGCGTGCTCTCTGACAGTTACTGACACGCTTGGCCCTGAGCTCTGTCTTACATTCATGCTTTATTTTGAATTATTTCAGGACAGCTCTACAATGTAAAACTTCCAAACAGCCCAAGTCTAGAGTAAGGAGGGAAACCCCCTTTCCCTCCTGTCCCCCCAAGGAGAGCACCGTTTGCTGCCCTCTGCTCCTGCTTCTGGTCCTTTCCCTGCTCACTGTCAGGCACAGGGAGAACACAAGGCTGCCCGGCTCTCCCCACAACGTCTTGTGACCCAGTCTGATCGCTTCCCTTTGGGAGTGACACTCATCTCCGTGTCTTTGGAATACCCCAGAAGGGACGCAGTGCGGAACGTGGTGGACGTCCTTGCCGAGCTCCCCACGAAGGGGGCCGGCTTGGACTGATTCTGGGAAGGCCAGTCTGCGGCTGCTGACGCCCTGGCTTTGCCGCCGGCCTGGGCGGCTCCCGGCGACTCCTGTGAGGGCAGGAGACCTGCCTCCTCACTGGTTGAAGCTGACCCTCCTGGGCGACTGCCCGAGTCTCGCTGCGTTTGACTCACGGTCCCTGTTGAGAATGCGTGCGCGGTAGAGGGGCATGCCACACGGCCACACCTGTGGAGGGAGGCACGGGTCTGCTGACCGCGCTTCCTCAGTGCTGGTTTGGCATGCAGACTGGCCGCGGTCATCAGGCATGTCCCCGGGTCCCCGTGGCCCTGACAGGATCACGCCACAGTGGGGCCAAGTCACTAGTGAGCCCACGGACACACTGAGCTCCGCATTCGGCAGGGTCCCTGCGGACTCTGGGCAGACCTGGGTCTCCCGGTCCCGAGGAGGGAAGGGTGGGTGGGGGCCCACATGTCCGGGCTGCCTGCCCCGGGGGTGACCCTGGTGAGGGGGCGCTCCTGGGGGGTTTCCCACTGGCAGGCCCCCCACTGTCTGCCCCATGCCCCACCAAGGCCCCCTGACATGCAGATCCCGAAGGCAGCTGGGAATGTCTCCCCCAACGTGTCAGAGGCACCACGAGACACAGAGGGCCCTTCATGAGCGGGAGTTGGGGGGGGTCCCGCTCACAAATGGCTTTTCATAGCTCCCCCATCAGGCATTCCTGCCTTTCAGCCTGGTGCTCCCGGGAGCCGCTGGGCACATCCGGAGGCCCAGTCCAGCTGCTTCTCCCTGTGAGCCGTTGCTCATTGTGTCTGCCCTGGGCGCCCCCCACCCCTGCCCTTCTCCTGTGCCCCAGCTCTCATGGGGCAGCCAGAAGAAGCCCATCTCTGTCCCCCTTTTCCAAAAATAGCCACCCCTGCCACAGAGCTTCCGGAAGCTTCCCCAGGAGGCCAGGCCATATCCCAGGCCTCAGTCCTTTACTGCCCCTCCTCCTCCTCCCAGGATGGCCACGGACCCCACAATGCTGTGTAGACTCTGCTGGGGAAATGAGGCGGCTCCAGTCCCCGGGGCAGGGGCCACGTGGGCTCCACGCTGCTGGTCGCCAGTGGGGCTGTTCCTACTGATCCTGGATGCTTGCCTGGGCCCCAGCTGGCAGGGTGGGGGGCGCCCCTCACAGAGCGGGGCAGGCCTCCCTGGGTGGGGGCAGTCTCCTCACTGGACCTACCAGGTGGCCCTCGCCCCTGGGACCCTCGGAGGGCCCGGTCCCCCTTCAGCCCCAGACGGGGCCTCAGGTTCTCCTGTGTCCCCCTGCTGGGCCCCCACAGCTGCTGGGTGCTGTCCAGGGTCAGTCCTGACCACCGGTCGTGTCCCCCCAGCGAGCAGCCGCCTGAGGCTGGCTGTGCTGCCCGAAGACCAGCTGCAGATGAAGTGGAGGGAGTCGGAAGGGGGCAGCCTCGGCTACCTGGTACAGCTGAAGCCCAGGGCAGGTAAGGGGCCGGCGGCCAGCGTGCTGGTCTGTGCCCAGCTCCTCCATCCCAGCACCCACGTTGTGAGTGGTGGGGAAGTACCGCGGGAACGGGAGCAGGGGAATAAGTCCTATGAAGTCCCATCCCCACCTCCAGCTCATGCCGACGGCGCTGTCAGTGCCTTTAGAAGAAACAAGGACTCCCTCCTCGAGCTTGGATCCCTTTCAGAACTCTGCACGCCAGCGAGCTGGCATCTGATGGGCAGGATTAACTCACATTTTACAGGACGGAGGCCACGAGCACCCCCAGCGTGGTGCTGGCTGCTCGTCTTAAAAAGTTTTCAGCAATCGGGGCATCTGGGTCACTCAGTCGGCCAAGCGTCCAGCTCGATTTTGGCTCAGGTCTGATCTCAGGGTCATGAGTTCAAGCCCCATGTGAGGCTCCACTGGGCGTGGAGTCTGCTTGAGATGCTCTCCTTCTCCTTCTGCTGCTCCCCCCACCCAAATAAAAAGAAAAAGAAAACTTTTCAAAAATTGAGGTTTGACACCCACAGAAAAGCCCGCAAACAGGAGTGCGTAGTTGCAGAAATTGGCAGAAAGCCAATGAGCCTGAGCTCCCCTCCCAGAGTGGGAAGGTGCTCCCCCAGCCCCACTCAGGCCCCTTCCCCATCGCCATTCTGTCTCTGCCACCAAGAATAACCCCCTTTCTGACTTGGGGGCAGTTTTCTGATTTTTTTTTTTTAAAGATTTTATTTATTTATTTGAGAGAGAGAATGAGAGAGAGAGCAGGAGAGGGGGGAGGGTCAGAGGGAGAAGCAGGCTCCTCGCTGAGCAGGGAGCCTGATGCGGGACTCGATCCCAGGACTCCAGGATCATGACCTGAGCCGAAGGCAGTCGCTTAACCGACTGAGCCACCCAGGCACCCAGTTTTCTGATATTTTGATTAAGCCTAATTTACTTATCCTATTTTTCAAATCTTTTTTATTTTTGTTAATTTTTTGGGCTACTTATCCTATTAGTCATGGAGAGAAGCATCTTAAATCCCCACCGTGCTAGAAATGTCTTCCTCTGCTTGTCTCACCAAATTTTGCTTTGTATGTTGAGGCCACGTTTCAGGTGCACACAAGTCTAGATCTTTCCATCTTCTTACTGGACAGAGCTTTCCTGCTGTGCAGTGCTCCCGTTCTCTCTCGTCAGGTTTCCCTTACACCCCCTCCGCGGCCAGGGCTGCTGGCTCCACTGGGCGTGCCTGCATGACATCATCTACTCAGCCTTCCCTCACCTGGCACCGTAGGTGCACCTTCTAAGGAGCACGTGATCCTGTGGTGTTCGTCCAATGTGACAATCTTTGCCTTTTAATAGAAACATTTTTTTCCATTTACATTTAATGAAATTACTGACATATTTGGATTTAAATCTATCATTTTCCTATGTTTTCTTTTTGTTATACTTGTTATATATATGTGTGTGTATTTTTTCTCTCCTTATCCTCTTTGAAATTCAATTTTTATGGAAAAATTTAAACACCTGCAAAAGAAGAGACTGACCATAGTGTAATGAAGCTTCATGTTCCCATGATGTAGCTTTGACAGTTATCAACATATGGCCACTATTGTGTGACCTCTGTCTCCAACCCCTTCTATATATTGCATTATTTTAAAACAAATCCAAGACATCGTATAATCATATAATTCTGTCTATAAATATTTTAGTAAAGGGAAGGACTCAGAAATAACTCCAGTCAACTAGCATGCCTAAAAAGTGAAAATATTTCAGAGCTACCATTAAATGTTTTGTTGTGTTCTCATCTTCCAACTTGTCTGATAAATATTTTTTACACTTAATTTCTTTGAATTGAGATCCCAACAGAATCCACACACTTTATGTGGTTCCTAGGTCTCAAGTAATCTTCAATTTATTTTTTTAAGGTTTCATTTATTTGAGAGAGAGAGAGCACGAGCAGGGGGAGCAGCAGAGGCAGAGAGAGAAGCAGGCTCCCCACTGAGCAGGGAGCCTGATGCAGGACTCGATCCCAGGACCCTGGGACCATGACCTGAGCCGAAGGCAGACGCTTAACCCACTGAGCCACCCAGGCATCCTATTTCTCCATTCTTAATTCTGTGTTTTCTATCCTGACCTGTATTCCACTATTTATCTCTTCATTTATGTGTAAGAAGCTGTTAAGTCATTCTTTGAATTCCTAACTTCAGTTTTTTGTTTTTCCATTCCAGAATTTCCATTTGGAAAATGTCATTTGGTTTTTACATTCTAGAATTTCCTTTTTATTGTTTCTAGTTTGATACCCAAATTCATAGGCTTATCTCTAAGTCTTCAGACTAGTTAGTATAATTAATTTAAAGCCCCTTGACTCCATTGTCTGGAAAATCCGTGGGTCTCTTCCTATTGTCTGTTGTTTCTCTTAACTTTCTGTCACTTCCTCTTGTTCCTTGTACACCTGGTTGCCCTTCATTGAGTGCCAGCTGTTGTGAAAAGTTATGGAAATAATTTATGACCTTATGTAACACTGTCTTACTTCAGAATAAAAAATTGTGTTTGTTTCTGACAGAGGCAATTTGGACTAGCAGTTTTGGGTAATCTTTTTAAATTTTAGATGTCGAGAGTATTTACCCACTCTGTGACATACATGCACACACACATGTGCATAGACACACACCTGCCCACCTTGGTTGTCTCAATCTCTCTCCCCACCCCCACCCTAGGGGATGCGGAACAGGAGGTGATGTTGACCACCAAGACCCCCAAGGCCACGGTGGGGGGCTTGAGCCCCTCCAAGGGCTACACTGTGCAGATCTTCGAGCTCACCAGCTCAGGGAATGCCCTGCTGGCGCAGCAGGAGTTTGTGAGTAAGTCCATAATCCTGCACAAGGAACCCAGCCTCAGAGTGGGTGTGTGTGTGGAAAGGAGCTTGGCCCCCCTCCCCATGCAGCCCCCCAGGCCCTGCTCCCACCTCGGGGTGGGGGACCCTGACAGCCCCTCGCATCTTTCTGCAGTTGAGGATCTGAAGAGTCACTCTGTGAGCAGGAGTGGCCGGATGCCGCTGGAGGCAGCCGTGGAGCCCATGCCCTCCCACGTGGGGAGCCCAGACCCTGAGCCCCGAGTTGCCTTGTCCCCAAGCCAAGACCCACCCACTCCTGGTGGTGCAGAGTCGGGTGAGGGTAAGTCACCTTCCAAGGTTTGCTCTTCATGCGGCCGGGATGCTCTTCCTCACGCCTGACCTCACATTCCAGCTTCTCCTTGAGCATGCTGGCCGCTCTCCTGCATTCACCCAGGCTCACGGGGGCAGGTCCCCCACTGGGGGTGTGCTTGGGCCCCAGTGCCCCTTGCTGCCCAGTCTGAGTGTGGCAGGTGAGAGGTGACACAACTGTGACCTCCGCAGGACTGCTTGGCAAGGAGCAGCGCCCACCCAGGGGCTCAGGGGACAAGGCCTCTTCTCAGCCCACCACAAACCTGGAGAGGCAAAGCCAGGCCCGGGGCTCTGCGGGAACGATGGAGAAGTTGGGTAAAACCACCAGGGCACCAGCCTCTGTGGGCTTTCGGGGCAGGGGCTGCATGACCCAGGGCAGGGCAGACAGGTGTGACATTTCTATCAGCCATGCCTCCTCCCCCAGACCCGGGATGTCTCTGACTTTGTCTCCCCATCAATCACACTTGGAATGGAAAGAGGTATCTCCTTCCTCAGAAGGACACGTCCCCTCTCTCGCCCTCACTGTCCCCCATTGGACTTGGGGTCTGCCAGGACGGTCTCCCCAACAACACAAGGCTTTGAGGGCAGGGCTGTGCCCATTAGATGGGGGTCTCCTTGCACTCACACTACCCAGGAGTCCTCATGAGGGGCCTGTCCTGGGTCTGGGGCTTGGCCTGGAGGCACTGACAGTATAGACTCTCGGGGAGCCCCAGACCCAGGCAGTGGCTTTGTGTCCAAAGAGCTCCTAGGTCATCAGGACAAGCCACCACCCCAGCCAGCGAGGCCTCAGCCCAGAGCTGCCAACCATGCTGACCGCCCCCCCAGTCAACACCCCCTTGGCTAGCCTCTGCCCACTGGCCCCCACATTGACAACCACACACAGGGATTGGCCCTGCCGAGGTCACTGGAAGGCAGACGCGCCTGGGAGTCTCATTAACCCTCCCTGGGGGCACTCAAAGTGCTGACACGATGAACCAGGGCTCACGTGGGGTTTTCTGAGTCCAGTGAGGGCCCCCAAGACGTGGCCACCTGCCACACTTGAGGCCAGAGCCCTGTGACCCCTCACCCTCCACCAACCGCAGGGAAGGAGACCTGGGGGGCTGGAGCCCAACCTGGAGCGGATGGGGGCTCCTGCAGTGGTGTGGGCCTGGCCCAGCTCCTCACCTCCCTCCCTCCCCACCCAGCTAGCCCCCAGTTCCGCTGCACACCCCCCACACCCGTGGACATGATCTTCCTGGTGGACGGGTCCTGGAGTATTGGCCACGGTCATTTCCAGCAGGTCAAAGATTTCCTGGCCAGCGTCATCGAGCCCTTTGAAATTGGGCCAAATAAAGTCCAAGTCGGTAGGTACCAGCCCCCTGCCCTGTGGCCCTGCTGCCAGGCGTCCCCACTAGTCCTACCAGCACCCACGGGAGGCCCAACTCTGAGAAACGGGAAGTCGGAGAGGAGGCACGGAGCCTCCTGGGGAAACTGAAGGACAGCCCTGCCAATCGGTATCACTGGCCGCCAACCCACTGACCCCCCCGCCCAGCCAGGCAGGTGGGGGCTCCCACAGGGGCTGGGGGACGTTCTGGTGACTGTCCTTGTGTAAACGTGTGCCCTCCCTGGTGTCCCAGTGAGGCTGTGTGTTGGGTGGGCAGCTCAGCCGAGCACCTGCCCCCCGCCCAGGCCTGACTCAGTACAGTGGAGACCCCCAGACCGAGTGGGACCTCAGCGCCTTCCGCACCAAGGAGGAGGTGGTGACAGCTGTCCGCAGCCTCCGCTACAGAGGGGGAAACACGTTCACAGGTGTGCCTGGGCCCCCAGTGACCCCACCCTTGGGGGGGTCTGTCCAGGTCTCTGTCCCGAAGCCCCGGCTCCATCCCGCAGGTCAGCCTCCCAGACTTGAAAACCCGTATGTAAATCAAGCCGAGTGTGATGTGGGTGCTAAGCCTGATTCACACCTTCGTAAAGAGCAGGTCGCCCCTTAATTATCTTTGACGAAAACAGGGCTTTCCGTCAGGCTGTCTTCCTAGAAGCGAGCGGCTCCTCTGATGGGTAGAAGCTTCCAGGAGGGGCCGCGAGTGGAAGCAGCCCCCAAGGAGCGTCTCCCGCAGGCAGAGCCCCGGGTCTCGCGGTGGTCCCTGCCTCTGGAGCCCCCAGCCTGGCGGGGCCGGGACTGACTCAGTGGGCCCTGTGCTGGGGTCCAGCCGGTGGAGTGGGATCGGGCAGGGAGGGCGCCAGGAGGGGCGCGTGGGGCCGCACGCCCTTGATTCTCGATTGCGCAAGGCCTGGCCCTGACTCACGTGTGGGAGCAGAACCTGAAGCCCGGAGCGGGGACCCGTCCAGAGGCGGCCAAGGTGGTGATCCTAGTGACGGACGGCAAATCCCAGGATGATGTCCGTGCTGCTGGCCATGTCCTCAAGGACCTGGGTGTTGCCGTCTTTGCTGTGGGTGAGCAGCCCCCGGCCCTCGGCTGGGGTTCTCACGGCCACGGGGGGCAGTTTGCACTCCCACTTCTTTGCCCCGGGGCTGGGGGTCCTGTGGCGTCTATGCCACAGGGAGGACCCGTCCCTGCTCCGAGGAGCTGAGCACTCATGGGCGTTCGGACGGGGGACACGATGTGGGGTTCCCGAGCAAAGCCCTGAGTTCTCAGTGCCATGTGTGGATGTTCCCCCTCTGCGTGTGCCCCATGCACCTTGTCACAGGCCCTGGCGCCCCCGTGACCTCGTTCTGCTCACTTCACCAGTCACTTCTTATCTCTGTCCCTTGGGAAGGGAACTGCAGATCTGGGGTCTCCTGGGGGCAGAGTACCTCCTTGGTGCCCAGATCCCATTGTATCATGGTTTTATCCCAGGCCCCGGGTTCACGAGTAGGTCTGGGGGTGCGTGGGACTCTGAGGAAAGCACACTGGCCTCCCCCCTGGCCCCAAACTCCATAGAGACCCCGGCACAGCCTGCAAGGGGCCTTTGGGAGCCCAGCCCTCCTGTACCAGCGCCCAGCCGCCATCTCTCGGGGGCCCTGTCAGGTGACGCGGTTCCGGGGCCCGTGGGATCTTGGGTACAGGGCTTGGGAAGGCCCCCGCAGACCACTGGGTGACTCAGGCCGGGGGCCTGTGGTCGTGATTGTAGGATGGGACAACAGCGCTGGGTGGGTGGGGTCAGGTGCGTCCTCACCGCCCTCCCCTGTGAGCAGGCGTGAAGAACGCGGATGAGGCTGAGCTGCAGCTCCTGGCGTCCCCGCCGCTGGACATCACCGTCCACAACGTGCAGGACTTCCCGCAGCTCGGCACCTTGGCAGGCTTGCTCAGCCGCCTCATCTGCCAGAAGGTGCAGGGCGGGAGCCGGGGCCCTGGTGAGCGGGGTCACCCTTGCTGGCTGCGGCCCCGCCCGGCCACTCTGGGCAAAGGGAGGGGGCGCTTGTGGCCCCTGGATGGGACGCCCTGAGCCCCACGCCCCTCGGCTCTCAGGGCTCTGAGGGTGTCTGCAGCTGGGGGACACCTGCCCTCCTGGAAGTGGCCGCCGGGGAGAGCAGGTAGCACCGCTAACGCAGGCTGCCTGCTGGGCCCCTGACCGTCCCTCGCACCCAGGTACACCGGCCGCTGCCACCCCGGCCCCGGACACCGCCTGCACTCCCACCAGCCTGGTTGTGACCCAGGTGACCTCTTCCAGCGTCCACCTGTCCTGGACCCCAGCCCCCCAGCTGCCGCTCAAGTATCTGATCACGTGGCGGCCTTCCGGGGGTGGCACCCCGCGGGAGGTGAGTCAGGGCTGCACGTGACGCGGCGTCATGGAGGAAGGGCCCCGGCCGTGGCCCGCGAGCCGAGGGGAGAGAGGGAGTGTGCGTGCTGCTCACGCCTCCCATGGCTGCTTGGTGGCCAAGGTCACCGTGGGAGGCGAGGACTGACCTCAGCCCCAGCAGAGCGGATCCTGTCCCCGCCCCGCACCCCTGCGCCCCGCACCCCCTGCACCTCTGCACTCCCCACCCCTGCGCCCACCCCGCGGGCTCTGCTGTGGTTCCTGTTCTAGGTGGTGGTGGAGGGGCCCACCTCGTCCGCGGAGCTTCACAGCCTGATGGCCGGCACCGAGTACTTGGTGTCTGTGTTCCCTGTTGGCAAGGCCGGGGTCGGCCAGGGCCTGCGGGGCCTTGTGACCACAGGTGGGTGGGGTGGAGCCGGGCCGGGGCTGGGGCTACCCTATCCATAGCCTCCCTGGAGCCTCCCGCCAGCAGGGGTGGTGCCGAGGCTGGCCTGGTCTCAGCCCACCTGCTGTGGGACCAAGGCCCGGTCGCTGGGCCTCTCTGACCCTCGGTGTCCTCTTCTGAGCTGCTCAAGCCTTTGTGGGGCTCTCGCCCTCTCTGGCCTGCCATGAGCCCCTTCAACAGCTTTCTTGAGACATAATCCCCACGTCGTGCAACTCATCTGTTAGTGTGAGACTCAGCAGTCAGTCTAGTCCCCGGTGTGTCCGCGGTCGACTGTGGAGTATCATCCTCACCGGGAGACAAGCTCTGCACCCCCGCTGCCCCCAGCCCCCCAGCCCCTGTCAATCCCCAGTCTTCACCTGTCTGCATGGATTTGCCATTTCTGGGCCACACGATACGTGGCTTCCTGTGGGGTTTCTAACCTGAGGACATGGCACCCCCACACTCAGGGCAGGTAGCCTTAACCAGAAACCCACAGGTGGCTGTGTTCCCCCAGAGCTGTCAGCTGGAAACCCAGCCCGAAATGAAGTCTGGCTGGGTCAGACTGGCCTGTGGGGCGTCCCCCACCCTCCCACCTCTGTCTCCACTGAGACCCTCCACAGGGTCTGCACTTACCTGGGCCCTTTGTCATTTGAGCAAGGCCCCCCGGTGTGTGTGCTCTCTGCAAGGTGCTGCATTCCTAAAGTGTCCCCCCTCCCCCAGCGCCTCTGCCTGCGCCCCAGGCCCTGACCCTGGCTGCCGTGACCCCCAGAACCATCCGCCTGACCTGGCGGCCCTCGGCTGGGGCCACACAGTACCTCGTGCGATGCTTGCCGGCCTTCCCCCGGGGCCAGGAGGAGGGCAGAGAGGTTTGAGGCCAGTTGGGAGGGAAGGCAGAGGAGGGTGATCCGGGGGCAGGTGGGGTGGGCAGGGGCCAGCACGAGTGCCACACCCCTGCAGGTGAGGGTGGGACAGCCAGAGGCGCTGCTGGACGGCCTGGAGCCTGGCACAGACTATGATGTCTGGGTGCAGAGCTTGCAAGGGACAGAGGCCAGCGAGGCCCGGGGCATCCGTGCCAGGACCGGTGAGTGCCCCGCCCCACAGGCTGCTGCCCCTGGGGCAAATGCCCCGCTCTGGCTCCTCTCAGCCCTCCACCAGGTGGGGAATCCCAGACCCCTCTGGTGGCCCCTAACCAGTTAGGGAGAGGGCACTGGCTGGTCCCTGAGGCTACAATGTGTTCCACAGCCACCCTGGCGCCCCCCAGACACCTCGGCTTCTCGGATGTGAGTCACGACTCAGCCCGCGTGTTCTGGGAGGGCATCCCGAGGCCCGTGCGCCTGTTCAGGGTCAGCTTTGTCTCCAGTGAGGGCAGCCACTCCGGGCAGGTGAGAGAGCCTGGGCCACTGGGGGACCTGGGGTCCAGCGGGGATGAGGTGAACACAGGGGCCAGCACCCCCAGCCCCCCACACCCTGCGTTCACAGCTGTTGGGTGTTGGGAGAGCCCCCAGGCACCAGCTTTGGCCTGCTGTGGAGCTGACTCCATCCCGGCCTTTGGGGGCCCCAGTCTGCAGGGGCAGGGAAGGCACAGGTGTGAAGCTAGGAATCAGACAAATACCCATAAATGACATCTGTGATGCAGGGTGCAGGGCACGGGGCTTGTGAGCCGGGCTCTTTGAGAGAGGGGGTGGGGGCGGGCGAGGGCCCGGGAGGCCCCACACGTGGGGTGGGTACCACCTCCAGTGTACATCCCAGGCCAGGGTCTCCTTCCTGCCAGGGGCTGACCCCTCCCTAGCCTGGGGAGTTGGCTCCAGGCCTGCACCCATGTGCCTGTCCGCCTTGCAGGTGGAGACCCCTGGGAACGCCACCTCAGCCACTCTGGGCCCTCTCTCCTCCTCCACCACGTATTCTGTCCGCGTCACCTGCCTCTACGCTGCGGGCGGTTCCTCCACGCTGACCGGCCGCCTGACCACACGTGAGTGGCTGAGGTTAGGGTGGGGTCCCCAGGCTGGCTTCATCCTTCCCCCGATGGATGGTTCAAGCTAAACACGTCAGCCCAGGTGCTGCCACGTGCAGTGCTGAGCTAGGTGGGTGCACATATAACCGGACACATGTGATGAGGGGCATGGGGCCCTGGAGGGCGTGACCCCGGGCACCTCAAGAAGCAGGGCCCGTGCCCAGCCTGCAGCCGGGCACTGGGAAAGGGGAGGAATGGCATGGCTGTTGCGTGGGGTCTAGGGTCCCCTCTGCCCCACCACGGGCAGCCACCCCCAAGTGTGGTCCCGCAACGGTGAAACCTTCACGTGCACAGGGGCGGGTCTCTGGCGAATCGCCCAGGGTGGGGGCGTGTGGGGCCCCCATGAGCCCCAGTGGGGCACAGCGGCCACTTCCTCAGGCCTGTTGCTTGTCCAGGCCCCGCCGCCCCGGCCTCAGTGTCCCTGCTCTGTCTCCAGGGAAGGTCCCCAGCCCGAGCCAGCTCTCGGTGACAGAGCTCCCTGGGGACGAGGTCCAGCTAGAGTGGGCGGCCGCCGCGGCTTCTGGAGTGCTCGTCTACCAGATCAAGTGGACCCCCCTGGGAGACGGGAAGGCCCGTGAGGTGTGGTGTGGGGAGAGGAAGACCACCCTCCTGCCCCCCAGCTCCGGGAGAGCTCAGACCCTGGCGCTTCATCCGGGGCACCCGCCTCCCTGCGGCCTGTGGGCGGAGCCCGCACGAGGACACCTGTCTGCAGGGCGCACACCTGTCCCTTTTCTCCGCAGATCTCTGTCCCAGGGAACCTGGACATGGCGGTCCTGCCTGGCTTCCGAAGCCACTTGGAGTATGAGATCACCATCCTGGCCTACTACAGGGACGGGGCCCGCAGCGACCCAGTGTCCCTCCGCTACACCCCCGGTAGGTGACCCCTGCTCCGCCCCTCAGCTGCGTGAGGAGCAGGGACAGCCCAGAGGGACCCCAGACTCCAGAGCCGTAGACAGCTCCCTGAGTCCCTGGCCCTCTGGCCTGAGTGCGGGGTCCACAGGCTCTCCCCAGACCCCCCCACACCGGCAGGTGTTCCCAGGGGGGACCGAGGTTTCACGTCACCGCGTATCCTCTAGGCTCTCCTGGGGCTGGCCTGTGGCAGTGGCCCCGTCGTGCTGAGGCTAGGGGCAGCAGGACGTGGTGGGAGGACATGTTGGCCACCCTGCGGGCCGCCCTCTCTGAGCCCCCAGGTGCTCATGGGGCTGCCTGCCTCACAGCACTCCGGAGCCCACCCTCCAACCTGGCCCTGGCTTCCGAGTCACCCAGCAGCCTGCGGGTCAGCTGGACCCCCCCACGTGGCCACGTCCTCCGCTACCGGCTCACCTACGTGCTGGCCTCGGGCTCGGGATCCGAGAAGTCGGTGGGTCTTGGAGGAGCGGGGAGGCCATGCCCCTCATGGGCCCCTAGGTCCCGGGCACCGTGGGGGAGGCATGGCCCACCCTGTCTGCTGAGGGGGGCATGTCTTCCCCGGCAGGACACAAACAAATGAGAGCAGAGATGCCCAAATGAGCAAAGATGGTCAGGGGGAGGGAGGGTTCGGTGACTGTGTCTCCCCTCCCAGATCTCTGTCCCAGGGCCCAGCAGCCACGTGACGCTCCCCGACCTGCTGGCAGCCACGAAATACAGGGTCCTGGTCTCGGCAGTCTATGGAGCAGGGGAGAGTATGCCAGTGTCGGCCACAGGCCAGACGGGTGAGTGGCACCAAGACCCCCAGACCCAGCCAGACCCCAGACCCTCACACCCAGCCGGACCTCAGCTGGACCCCCAGCCAGACCCCAGACCCTCACACCCAGCCAGACCCAGCCAGACCCCAGACCCTCACTCCCATCCAGACCCCAGCTGGACCCCCAGACCCTCACTCCCAGCCAGACCCCAGACCCTCACACCCAGCCAGACCTCAGCCAGACCCCAGACCCTCATTCCCAGCCAGACCCCAGCTGGACCCCCAGACCCTTACTCCCAGGCAGACCTCAGCTGGACCCCCAGACCCTCACACCCAGCCAGACCCCAGCTGGACCCCAGACCCTCACACCAAGCCAGACCCCAGCCAGACCCTCACACCCATCCAGGCCCCAGCAGGACCCCAGACTGAGCCAGGCATCCGGAAGCCTAGAACCTTGGGGGCCTATTCAGCTGGGGTCCTGCCAGCAGGATGTGCTGTCTGTTATGCTCGGCACACGGCCCAGCCCTGCGGAGCTAGCAGAAGGAGATTGGGGTTTTCACTGAAACCTTCCCCATTGAGCAGTGCAACCACTAAACCCAGGGTTAAGACCAGATTAGTCCAATAAAACGGGTGCAGGTTGGTGCGGCTGGGGGCTTCTGGCTGGAGCCTTGCCTGCAGGGGCTCAGAGCTGCGGAATGGGCTCATAATTCTATATCTGCATCCAGGAGGTCAGGGCAGACGTCCAGCCCGGCGGGAATCCTGGGCCAGCCGAATGCAGATCACAGACAGGGCAGGCAAGGGTCACAGGGAGACTACTTAGGGAGGCCCAGGCTGGCCTCCCTCGATGCACCAAGCTCATGGACAGGACATCCATGGTCCCTGGGGGACTGCCACCCACAGGCCAGGGCCCAGCAGAGAGGATCCTGCTGATTCTGTTCGTGGCTGTATGCTGGTTTTCTTGGAAAATCACAGACGCTCAGAGCAGAGGACCCTCAGAGGCCATTCAGCTCGGCCACTCCAGCTTCCCTCTGTGTCCCTCCACGGGGTCATCTAGTTTTTGGCTTGAGTGCCCCTGGGCATGGGGGCCTCCCTCCTCCGTGGTGCCCTCACCAGCCCATGGACAGCTTCAGAGCACCTCCTGTGCACCTGGCCATGGAGTAAGCCTGCATGGCCAGGCCAGGTCAGCACACGCCCCAGGTTAGCGTGTCCCCACAGCCACGCATCTCCCTGGCCTTGCCACCTGGGACACGTTGGGTGTCCAGTGTTGGGGTGCGGCACCCAATGGGAGCACCCCTGGCCAGGCACTGTCCCCGGGGGAGAAGGACACCGTCCCTGTCCCTTCCCCATGCCGTCCCTGAGGTGTGGGGACCACAAGCCTGGAGACCAGCAAGCGTGTGTGGATGGGGACATGACTCCAAGGCACCGTAGACTTGAGGGCAGGGCACCTGGCCATGAGGGGCCCCAGGTGGAGGCGAGGACCCTCGCCCTGACCCGGACTCCCTTTGCCTCCCAGCAGCGTGCCCCGCCCTCAGCCCCGACGGCCCCCTCCCAGGTAGGCCCCCCACCGTGTGACAGCTGAGCTCCCTCGCCATCCCCCACCTGTCCCTCCTCCTCCTCCTGTTGCGTCCTCCCGGGGAAGGTGGCCTGGGACCCCCACCCGCCATGAAGGGGCAGTGACAGGGCACCAGGGTCACGGGGTCGGTAGAGGCGGTCAGGCAGGACTCTCACCTTCGTAAGGGGTTCCCCATGAGGCTGGCCGGGCCTTTATTCTCACGTCTCTGTCGCGGTCACAGCTGGGACATGGCCATGCGGAGACGAGGCTGGGGCCCTGGGTCCTGTACGGCTTCCTGCAGGCTCTCTGCTAACCGGGAGCTGGGTGAGGGGCCAGGGCCGGGGGTCACATGGGGACGCTCCCCGACACGGGGCTGACCTGTGAGTGGGAGATCTGCCCGGAGCGGGGGCGGTGCCCCTAACGTCAGAGGAGATGCAAACGCCTTGAGCCCGCTGAGTCGGGGCGGGTGCTGTGGCCGGCTGCTGGGCACCCTGGCCGCTACCGGGTGTGGTGGGGTCACCCCCTGGAGCGCAGTGGGGGGCCCCGGGCGCCCGACTCCCACCCACCTGCAGGTTCTGAGTGTGCGTCCGTCAGTAGTCTTCATGGTCACCGTCTTCCCGTCTGCACGCGTCCTGTGCGGCTCCTCTCTGCCCCTGCCCCTGCCTCCCTCCCTCACCTCGAGTCTCTGATCACCCTTTCGTTGCTGCCGTGGCCACACAGGCTTCGACCTCATGGCGGCCTTCGGCCTGGTGGAGAAGGAGTACGCTTCCATCCGTGGTGTTGCCATGGAGCGCGCGGCGTTCAGCTGTGCCAGGACCTTCACGCTCTTTAAGGATGCTCAGCTGACCCGCCGGGCCAGGTGGGGGGCCGGGGGTGGACTGGGCCCCAGAGGGGCAGCTACAGAGCAGGGGTGGGTGGCCACATCCTCCCTGTGATGTCCCCCGAGCCCCCCTGGGGGGGGCTGTGGCAGGTTCAAGCCCCCAGAGCCGACCAGGGACTCCCCTGAGCAGGTGGGGTTTTACAGATGAATAAATCTTGCGTGGGTGGAGCAAGGCCACGTGCAGGTCCTTTTCCCACGTGGCCCCAGCATTGATCAGACTTGCAGACTTCTGCATAGAAGCTTGTGTCCCTTGAGAACTCCCACGTCCCGGTGGGCGTGGGTCAGGCAAATCTGCAAGCAGCCGAGTGCTCCGCAGGCGCCACCCGGTGACCCGCCGTGAGCAAGGCTGGGGGCTCCCAGCAGCTCACAAGCGCCCGGCCTTGTTTGTGGAGAGATCCTGAATCAAACGGGAGCTGTGATACGCATAATCCTTCCTTGAGTTAAGATGCTGCCCGTTATCAGCACGGTCACATGCTTTGTGCTGGGAGTTTGAAAAGTACGAAGCAGATCACTGCACAGCACTCCCCGCGCGCTGCTACGATTCAGGCCTTTCTGCCCAGCACGGGCACGGCGGGCGTGGTGGGTGTGGCTACGGCAGGTGCCGCTCTGCCCGCCGCCGTCCTCCCGTCTGAGCTCACAGCTCCTTCACCGTCCTCTTCCTCCCGTCCAGCCCAACCTGCTCCTATGTTAACGTAACAGGTGGTGATGGGTCTCCCTGTGCATGTGGGTGGCTGAAGCCGGTCTCTTTCTCGGAGGCCCCTTCCTCCCGGCCAAGCTTGAATCTGGGGTTCTTTATCGGGGCGGGCTGCTCTGAGCGTCTGGGGCCCTGAGGTCTACCCTCCCTGGATGGCGGCCACACGATGGCGGCTCTGCAAGCGCAGACTTTCCCAGGCCCTCGCTGTCGACGGTTCTGCTGGTGTGGCCCCCGCTCCAGATGTGATCAGCCACCCCAGGCGAGGCCACCCAGCACAAGTGTCCCCCCACCGTGGTAGCTGCCACAGAGGGGTTCTGGGTTGCTAAAAGCAGAGGGGTCCCTCCCTGTGTTGGGGTCAGAAAGGCTCCCCAGGGAAGTGGCAGACAAGTAAGGGCCACCAGGGAGACAATAGGGAAAGGGAAGGGCACTGAGGAAGAAGGAGCAGCCCGTGCCAAGGCCCTGGGGTCAGTTTGCTTAGAGAACCACAGGAATGGTCAGGTCTGGGTCTTTGGGGCTCTTGGTTATCCTAAGAGCAAATAAAGGGCAAAGAGCGAGGCTGTAGGCCTTTAGGAACACTGTTGTTGGGTGACCTAACACCCTGTTCCCTGACCTTCCCACCCTTCAGCATGCCCCAGTGGGCACTGGCACAGACCCCCCGCCTGCCCACTCTGAGCACTCCAGCAAGCTCGGGTCCGTGGGAGCAACTCCCGAGGGCAGAGCTGCCTGTGGGCTTGTGGGCTCCTGACCCCAGGACACAGGCCCAGAGACCCTCCTGCCAGGCCCCCATGACCTGCCCCCTTCCGCCCCCGCAGAGCCCCTGGAGGATGGGGTCTTGGAGGACCCTGCCCAGGAGTGTCGTGAACACAGGCTGTGGTGGGGTGGCCTTCGGTCCCAGCCACAGAGCATGTCTCGCTGAATCCGCACCAGCCTGGGGGCGCTTCTGTCCCTCACATACCCAGTGTTACTGCTGGGGAATGGAGGCACGAGAGGCCCAGCTTGGTGGTGGACCCCCGCCCTGCAGTCCCGTGGTTCTGGGGGATGGCGGGACCCCACCCCGTCCCAGGCCTGCAGTCGCCCCCCGCCTGTGCTCTAACAGTGGCCTCCAGCTGGCTGCCCCCCCACCAGAGTACACGGTGGTCTTCCTGCTGCGTGTGCTGCCCGAGACCCCCCGCGAGAGCTTCGCGTTGTGGC
Organism: Mirounga leonina; assembly: GCF_011800145.1. Classification (NCBI taxonomy): domain Eukaryota; kingdom Metazoa; phylum Chordata; class Mammalia; order Carnivora; family Phocidae; genus Mirounga; species Mirounga leonina. The sequence goes on from NW_023270490.1 coordinate 12,051,630, forward strand.
AGATGACGGCTGAGGACTTCCAGCCCGTCCTGGGGGTCCTGCTGGACGGTCAGTCCACAGGGAGGGTGGTGGGCCCAGGTCCGTGGGTCCTGAGGAGGTCTGCGTCCGGGCCAGGCCGGGGACGCCCCAGGCTCAGCGAGAGGCGTCCACAGCTCGGGCCCCTGAGGCTTGGGGTGCATTTGCATGCTGCCCGACCGTGGGGCCACCCCGTTCTGCCCTGGGGGTCTCACGTGCTCCCACCCCTCCCCTGCAGCTGGCAGGAAGTCTCTGACCTACTTCAACCACGACCCCAGGGCCACCTTGCAAGAGGTCACCTTTGACCTGCCTGAAGTGAGGAGGATATTCTTTGGAAGCTTCCACAAGGTCCTGGAAGGTTCCTGAAAGACTGAAGTGCGCCCCTCGAGACCCGCCCCCGCTCCCCAAGTTCTGGAGCAGACCCCCCCACACACAGGACCCGCAAGACGTGCCTACCTCCCAACCCGTCACACACCGGCTCTCCCCGCCCCACCCCCGCTCCCCCCCCTTTTCCTTGAAAGTCACGTTGGCCTGTCCGAGCCTCTGCCCCACGGTCCCCTCTAGACAGAGGCCTTCATTTGGGTCAAAGAGCATCCAGCCCTTCCTGGGTCCCACAAATCCCTGGGAGGGGTCTGCAACAGGTGTGATTTGGTCTACTCTATAAAGGGGAAACTGAGGCCTCGTGAGACCTGGGGTGGGGTTAGGATCCTGACCCCCAGGTGCTGGGCCCCGCTGGTGGCCTGGCCTTGTGGGCACAGGCGGGTGCCCACCCTCGCTGGGGCTGCGGGGGAACCTTTCTGGTGTCCGGCAGGTGCACGTGGCTGTGGGCCGCTCCAGGGTCAGACTCTACGTGGACTGCCGGAAGGTGGCCGAGAGGCCCATCGGGGAGGCGGGCAGCCCGCCTGCCGCGGGCTTCGTGATGCTGGGGAGGTTGGCCAAGGCCCGGGGCCCCTGGAGCAGCTCAGCCACAGTGAGCACGGGCCTGGTCCCGCTGGGCTGGGCCGGAGGGGGCCGCAGAGCCGCAGCCTCGTCTGGCCGACCCTGCTCTGTGTCATAGTTCCAGCTGCAGATGCTGCAGATCGTGTGCAGCGAGTCCTGGGCAGAGGAAGACGTGTGCTGCGAGCTCCCTGCGGCGGTGCGTGGCCTAGCGCCTGCCGCGGGTCCCAGAGTCTGGGGGCGGACAGCATGTCCACCATCACGGTGTGGCAGAGATCAAGACAGGCTTCCTGGAGGAGGTGGCCTCTGGGCCAGGGCCGGAGCCCTGGGCAGCCGGATGCAAGTGTCCCGGAGGCCCTGGGGGCCAGGCAGGCTGGAGCATGTCAGGAAGTCCCAGCGGCAGGGGTGGCCGCAGCCTTTTTCTGTGGGCACAGCTGGGGTGGGCACAGCAGGCCAGGAAGGCGCTCATCCGGCGAAGCCAGAGGGACGGCCAGACTCGGGCGGCCTCCGCACCCTATGGGTGTGGGCAGGGTTCCTCATGCTGTACCCACACCGGGCTTGGCCACGCTCCAGAGGGACTGGAAGACAGCCTGGGCGGGGCAGCCTGGGGGGTGGCACCCAGGGTGGGGTCCTTGCCCCTCATTCCCAGCCTCCCAGGCGTCCTGGAACCCAGGTGTCTGTGGCCACTCGGAGCTCTAGGTCAGATGAGAGCAGCTAGGGGGCCACTTAATGAGTGGGGTCTCCTTTCCCCCAGAAGGATGGAGAGACCTGCCCTGCCTTCCCTTCCGCTTCCGCCTGCACCTGTTCTTCGCAGACCCCTGGGCCCCCGGGGCCCCAAGGACCTCCGGTGAGTCCATCCTCTCCTCCCCTGGGGTGACCCAGGCTCCCGGCAACATCCTGCTGCCACAGCACTGAGCAGCTGTCCCAGCCTGCCTCCAAGATGGGACGTGCTCCTGCGTCCCCCAGCTGCCTCATCCACCCAGCCTCTCCTCCCCACCCCCTGCAGCTGCCCTCCCCTGGGCTGACCCCTGTCTGGGGATCCAGCATATCCCCAATATCCCGGTGGGAGTGCGGCCCTGTGCTGGGGGTGGCCAGTGGGTGTGGCGAGTCAGCCACGTGGGTGGCCTCTGTCCTGGGTACTCGCTGTGGGGCCTGGGAGGCGGCTCTCCAGGCCCTGGACCCCCCCATGGGGCGGGGCCTGCAGTGGGAATGCTCGGCGGTCCACGCCAGACAGGGGCCAGGATTTGAACCAGGACCTGCCGGAACAGGAGTCTGCTCTACCAAGAGGTTGTGGGAGGGAAGGATGGGCTAGGATTCTCTTGCCCCGAAAGACCCTTCCCCTTCTCCACCGAAACTTGGGGACTGCAGTCCAGGGCAATGCTGTGGGGCCCTCGGGTGGACGGCGCTGAGCCCTGACCGTGCCCTTGCAGGGCCTCCCTGGAAGGATCGGAGCCCCAGGAGAGCAGGGCTTCCCAGGGCCCAGGGTGAGTAGGGGGGAGTCCCACGGGGCTGGACCCTACCTTTCATTAGAATGCAGGAGTGAGCCCCACAACTAGAAGCAAGGTGCCCTCCCCAGGGAGCAGCCAGCTTCCCACCCCACCCCAGAAATTGCAAATCTCATCTCGTCTCTGACCATAAGCACTCTGACAGGTGAACTGTGTTGACACCGTCTTAACTGGCTTTTCTCCTAAAGCAGCTTCAACACCCTGTGGAAGTTGCTGGAATTTTCTTGTTGGACAAATGTCCTTTGAACGCTTTCCCCTGGGTACTTTTCTTACTAATTCTTGGGAGCGCAGTATACTTTATGGAAATCAGCCACACATGTGAGTTGTGACCACGTTTGCCACACCAGTGTTTGTGCGGAGCAGGCTTGGGAGCAGAGATGGATGCGTTGGGTTGTGTGATCGCCATGTCCGTGCGCTCTTAGATTTAAAAACTCAAGTGTGGATATTAAGTAAGATTTGCTGCTTTGGACACAGCCAAATAATTTTTCTTCCTGGAGCTGTTAGTTTGGTGAATGATCTTAGTGTCTTCCTGAATCCTGAACTGCTCTCTTGCATAAACTGGGTACCTCCCACCCACGTGATGTGCGGCTGGGCTCTGTCTGCCAACGTCCTACTGAGGATTTGCTCACTGATATTCACACATGAGAATGTCTGCAGTTTTCTTTACAGAGTTCGGTACATTGATATGCTCGATTCACAAAGATTGCCTGAAGGCATTCTCTCATCCCCCCGCCCCCCAAAATCCCAAGCGGTGGAAATAGCGGGTGTCCCCTGTCCCTTAGAGATTTGGGAGAAAGCTCCAGCGAGGCTGAGTCTGTGACTGGCCTGCCTGGGTCGGCTCTGCCACGGTGGTTTCTGCACGCCTCCGGGTTGGGAAGGGAGAGCAGGCCCGGGCTCCGTGACCTGGAGCCGCGGCCGAGGTCTGTTCCCGGCAGTAGAGAGGGTCTCAGCAGGACCCCTCCCGGGGTGGGCAGGGAAGGTGAAGACGTCTCTGCACAAGCCCTGGTCTGGTACCAAAGTCAGCCGGAGGGCCAGGAGGGCCACTGAGGACAGGACCGAGGGAGGGGCTGCTGGAGGGCCCCTCGGGCCCTCTCAGCTCCTCCCCCACCTGCATCTGCAGGGGGAGCCTGGGCCACCTGGACAGATGGGGCCTGAGGGTCCTGGAGGTCAGCAGGGGTCGCCAGGGACCCAGGGCCGAACCGTGCAGGGACCTGTGGTAGGTGCTGCCTCCCGTCCCCCTCCTCCATGCTGCCCCTCCCCCGTCCTCTGGGACAGACTAGCCGCTGAGTCTCTTTCCTCTCCAGGGTCCGCCAGGGGTCAAAGGAGAGAAAGGGGACCATGGGCTCCCGGGCTTGCAGGTAGTGGGATCAGACTCCACTCAGGGCACGTGGGCAGGGAGGGCGTGGGCTGGGGACATGGGTCTCCTCTGCTTCAGACCTTGGCCTCAGCCTGGCCAGCCATCTCTGTTCTCTTCTAGGGCCATCCCGGTCACCAGGGAGCCCCCGGGAAGGTCGGCCTCCAGGGACCAAAGGTGGGAGAGAAGCCTGCCACGGGAGGGTCTTGGACAGAGGCTGAGGGGGCGGTGGCCTGGCCAGTGGCGGGGGGGGGGGGGGGGGGGGGGTTGTCACCTCCCCGGGGCGGGGAGGCGGGCCCTGAGCTGGGCTGGCTTCATGGGCTCTCAGAATGCCACACAGGTTCGCAGGGACGGGTCACTGCCTCTCTGCTCGTGGCGGCTACGTGGGCATCCACGGGAGGGCATGTAGGGGTGCCGGGCCCCCTCCCCACCCCAGCTTGCCCCTTCCTTTGCCCTCAGGGAATGCGAGGCCTGGAGGGGAGCGCTGGCCTGCCTGGACCTCCAGGCCCGAGGGTAGGTACCACCTGCCCTGCGAGGCTCCTCCCACCACCTACTCAGGGCTGAACACAACACAGGCCACAGCTAGAGGAGGTGACCAGGGGAGGCCTCTCCTCCTGGGCTGGAACCCTGCAGAGCTCCGCTGCGTGTGCGAGTGCCCTGTGCCCAGAGGCTTGTCACACACTGTGGGAGGGTCTTTCCAGCCTCCCCTGGGCAGGTTGGACAGCCCCAGGCACCCCTGTGCGAGATCCACGTGGCGGCAAAGTGCCCGGGCTGCCGGGCCTGCCCGGGGAGGGTGGAGGGGTGAGGCTGGCTACAGGACGTGACCTGGGCCCCCTTCTCCCTCTCGGCTGCCTCACTCAGAAGCACCTGCCCTCCCCATCCAACCAGGTCCATGCTGCTCTGAGTTGGGGGGCACCCAAGGTGGCCTCGGCCAGGTGCCTGTCCCACAAGAGGCCGCCAGGGGCCCGGGGCCGGGGGCGGGGGCTGGGGGGAGGACCGTGGTCACACTCAGGATGGCTGGAACAGAGCCGGGGGTGGGGGATGTTTTAGTGAAGAATCAGAGCTGAGGGGTGGGGCGGGCAGGGCTCTGCCCTGCATACGGGGCCTGGACCGGCCCCGAAGTGGGCAATAAGGCGCAGCCTGCGGGAGGCTGGGAGGAGTGAAGGATCTGGTGTGGGTCCAAGGCCACAGGGACCCAGACCACAGGGAGCCAGGGTGGGAGGGAGGAGGGGCCTCGTTGTCCAGGGCCTGCAGCCAACCGCCCCTCCACACCTCTGCAGGGCTTCCAGGGCACGGCAGGGGCCAGGGGCACCGGTGGGGAGAGAGGACCCCCAGGGGCCGTGGGGCCCACGGTAAGTCCCCTTCGCACCTACCAGCTCCCCAGGAGTAGGGAGGCAGGGAGCATATGTGAGCAAATTCCTCCCTCCCGACCGATCAGGCCACTTTGTAAAGCCAGGCCTGTAAAGAGCTTGGGTTTGGGGCTCACCAGAGCAGAGGGAGCCCAGGGCTGCCCCTGCCAGACCCCAGACCCAGGACAGGTGGGGCACAGACGGTGGGGCTGTGGGCTCCAGGGTGTGGGGACAGACCTGGGCCGACAAGCCAAGGAGGGGGCTCCAGCTGGGGACGGGGAGGAAGGCAGGCCCAGGGGCGCGGACGCACTCCGTACAGGCCTGGCGGGCTTCTGCCTCCCCGGCTGGCTGGCTTGCTAGTGGCAGACCCTTTGTCCACTGGGGACTCCCTGCAGCCAGCTCCCTAGGATCAGGCTCTGCCTTGCCTGATCTACCTCCTGCCAGATGGGTGGGACCCCCGCCCCCACCCCCACCAGGAGCAGAGTCAGGAGATGCCGACCCCAACCCCAGGCCTGGCACGTGGCCCTCACCTGCCCAGAGGGGAGCTGACCCCGGGCCTGGCATGCAGCACTCACTCCGCCCAGAAGGGAGCCAGGATGGGGTCCAGGCACGTCTCCTCTGCTGTCGGTTTACTTCTCTGTCCTGACCTGCTTTTCCCCTTTTCCTCCACTGCAGGGGCTGCCAGGACCCAAAGGGGAGCGAGGAGAGAAGGTGAGTAGGCCCCTGTCTGGGGTCCAGTCACTTCCTTGGGAGCATGGGGGAGGCACTGGCCCTCATGCCGCTGGTCATGGAACGTGGCCACATGGCCCATCCTCCCTTGCAGGGCGAGCCACAGTCCCTGGCCACCATCTACCAGCTCCTGAGCCAGGCCTGCGAGTCTGCCATCCAGAGTGAGTGGTGTAGCTTCCTCATGAGGACCCCAGAGCCTCCCGTGCCCCCCGTGCAGCCTCTGTGCTCACAGCAGCCTGGGCCCCTCGTCACTAGCAGTCCCAGCCTGGCCCGGCCATTCTCCTTGGCCATGCACCATGGAGTAAGGGGGGGAAGGCACGTGGGGGCCCCTGTGCCCCGTGCCCCACCCTGCTGATGCCCCCTCCACCCCAACCCCCAGGTCATGTGCTGAAGTTCCACTCCTTTCTCCGTGAGAGCGCCAGGCCCCCCAGGCCCGTCTGGGAGGCCCCCAGGCACCCTGACACACTCAGTGAGGCCTGGCTCCCTGGAGAAGGGGGAGATGTTGGCCCCCGCCCTGCGAACAGAGGTACTGGCCCTGTGGGGAGGGTCTAGGGGCCCTGCAGCTCCTCTCCAGGTACTGGGCTCCCCACCCTCCCCGGGCCCCCAAGCCCACACAGAGGTCACTTAGGCAGGACTGGACACTGCCTGGCTTCCTGGGGTCCTCAAAGGGGCCCCTTCCCCACTCTCCCAGGATGCCCAAGATTAGGGTCCTTTGCTGTCCTGCCGTCCCCTCCCCCATCCTCCTCCCTGCATGTTCGCATGCCCGATGCCCCAGGAGGCTTGGTCTGATGACCTTGTCCTGGTCCCTCCATCTGACTGGGGCTGCAGTGCTGGTCACGGCTCAGGTGGTAAGATGGATGGGAGGCTATTAGGGGAGACAGAGCTCATGGACCTGGATTGGGGAGAAAGGAGGGGGTGGGGCTGGGGCACTGTGCTGTGGGCAGGGAGGGGTCCTGCCTCACCCCTGGGCTGTGCATTGGGTTAGGGGAGCGGGCCTCACTCATGGGAACCCCTGCCCACCATGGCCCATCACAGTTCCCCAGACATGGCCTTTGAGGTTTGACAAGGCTGTCATGAGGACCCCCCCACCGAGCCTCCCCGACTTGGCGGCGGAGCCAACAGCTGGTGTCTGTTTGGGGCTCGGGCATCCACCTTCCTGTCAGTCAGACCAGGGTCCCTGAGAAGGGAAAGGAAAGCATCACTTTCCGCACCTCTTCGTTTGACCATGCCCTCCTTCTGCTCAGGCGAGCCCAGAGCCCTCAGTCACATGGGCAGCCCTCAGCCTAAAGGAAGCGAGCCTCCGGGACCCCCGGGAAGAATAGGTGAGCCCCCACCTGTGGGGAGGGGAGCCCCGAGGGGCAGCTGTGAAGTGGGGGTGCAGCATGGACAGAGAGTGCGGGCGCCGAAGAGCAGGGCCTCCTGGCTGGTTGGGATGAAGGAATGGGGGGGTTCATGGGCCTTGGGGGAACCTCACAAGCCTGTGGGCAGATGTGGGGAAGCCAGGAGAGCCCAGGGAGACACCGGCCGGGGCGAGCATGTCAGGAGGGGAGACCGGGGCACACCACCGCGGGCACCTGACCCGGGCGGGTAAAGGGACCAGGGCAGGAGGCATGTGGGAGCAGCGCCCTGAGGAGGAGAGCCTGCTGCAGGCTCATGGCTCTGCTGGACACACTGAGACCCGGGGGGCTCGGGTCCATGGTGCCAGGCAGGCTGGGCTGCTGTGGTCTGGCTCAGACCTGCCCACCCTTCTCTCCTGCCAGGACGGTTCCCGTGCTGCCCACAGTGACCCTGCACCCCTCCCCGGACTCTGGGCACCGAGACCGGCTGTGCCGGCAGGAGGAGCGAGTGCGGGAGGGACCTGGGAGTGGAAGGAGGGCGGTGGGGAGCCTTTCTTTTGTACTGTTTTCTACGCTCGGATAAACTGCAGCATGCTCACCAAGGCAGGGGGTTGCTCACTACAGGGAGGGGTGTCCCCAGGGCCCAGAGTCCATCCCTGCCAAGTGGAGTCCAAGGCTCCCCACCCCTGGCCCTCAGAGAGAAGCTACCATCCTCCCATGGCTTCGAGGACCCCCACCCCGCCGTCACCCTGTTACCGCGTGACTCTGTGCCCAGGACGCGGTTTCTCAGCTGCACTCTGAGCTACCGGTGGGGGGGGTGCTTTGAACGCGGTGCCCAGCACCTCCTCAAACACTGACCTCCTGGGCCCAGCCAGGCGTTGGGTTTGGCCAGTCTCAGGGGGCTCCCCACCTCCCTAGTAGCAGCCCCCTCTCTAATGTCATAACGTCCGGCTCCCCTCCCACGTGCTTGGGCCCTGTGGGGACCCTGACTGGCCGGCCCCCTGCCTTGTCACTGCCAGGGCCCCCCCTGCTCCCGCCCAGCAGCCTGGACAGCGCAGCTGGTGCTGTAACCAGCCCCTGGCCGTGCCCCACACTCACTCACCTAGAAACCTCACCAGCTGCGGGTCTGGGGCCGCATCTGCTATGGTCTGTCGACACCACATCATGTTCCAGACTAGGAGGAATTTGGGGTGGGCCTCCTTTAGATGCGGAGGCCAACAAAGCCTTCCGAGGTGACATTTGAGCAGAGACAGAAACAAAGAGGGGCGTGGCAGGCAGGAGAAGGCTGTAGCAGGGCCACCGCTCGCGGGAGGCCAGGACCACAGCACCGCCCAGAGACGGCGGGAGGCTGCAGAAGCTGGAGCGGCGAGGACAGAGAAAGCTGAGCCTAGGGCCAGGGGCAGGGTCAGCCCCACCAGACCTCGGGCAGCACGGGGGTATGGGGTCTGGACTTGGACTTAGGAGCAGGCCACCGGGGCTTCTGAGCAGGGGACTGATGGGACCTGGTGTCTGCTTTGCACGATCTGTGGGTAAGACCTCAGGGACCTCGTCCGTTGTCCTCTGAGACGGAGGTGGTGAGGGCAGGTGGAGCTCGGGGCGGGCTGCTGGCAGAGGCTGAGCCCTGGGGTGAGCAGTCTGGGGTGGGCGAGCAGGTTCCAGGTGCCCCCTGGCAGCCAAGGGCAGAGGAGGTGACGAGTCCGGGGCTCACGGGGACAGAAGTGTGGGGGCCGCTGTCTCAGAGTGAGGGGATGCCTCGGGGCTGGTTCTCTGGGTGTGAAGGCAGGCCAGGCTCGGCCCGGGGGGCACCGTCGGCGGGGGCAGACGGGAGGCGCCCGCCCTGGATGGTTCGGTTGGGGAGGCAGGGGAGGGAGTTGCCATCCAGCATGAGAGCCCAGCAGGACTGGGCATTGGCTCCCCGCCCTGCCCGCCCCAATCTGCCACGGCCCCGCCTGCCACCTCCGACCCGGCTCGGCGGGCTGGAGAGACAGCAAGCCTGCCGCCTGCCCTCCCGACCTCAGCCCGTGGCTGACGGCACGTGTCCACGTGAGGCCACAGCAGCACCCAAACCCTCTGCACACACTCACATCCCCACGCACGCACTCGCAGACACGTACACACGTGTGTGCCCGAACGTACACCCGCCGCACCCGCGTCCACAGGCAGCCACCACCGGTCTGGGAGACAGTGCAACGGGAAAGCAAGGCTTCAGGGGAGCAGAGCCTGACCTGGGCAGACAGCCTCCACCAGACCAGCATGGACGCATGTCCCGTCCGCCACTGACCTAAAAATCACAACAGCGTCAGAGAGGGAAGGATGCACAGCAACGACACGAAGCCAGGATTAACAAGAATGAAGAAAAGACCATCGGCAGCCCAGCGTGGAGGACACAAAAGGAGAAGCAAGAGTAAGGCAGGCGGGGCAGTTACAGGACCAGCCAGAAGACGTCTCCCCGGGGCTCAAAACGGGATGAAAAAGAGAGAATGTGAGTGTCGACATCCACATGGCGGGGGTCCAAGAGGAAAGGGGCGGTGAGTGAATGAGGACTGCAGAGTGTTGAAATACTTTGTTTTTAAAATTAGAGAAAGGGCGCCTGGGTGGCTCAGTCATTAAGCGTCTGCCTTTGGCTCAGGTCATGATCCCAGAGTCCTGGGATCGCAGGGTCCTCTCCTTCTCCCTCTGACCCTTCCCTCCCCTCTCAAAAAAAAAAAAAAAAATACACCCTTAGATTCTTTAATGCAAAACACGAACAAAGATAATAGAAATATTCCTTAGGAGTCAGCTCTGTGTTAGAAGACAGGAGCATAATGACCCGAAGTGTTGAAGAAAAAGTACTCAAATTTTACACCCAGTGGAATTATCACTGAAGTCAATGTGGTAAAAACATATTCTGAGTCCACAAATCTCAGAAGGGGAAACAAGATTCTCTTTGGCAATCCAGCTGGGGGGCTTCTGCAGAAAGGGGAGAATAACCAGAAATTAGACCCAATACACAGGAAACCCTACAGTCACTGAAAGGCAATGAAATTTGCTACTGACTGAATAATGAAGCCCTCCACACGGACAAATCACTACAATTCTAGATCCTTCCACGGTGGCTGGTGTGTGGGAGGGCAGGTTCCTGAAGGCAACCAAAGCGCTTGCTTTATTTGGCAGTGGGCGGCATGATATCAATTTATTAAATTCTTAAAACATGCAAACCTTGGTCTTAAGTTGGGAGCAGCCACCAGGAGGAAAAAATTAGAACGTAAAACCTTCAAGATTAGCCAACTAGGTCAAGCTTTCTTTTATGGGAGGGGACAGAACATGTAAACAGAAAAGAGAAACAGCTTAAACATATCCCAATGTAGCAGAAATTACAGTAAATGTAAGTGAGTTTAACTCGTCAAAAGATGAGCTCTCCAAATTGCGTGGAAAGGCAAGACCCAGCTTTCTGTTTCTAGCCGGGACAGAGGAGCCAGGATTGGACCAAGAACCACCAAGGCCAAGAGAAGGTGAGAGGCAGCTGTGCTCGGCATTTCGATGCGGAAGGATGGAGTTTTCTACAAATGGTGCAGAGACAACTGGAGGTTTGAGGCAAAGGCATTGACCCCCACCCTCATCTCACACCATGCACAAAAACTAATTTGAAAAATGTTATAAACTGAAACATAGGGGCACCTGGGGGGCTCAGTCAGTGAAGCGTCTGCCTTCAGCTCAGGTCATGATCTCAGGTCCCAGGATCGAGTCCCGCTTCGGGCTCCCTGCTCCACGGGAAGCCTGCTTCTCCCTCTGCCTCTCCTTCATGCTTGTGTCTCTCTCTCTTGCTCTCTCTCTCTCATGCTCACTCTCCCTCCCTCTCGCAAATAAATAAAATCTTCAAAAAAGTAAACTGAAACATAAAAGCTAAAACCAAACTTTCTGGAAGGAAATACATACGTACATACAACCTCAGGATAAGCAGATCTCTTAGAAAGGATCCATAAGCAATAACCATAGAAGGGAACAGTAATAAATCGCACCTCATCGAAATTAAAAGCTTTTCTTCAACACACCGTTAAGAAAATGAAAAACATAGTCACAGATGGGAAGAAATACTAACAACTCGTTGGAAGAAAGCGGTATGTAATGAGAAAATATTTCAACCCTTCACTGAGCGAGACACACGGTTGGCCAGGGAGCCCCCAGCATGGCGCTCAATGCCGCGGGTCTTCAGGGAAGTGAACCGAAGTGCGGGCTGCCCTGGACGGCTCGTCACCGCTGCCGCGTGACCCACACCCAGGGGTCGCTGAGGGTGGCTGCAGGGGTGTGGGGTGCACGGCCGGGCAGTTTCTCAGCTCCTTACGAAGACAGAAGCACCAGTCTCCTGCGGCCCCGAAATTCTAGGTATTTGCCCCAAAGAAATGAAAACACGTCCACACAGAGACTCGTGTGTGAGTGTGTGAAGCAGCATCATCCATCACAGCGCCAACCAGGAACGTCCCCAATGTCCGTCAGTGAATAAAGACATGGCGGTGCATTCGTGGACACGAGCGATCTCGTACAAACTGTGGAGGAACGGCCATCCGCAAAGGAGTGTCTTCCATTTCCACGAGGTTCTAGAGCACGTGAAGCCTCTCTAGCGGTGGCGGTTGGGGCGGTGGTTCCCTGGGGAGCAGAGGGGTGACCTGGGGTGATGGAAATGCTCCGTCTATTGACCTGGGTGGTATCCACATGTCGTCCACGTCGTAAACACTGATATGAGTCAGGTTAGTGGTTAAAGGTGGAAACACCCCCAAAAGGAAGCTGAAGGGCTATGTAGTTGTCAGGAAAGGTAGACTTCGAAACCCAGAACACCGCCCGAGACAAAGGGGGGAGTTACGTAAGGGTAAACGGGCCCGTTCGGCAGGAGGACAGTGGCCCCAGACGTGACAGAGAGCAGAAGCCGACAAAGCCACAGTGGTCCTCGGTGACACCCACAGCCGCTCAGGAATCGGGACGGAAAGTAGACAGGCCAGCCGTCTGCAGCGCCCAGCCAGACCTCTCCCCTGACCTGACCTGGCCGGCATTTCTAGAACATTCCCCACGGCAAGCCGCACCTCCCTGTCAAGCGTATGTGGAACGTGGGCTGCGATCAACCACACGCTGGGCCCCAAAGCGTCACGAATGTAAAATCAAACCGTCTGCAGTGGGACTGAATCAGAAGCCCACACTGAGCCCTGGGAAGCTGGCTAAAGGACAAGAGCACGATGTACGCAGCAGGCGAGGAGCATATGGTAAGAACCCGGCCTCGCTACCGAGCTGCAGAAGTGCCGGTGACAGCTCAGTGAGGGTGAGACGCGGCTGTGTCCTCGCGGGACCGGCGCAGACGAGAAGCCTCAGTGCGGCGGGGGCGGGGCGCAAAGGGACGCAACCGCGAGCCGTCGGCCGCAGTTCATACAGCGCGGGCACGCACGTCCCACCCCGGAGCAATCGCTGCTGGCAGTACGACCGACAGAAGTGCACGGATGCACCAAAACGTGCCCCGAGATGTTCACAGCGGGATTACGCCTAACAGCCTCAAACTGGAGACAGCCCAGGCGCCCAGCGGCAGGGGGTGGGTCGATGAAGGCTGCTGTGGCTGCCACGGAATCCTGCGGAACGGCCAGAGCCCACTGCCCGGGGCTGCGTGTAGCAAATGGACGGAGCGTGGACACAGCTGAGGAAAGGCTGGTGCTCGCACCAGCGTGTGCTCCCCTCTCTGCGAAATCCAAGAGCGGGCGAGACCGGCGGATGGCCGGGGGCGGGGCTGCGGCGCGGCCGGTCTGAGGGAAAGCCGGTCAAGCTATGGCCTTGGTCGGTGCGCCCACGAGGCAGGCAGATGTCCAGACGCGCCAGCAGGATGTCGAGGAGGGGCCCCCGCCATCATCCCGGTGTCGTGCGGTGCCCCCCAACTTGGCGTTTTTATTCGGACTGGAAGGGAAAACTCTAGACTAGAAGGACCGGAGCCCGGGACCATCGTCCAGGTAAGCGGTTACTGCGGTAGAAATGCACACCGGGATCACGAACCTGTCCTGTGAGGGCTCAGGCGGGAAGCAGCTCCTGCTTTGTGGGCCACGAGGTCTCCATGGAAGCACCAGGCCTGCCGCCGTGGGCCGTGGCCGGCGTGGCCACGTGCAGGCAGAACTCCGCGGGCCGTGGCCTGCTGGCCTGGGGGTTGCTGAGGGTGGGGAACAGCCGGACCTGAACACACTTGTGGAGGGAAAGCAGAGGTGCGCGGTGGGTTCGGGAACCCGAGCGCTGGCCAGCTCCCGTGCCCGAGCAGCATGACGACAGCCCTCCGTGCCCGTCTCCACCCATACAGGTGACGAGGTGAGGCCATGGAGAGGCCCATGACGTTGACAGGAGGATCTATGACTTCATTTCCACGCTGGGCCCCCCAGGGCCACAAGGCAGGGTGAGGGGAAGGCCCAGGCCACGGCCTTACTGGGACTTCCAAGGCAGGGTGGGGCAGATGGCTCAGGACCGGCTGTTGGGAGCGCGGGGCCGCCCCAGCACCTGGCCGCGGGTGAGTGAGGCAGGGGATAGTGGCTCGGGGAGCGGGAGAGCCGGGCACGCAGGTGGTGGGGCCCGGCCACAGGCGGGACGGGGGGCACACGCCTGGCGCACTCTAGGCAGATGCCGGTCACTCTTGGGACCCCGCTGCCCTGGGGGCTGTCCCTCCCCAGGCCTGTAAGGCCCCGAAGATGTGCTGACATCACAAGATGCTGATCGTAAAAACACGGTTAACACAACGGGAAACGAGAATATGCTCCACACAAAGACCGCACAGCGCTCACGGCCGCTGAGCCAGGGCCCCGGGGACTGGGAGCAAAGACTGTGGAAGGTGACCCAGAAGCCAGCCTGCTCTCGTTTATGAAGCCGCTCGGCAGCTACTGTTACAAGTTCACGGGCGGAGCCAAGACCACGATGGGTCTCGGTGATGCCGCCCTGGCTGGAGGGTGGTGGGAGGGCCCCACACCGCAGGCCTCCCCCTTTCCGCCAGAACGGGCCGGGTGGGCTTTCCAGGGACCGCAGCGTCCCTTGTGCGCAACAGGGTCCTGGGTCCCTGGTGTCTCATCCATCAGACTCACTGAAGTGCGGACGATCACGCACTTTGTCACAAGGAAACGTTGCCTCGATGGAAAAAACAAAACCCTGAGGCAAATACGACAAGACAGCGATGGTGGCTCGTCTGGTGTGATGGGAACACGGCGCTGAGTTTTCGCGTGTGGATTTTCTGACGTGGTGTTTGAGTCTTAAAAAAGCACAACAAAAACTGAAAACAAGAAAGGGACAGGCTAGAGTCTCCGTGCCATAGCCCCGTGGTCTCTCCCGACCCAGAAAAGAACATCCACGCTCGGCCCAGCGCCAGGGACCCTCCGCGCCGCCACGGTGCATCTGGACCCGCTTACGTCAGGACTGAGGCGCTTACATCTGAAATCCGCGTCCGGCCCCGCCGCGGGGGCCTGGTGCCTCCCGCGCCAGGTGGGGATGGCCGCCCCAGATGGCCCCCGGGGAGGCCGGTGCAGGTCACAGCGGGGCCCTGGGGGCTGGAGCAGCGAGAATGCCCGGACTTAGACACTGGGGTCTCTGCATCCCTCTCCTGGATGCGAGGACCGGCCGGGCCCCAGTTGGGGTCCAGTGTCACAGATGTCCCAGGGGAGGGCGAGGGTGCGGCTGCCGCCCTGGTTCTCGTGCACCCAGCGTCGCTGCCGAGGGGGACCAGCGGTCGGTCCTGGCAGCAACAAGGCCCATCAGATGCTTGGTCACCATCCGCGCCCCTCTCCTGACCCGGGCACCTCGCAGGCAGGGAGGTGGGCTCCAGGGCCAGCTCCCACCTGCCGTGCGGCACCCCTGAAGTAAGGGGGTCAGGGCAGGTGGGATTTTGGCCATCGATAGGGGGCCCAGATTCCTTAGCCTCCTGGGCCTTGTCCTCTATGAATATCGTCCTTACCCCCCCTTCCCTGGCACTCGGGGCCTAAGGACTCCAAAGAATCAGGGAGAGCCCGGGGGCAGCACCTGCCCGCCCCCATGCCACCCCCAGGGGCACAGGGATACTGTTGGGGCCGCCTTGCGGAGGATGACCAGGTACCCCAGGCCGGCGCCCTCAGGTCTCCTCGGCTGTGCTGGTCCCCCCCCATGCCATTTCTCAGGGGCCCCTCACCGTGGCTACCACGTCTGTGCTTTAGAGAGGTGTCCCAAGGGGCTGTGCATAGAGGGGGACCCACAGGTCGGGGAGAGCCTGGACAAGGGCCCGGAGCCCCTGGTCTGGACACTGCTCCAGGGCCCTCACAAACTACTGGTGACCAGCAGGACTCTGGCCGCATCACTAGGCCCCTGCAAATGCTTGCCCAGGACTTCCCAGGACCACAGGAAGCCAGACGTCGGACTCTTGGGGGCAAAGGGTGCCCTCGCCGTGGGGCATGCATCCCCTTCAAGCAGGCCCAGGCCCAACACCATTCCCCAAAGCCCCTCAGGCACAAGACCGTCACTGACACTAATTTACCCAGAATAAAACGAAACAAGAAAATCCCTGCTTGGACCCACCCCTGGCAAATGAGATCTGAGAGTCTGCTGCCCGGCCTCTGTGGGGTCCAAGAGAGCCCGCCTGAGGATGCCTCCAGGATCTCCCAGGGACGAGGGGCGTGTGCGGCTGGGGGGCCGAGGTCGTGGCCCTCAGACAGGGGGACACGCTGGGCTGCATGCTGAGCGGTCAGACGCGCGTCCGGGGCAGGAAGCCAATGTGTCACCATGCTCCAGATAAACTTTAATAAGATGTGGGCAGTGACCCCGCCCTCCATACAAGAACAGGCGTTTACCCGCTGTCCTTTCCAGCCCGGCCGCCCCCCGGCAGGTCTCAGCAGGGCTGAGCCACACCGGCCCCCCCGGGGGCAGTGGTCTTTCCCAAGGCCGTCTTGCAGTCGACAGAAAATGGGGGGACGATTTAGCAAATGACGTGACCCCACAGAAAGCAGGAGTCCCTTGGACGGCCAGGCACAGAGCCCCGGCGAGCGGCCCATAGACGCCGCGGGTGTCCTGCAGGTGCCTGGCCCCTTCCCGCTAGATCATGCCGGCCAGCCAGGGCGGGAGGAAGAGGCCCGCGGTGCCCAGCAGGCAGACGATGATGAACACCCAGAGGAAGATGCGGTCGATGACCATGGCCACGTACTTCCAATCCTCCTTCACCTGCAAACACAGACACACACGGTCACTCCCAGCCCGCCGCCCTCGGGCCTCCAGGCCACAAATACCTTCTAGAACCTGATGCTTCCTGAGGCAGGTTCTCTGTGTCCCCTCCTTGACACCAAGGTAACCACGGGAGGCTGGCAGGGAGCCCAAGCGCCAGGGAGGGGGAGACAGGGAGGGCCCTTGGAGATACGGGGGTCTAGGCTGCTTCATGGGGACATCTGTTCTCACTGGCAGAGCACCATGGACGCCATCCAGTGCACCCCCATTGTGCAGATGGGGACAGTGAGGCTCAGACGGGACGCCCACACCTTGGCTATTCAGGGCCAGGAGCATCCTGCTGGGGGCCCCACGGTGGTCGGCATCCAGAGAGTGACGGTTGAAGCCCAGCTGCCCTCTGCACCTACCCACCCTGCTCCAGGGACAGTGCTCACGGGTCAGCTGCCCTCCTGGGTCAGCAGGCTCTCTTAGCTCCGTCCCTGAAGCCCCTCAAGGTAGACACAGACCTGGGCACTGTGGGCTAGCTCCAAGTGGGGCGGAACTGCCCGGGAGAACAGGGCCCCTCGGCGGGGGTGAGGGAGAGGCCCTGGCTTGAGGAGGGGTCCGGCACGCCGCGGCCGGAGGGCGGGCGGTGGGCCACGTCCCCTGTGGTCATCCACCTGAAGAAAGGCGGTGGAACCGTCCATGTGCAGATGGGGACCCGCGGCACCGGGTGGCTGGGGGCGGCCATGGTCATGCATCCCAGATCCCAACCCAGGCCGGCCGCTCCGCAGTCCTGGCTCCCGATCCCAGTCCTCAGCCTCCCCCAGGGCAGAGGCTCCACAAGGCGGATGGAGGCCGTGGCCACAAGCACGTCCTGGGTGGGCAGCCCATCGGTGCCTGAGGGACGGGAAAGGAGGCGGCCCCCGCCTCAGGCCAGCCAGGCACTGAGGGCAGGACGGCGGAGGCAGGGGGCAGGCTCAGCCCTCCCATTTGGGGGTGTCATGGGTACGGAGGGCTCTCTGCTGCCATTTTCTGCTCTGATTTCTCAAGTAATCAGAGACACCCTGATGGTTTTAAACCAGACCGAAACTGGACAGCAAACAAGGTCACTTATAAATAAAAAGTCCCTCCAGGACCCTCTGTTCCAGGAAGGTTGAGAAACAGCCCATGGCCTCATCCTCCACTTTGTCTTTGATCCCCGCTGGGCGCGTCCCCCATCCTGAGGATGAAAGGCCTCGTGGACAAAGCTGCCCAGAGCACCCGAGGTCCATCCACGTCAAGGCAGCCTCACTCCCCAGAGCCTGGCGTCGCTCTGAAGCTGGAACCAGGTCACGGCGGCCCGTCGTGCTACGCAGACAAATGCCGGGCTGGGCCCCGGCCGGACAGGTGCGCACGGCCGCCGGAGCCCCTCAGGATTCTGCTCACACTTCTACAGGCGTTAGTCACTCCTCAGCGGCGCTCAGCCTGCACGTCGAGTCAGGAGGCGGCCTGCTATTTCAAGAGCTGGCAGCAGAATGGGGTCCCCAGAAGCAGGTTCTCCCAGGCAGAACATTCCGGAAACCTCCAGAATGGCTTCACAGCCTCTTGAGATTCCGCAGGGTGTCCACTCCCAGGGGTGTGCTGCGTGGGTCCAGGGCTCGCTCAGCCGTGGGGCAGGTGGTCCCCGTGTGTGTCCCACACACAATCAGGGGCCGTGACCCTGCGCTCCCTGGGCTGCCGTGCCCAGGCTGCCCCCAAGTGACGGCCCCGCGGACTGAGCAGGGTGGGCGGCCCCCTCACTTCTGCCCGTGCTCTGACCTGAGGGCTCCCCACCAGTCTGGACCCGTGTAGACACCCGCCCTCTCTCCCGGCTCTGTGGGGTCCTGAGTGTCAGCCAAGGCTGGGACCCCTGGCCCCCGGCGCGACCCCATGACCAGTGGACAAATATCAGCAGAAGGAAAGAGGAACGTTCCCTTCCTGGTGGGGGGTCAGCAGAGCTGGCCAGTCCCCGGCCCACTGCCCACCAGCTGGGGGCCTGGGCTCGTCTGGTCACCTCTCCTCCAGGACCTGGGAACAACAGGAGCGTCCTGTCTCCGTCCTCGGGGCTGACACTCAGCAGAGGGACTGGGGACACTGTCTGGGCTCCTCTGATCCCTGCTGGTGAGTGAGGAGCCCCCACAGGAGGACCAGCTCCCTGGGTCCCTGGGTCCCCAGGTCCCTGCGGCTGGGCCAGCGTTACTGCCCCTATACCCACAACTCCTTCTCCCCAGCTTGACACACAGGGTGCTGGCCAGAGAGGCAGGACTGTGCCCCAGACCCCCGTCCACCCCTCCCCATTAGGCCTCCTTTCAGCCCCTCTTGCTACCTGTCCACCCCCCGTCCCTCCCCAGAGACCCACTCCTGGCCCCTGAGGGGACATTCCCGGTGGCCAGCAACAGTGCCCAGACTTCCCGGGCAAGGCCGCCCTGCAGCCTGCGGGCTCCCCGTGTCCTGGACGACACAGAGGACACCCCCACAGTACACTCTCACTAGCCACCCCAGGGACCGCCTGCCAGAATCAGACGCTCGGGGAAGAGAGAGCAGGACAGGGTGAGGGCTGGGCTGCACGCACCCCAGAACTTAGTAGCCCGGGTCTGGGCCCGGGTTTGGGGACTTTTCACCGGCCACACCCTCCTCCAGAGAGGAAAGGGAAGCAGACAGAGCCTGTCTGGCCACAGGCAGAAACTCACCGAGAAGTCTGTGTCCTCGGCCTTCAGATGGTCTGCGATGTACTGGACACCTTCGATCGCCCGCGTCAGGGCTGGAGACAGGGGCAGGTGCGGGGGGGGCACTTTGGTGCCCCGGGGTTTGAACACGGCATTTGGGGACGGCTCCTTCTCGCACCTGCATCTACACGGAGAGGGCTGGTCTGGCGGCAGGGGCTCGGCGGAGCCGGCCTTCAGAAAGGCGGGGGGGCCGGCCACGGGGCCCCCAGCCGGGGAGGCGGCATCATCTTGGGGAACACAGTACTGGATGCTCCGAGACCGGCATCGAACACCGTCTTCCACGGCTTCGGCAGGGCTGGACATGTGCTGGACGCTCAGAGACCGGGCTTTGGTGAGCCCTGGGGCCCGGGTGCTGGCGGGTGGGTGGCGGGGGTCAGGCGAGGGGCAGGGGCTCCCGTTCTCAGCCTCTGAGGGCGGCAACGCAGGGACCTGGTCCGAGGGTGACTCGCAGGCTGGCTGGGGCTTGGCTGGCTCGTCCGGGGGGCTGCAGAAGGACGGGGAGCGCGATGGGCCCCGGCTCTGGGCTCCGCCCACGAAGCTGGGCTCCCCCTCAGGCTCGGGCCAGAAGCCGGGGGCGCTGGCCATCTTATGCACGGACTCGATGAGCCGCCTGCAGTTGCCCTTGACCACAGACGGCCGCTTCATGAAGAGCAAGCGGGGCACCACATCCAGGAAGACCCGGCGCACCCAGGCGGGCATGGTGTGTGTGCGCGGGGAGCGGTGGTGCACATTGAGCACGAAGACCGTGATGACGATGGACAGCGTGACGAAGATCATGGTGAAGAGCAGGTACTCGCCGATGAGCGGGATGACCAGGGAGGTGGAGGGGATGATCTCCGTGATGAGTAGCAGGAAGACGGTGAGCGAGAGCAACACAGAGATGCAGAGCGTGATCTTCTCGCCGCACTCAGACGGCAGGTAGAAGACCAGCACCGTGAGGCAGGAGATGAGCAGGCAGGGGATGATGAGGTTGATGGTGTAGAAGAGGGGCAGGCGCCGGATGACGAAGGCGTAGGTGATGTCCGGGTAGACCTCGGCACAGCACTCGTATTTGCGGGTGTTGTAGGTGCCCACAGCGTCCACGATGACCCACTCGCCGCTCTCCCACAGGTCCAGCTGGTCCACACGACTGTGCATGCTCACCAGGTCGATCTTGGCCTTGTCGTACGTCCAGGACCCGAACTTCATGGTGCAGTTCTGCTGGTCGAAGGGGAAGAAGGTGACGTCGATGCTGCAGGAGCTCTTGTAGATGGCGGGAGGTGTCCACTGGACCCGCCCGTCATGGAAGAGGTGGGCCTTGGTCAGGTGGGTGACTGCAAAGTCCCCGTCCGCGCTGTGCAGGAAGAGAGGGGCGTGAGACCCACCAGAACCGCAGCCTGGCTCTCACACGTCTGGCTTTACAGGTGAGCGAAGAAAGGGAGGGGACCCGGTCAGGGACCGGGCTAGGTGTAGGCTGGCGGCCCCGGGCACTTCCCTCATTTGCCTCAGCTTATCGCCCCTACCCTAGGGGGGACACGTGGCTTGGAGGACATCTAAGCGGCCCCGTCATGCCTGACACACAAGCTTGTTGGTGACAGTGGCGATCACTTGGCGGGTAGAGCAGGGACTGGGGTCCTACACCTGCTAGCACCCGGGTGAGGTGGCACCCGGTCCGTCTCTGTCCTGGAGCTGCCAACTGTCTGTGCTGGGAACGAGCGGGCAGCCTGGGGGCGGGGGTCATGTCCCTGCAAGGGCCCGAGGTCAGGGAGCTCCTGTCCGCGGTGTAAGGGCAAGTGGGGCCTGACTCTGGAGAACAGAGCCCCATGCTCTCCTGCCCCTGGGCCTACGGCAGAGGGGATGGAAGGTCTCAACTCCCACCCGTCTCCCATGCAGATTTGCATCCAGGGGGGTTGGGGGCCGAGCAGCCCCTCCTGGGACCCATCACTGCACACCTGGCCATCTGCGCCCTATGGACGAGGACACGGACATGAAAGTGGCTCTTGGGACAGAGCCGAGTCCCCTGCAGGTCACCCTGGGGGACGGGCCAAACTTGGGGTGGGGGCCTGCCTAGCCACTGTCTCCTGCCACAGGCCGAGCATGCAACACCACTGAGCACCCTTCTCTCCATTATCCCCACGACTTACAGGTGAGGACCCCCTTTCTTGCACAGGTGAGGACCCTGGGCTGCCTGAGCAGGAGGGGACAGGCCCACCCCTGGCCATCCGCCCTCCTGCCTTGTCCTCAGCCTCAGGGGTGTTGGCGCCTGTCCGTGGCCGGGTGGGTGGCAGACGGGGAACTGCTGTCCCTGGGCCTGGGCTTCGCAGACAGCAATGTCCGCCTCAGTGTCTCCACAAGGACGCGCACAGTTGGCGTGCCACCCTGGTGCCTTGTGGAGTGAGGAGCCAGGGACAGCTGCTAACAGGCCCCACCCCGAGCCCTCATCGGCTCCTGGACTCGGCCCTGCTCTGCCCCTCAGCTGGAAGCCCCTGGACACAGGTTAGGGTCCCCAGCAGGTGCAACCTGAGCTGCGTGCATACCGCTCTCCTGGCCTCAGTTTCCCCCCGGACTGGGCTGTCCACTCTGACCATGAACAGATGGAGGCAGGGGCTGGCCCCGTGGCTTGGCTCTGAAGCGCTGACGGGGAACCTCCCCACGGCCCCATGGACCCCCAGGACAGCACCCGTGGGCGCCATGCTGCCTTGACACTGCGGGGGGGCCACAGCACAACCTGCCAGCACAGGCTGTGGACGTGAGTCAGGTGCCCCACCAAGGGCTCAGAGCTCGGCCGTCCGTGCCCGCCCACACCCACCACGGCCTAAAAGCCCCCAGACATCGAGCTCAGACGCCCCGACGGTCTCAGTTGCTGCCAATCCGATCCTATGACCTCCAGGAACCCTTCTGGGCTGACGTCTAGGTCAGCGGTCGGTGGAGACCCACAGATGCATCCACAGGAAGAGCGACAGGGGCTTTGCATGCGGGACACACAGCCTGGACTCCAGCGTGGGACTGAGGCTCTCTCTGGGGCGGGATGAGGTGGACTGTCCTCCCTCAGCAAACTCGCTCCGAAACCCAAAGCCTTGTACCTCTGAGGCATAAAGCAAATGCACAAACATGGCTCAGCAAACATTCTGCAGGGAGATTAGAGGCTCCAGTCAGCGGCGTGAGCCCGGGGAGCCCTGATCCCCAGGAAGGGAATGTTCCAGAAGTTCACTGAAAGCAGCCCAGGACTAGGAATGTGCACCCAGGCCTCGGGGTCTTGGTACCCACAGACAAGATCCGAGTCTTCTCCTGGTGCACAGCCCGCAGACCCTCATGGCTGTGCACCCCTCCACCCCACGCCCCCAGCCTGGGGGCCTACTGTGTCCTTGCCCAGTGCAGACCTGGCTCAGATCCCGGAGACCCTCCCAGGAGGGCGTCCCCCTCAGGACGTGGGGTCTGGACCTGCGGGCAGACGTGGTTCCCGTGGTGCAGCATCTCACTTCCACCAGCCCGCTTCTCGAGGAGGTAGAGGATCTCAGAAGGCAGCCGGGTGGGGTCCAACTTCCTCCCCGTGCTGGCTTCGAGGCCCCCAGTTGTGAAGGGGCCGGTGCAGGGGAGAGGAAGCACCCGCCAGCAGGTTCCGGCCCCACGTCCCACCCCCGGCAGCATTGTGCCTCCAGGAAGCCACAGGGCTCCGGACGCTGGGACCCAACGGTCAGATCTTGAGCACGCTCTGGCCTCGCTGCGTGGAGCTGCAGCCCCAGCAGAGCAGAGGAGGCTTCCTGGCCCGTCCAGGTTCCTGCCCAGGCCCCGCGAACCCCCATCCGTGTGGTGTTGCGTGAAAGAGGCCTTGCGAGACCCTCCTCCCCAAAGGGCCACCACAGAGAAGCCCCCAAGTGGACAGCAGAGCCTCCCATGCAGGGGGTTTCCCAAAGCCGTCTGAAAAGGTGCCCCCCACCTTTCCCCTCGCCCAGTAGCCCCGGCTGGTCACCTGGCTGCACTCAAGTGCACACGGGCCTGGCTGGCGTCAGCCACCCCGCGGCCCCGTCCAGAAAGAGCCTCTATGCCGACCACAGCCCCACAGACAGGCTGGGGGCCCACCCCTCCCCCGGGGCCTGGAAGAGGAGAGAGGAGGGAATTTGAAGTGGCAGCCCCATCTCCCGGCCGCAGTCCTGGGGGTCTGCACAGGCCCCAGAGCTGCTCCCGCCTGGGGAGGGCGGAGCTGTCCCCACAGCACGATGCTCCCCTGGGTCCCAGGACGCGGACACCATGTTCTCTGAGTCAAACGGCCCCTGAGACCCGGGGCGGGGGCCTTGGGGAGCTGAGTGCAGACCCCAGGAAGGCCGGGGAGGCCGGAGAACCCCGGGCTGGTGGTTCAGCGGGGCTGGCTGTGGAGAGCAGGGAGCCTGGCCTGCGGGAAGAGCAGCACTACCACCTTCCCGCCCACGGAGCCGATCCCCTAATGCGTCCCGAAAACCATCAAGCTCTTCCCACTGCCATTAGCGGAATCAATTAAGTTGGAAGAAGAGCCCAATCGTTCTTAATCAAATAACAACATTTTATAGGTCAGGCCCAGTGCCCGGGGCCCTGGAAGGAGCTTTGTACCAGAGCCCATTGGGGGGCAGGGGTCCGCAGGGAGCTCAGTGCTTCCATTTGCTTTGTCTGTGGCTCCGTGGGAGCTGCGGCTCGGGCCTGAGCCTGAGACGGCATCAGCCGCCCAGCTATGACCCAGCAGTGACCTGGGGACGCAAGCGGACGTCAGGCTGCCCCGGGCTCAGGAGCCCCAGCAAGGGTCTGTCAAAGGACAGTTTGGATCCCACTCTCTGCCTCGGCCATGCCTGGCAAACACCTCTGTGTTTCCGGCACAGAATGATGGTGTACGTGAGCAGATTCAGCGAGGCGTCCTGTCCCACAGGCTGCTTGCTCAGGGCTGGGGAGGGGCCGAGCACCCAGGTGAAGAGGCACCCAAAGGCCAGGAGCAGCGGGCAGAAATGGGGCTGGAGTGGGGCGGGAGTCTGGGGGCTTCTTGCATGGAAGGACCACCGCCCGGCCAGGGGTGATCCGGAAAATACGGGCCCCCTTGCCCCCGCGGGGAGAGGAACTGATGCCTGAGCGGAGCTAGCTGGACCCACGCTACACCCAGGACCCCTGTCCCCTGCTTTGCTCACCGGCAGCCCGCCCCCCAGACCCTCCACCTCCTCCTTGGCACCTTCCACTTCCTCCCAGAGGCTTCAGCACAGGCTGCCGGGGGCGGGCACACACAGGTCAGTACCTCTTGCTCATGCCTGGATCCCCTGGGTCACTCACACCTGGAGACAGGTGCCTGCCGCCCCCGCCCGCTGACTTCCCCAGGGCTCACTTATTGTAGAGGACGATGTCCGGCCGCCAGATGAGCTCAGAGGGAATGCGGATGGAGGTGACGTTCTCATAGTCAGCGGGGTCCCAGCGCAGCTTATAGTCATGCCACTCCTGGGCCAGGGCGGGAGGAGGAAAGCACAGCCGGTGAGGGGGGCGAGGAGGGGGAAGGGGGGGAGGGGGTGGGGGGAGGAACGAGGGCTGGAGGGGCCCCCACTCACTCACCTGCTTCACCCACACATTGGTTGTCATCATCTGGTTCTTCTCATCCTAGGACACAAAGGACAATGGCGGCTGTGACTCTCTGGGGGACAGACGTGTGTGTGTGTCTGTGTGTGTGTGTGTCCCTCGCTCTCTCTCTTGACCCTGAGTTTCCTCACCCACAAAGACAGGCCTGAGATGAACATGGGGAGCAGGTGACCCCAGAAAGGAATGAGTACCTCAGCCCTGGAGGCAACCAAGTCCAGGACGGTCAACCCGAGGGGACTTAGAGAGGTGGGGACGAGGCCCCTGAACTTCTCCAGAAGGAGAGTGGGGACAAGGATTGTCTGACGTGGCGGGTGGCCAGTGCCCGGCCCGCCCCCAGCTACGTCAGATGTGTGGGACGTGCGGAGGGCTCCCAAGCTGCTGGAGGAGAGCCTCCGCGCAGGCCCCCCGCCAGCTTGCATCGGCCCTCCCGGCTGGTCATGGCAGCCCATCTGCAGCTCCTAGGTGGGCAACCCCGGTATGCACAGGTCCCACTTGGTCACCAAGCTGGCCCCTGGACAGACTGCCCCTTTAGGAACAGGGTCCCAGGACCCTAAGGTGGATAGGTAAGGGGCTGGAGCAGGGGAGGTAGAATCGGGAGACCCAGCTGGTTCCGTCTCAAGGTCACTGTGTGGGTCACACCCCTCCACCGGCAGCTTCCCCCCCCCCCCCCCCCCGCCACAAGCTGACATAGCCTGGGGTCCTGGGAGGGGAGCGAGGTGGGCATGTGGGGAGATCCATGGCCCCCACAGTTGGATGAACTCCAGTGCCCTCTCTGCCACCAGAGCGGGCTGCCTCCTAGTGCGGGAAACTCAGGCCCTTCCAAACCCAGCAGGCCTGGGACCTCCTCGTGTGCACGAACCGAGCTCCCGGAGGCCCCCTGCTCAACACGCTGCAGCCCGTAATCCCAGGCTCCTGAGTGAACCCACTATGTAGTTCCCCCCCAGCAGATGCCTCAGCCCTTCCAGAGCCACTTGGAGGCTGGACCCCCAGCACCCTCCCAGCAGCCTTCTCGGGTCCTAACCAGGAAGGTAAACACACCCAAACCTGTCTGGGCCTTGCTGGGACACACATTCCAGTCCTGTGGATGGGGCGGGGGGGGGGGGGGGGGGGGGCTCTCCGAGGTGAGGTCTGCCAGGGCAGCCCAAGGCCAGCCCCTCCCCCACTCACTGCTACAGCGCACAGAAGCTCCTCCTGCCACTTGCAGCTTGGGCACCTCCCCCACCCCCACCCCCACCCACAGAGGCATTTTCTGCTCTTTGCTCCCGAAGTAGATGGCCCTGACCTACTGCTGAAAATCTGGCATTTGGGTTTTCCTATGTGGCTGTCCTCTGGGCTCCACCACGATGGCACATTTGCGGGGTCCTGCAGGGTCGACACAAAGAGCCTACGTGCAGTGCCGATGGTGGCCGCCCCACCCCTCCAGGCTCGTGGCCACCGCCAGGCCGGCCTCCCCTCAGATGGGGGTGCTCCCTCAGCACGAGCCTCTGCGGCTGTGTGTGATGAGCCGAGGCTCAGAGCTCCCCGCTCCCCACCCTTGGCACCTACCACGTCAATGAGCTGTGCGATGGACAGCCCAAAGTGGACAAGAACCACGTCCGAGATGTTGGCCACGGGCCGGGACCACTTGTTGTAGCCAGAGAAGAGTTTCTTCAGCAGCCGTTCCTCCGCATGGGCCCGGGTCTCCACGTGGCTGCTTACTATGGGGACAGGAAAGTGGTGCAGCTCGGCGGCAGAGGATGGCAGTCATCCAGGCTGCCCCTCGGACCTCCCACCAGGCCCTGGCTTCCTCCAGCTCCATCCACCTCAGGACATTTGCACATCCTGCCCCACTCCTGGCCTCAGTTTCTCTCCTACCCTCTGGGTAAAAGTGTAACTTCCTCAGGGAAGCCTCCCCAGACCCCTCAGGTGCCCTGCACGGCACCCCAAACAAAGACAACAGTAAGTGCTGACTGGGAAGGAGGGGCTGGATCTTCAGCTAAAACCCGGCCTCAAAGCACAAGGTGAAGGTAACCACAGGACTCCAGGACAGGCCCAAAATGGGGGGACGGACAGCCTGCTTCTTGTGGCTGCCAGTGGCCCTGAGTTCTCACCAGACACTGCCGACTCCAGCACCCTGGGTTCCTGGACAGATGGCCTTCTGTGAGTCAAGGGTGACCCCCCCACATGCACACTCTGCTTCTTGAGGAGGGGCCACTCTGATCCAGCCCAGCCCCACTGACCAGTCTGTTGTCAGAGGGTTTCTCTGTCTCTCCTGGGCACCTGCACTGGGGTCACTGCATCATATGGGGATTTGCAGAGGGGAACAGGGTACCAGCTGCCTGCACTCAGCTCGGTCCTGCTCACCTGTATGTCGGAGACCAGATGTTAAGAGGGGATTCACAAGCACCCTAGGGTCAGTGTTAGACCCCCGGGGACCCTTTACTCTGAGTCCAGAGGCCCCCCTCCCCCAGCCTTATTCTTCCTCGTCCCTTGCACCAGGAAGGTACAGCCCACTCCTCACTGGGGAGGCCGAGGGGCTGAAATTCCCTCCACCAAACCATGAATAGCAAGGTCTGCCCGGGGCTGGGGCGGGGGGCACAGGGGGCAAGGACTTCCCCAGTCCCAGTGAGCTTAGGGGAGCAGAAAAGGTGTGGATGGGGCGTGGCAAGGGCGGAAGCCACCCCTCTGCTCCCCCAAACCAGGAGCAGGCATGGGGGGTGTCTGCAGGGAAATTTGGCCGGAGGGATGAAGACGGAGAGACTGGCCCCGCCTCTCTCTACCCAAGTTGGAGCTTCTAGGTCCAGCTCCCCAAACAGCAGCCCCCCACCCCCACCCAAGCCCCTCTCCGGCATTCGCGGGAGAGTTAACTCCTTCCTTGCCCCGCTCAGTCCGCACCGCAGCACAGCCTTTGCGTCTGGGGGTGGGGGAGCCTGGGCGGCCGCCCCGCTGCGCACACCCGCGGCCAGGAGCCTCCCCTCCTCTGGCTCTGGAGGGAGGTCCAAGGCCGCCCTGAGCTGGACGAAGGGGGGCCGTCTGGCGCCCCGAAACTTACCGGGTAGGAAGCCGGCCCCCAGCAGCATCAGCAGCGGCGGGAGCAGCGGCGGCGGCGGCGCCCCGGGGCCCCCCAGCTCCATGGCGCACCGAGCGGGCTCTAGACGCGGGCGGCTCCCGGCTCCGCCGCGCCCCCGCTCCCAGGCCCGCGCGCGGCCAACTTCATGCCCCCGCGCCGCGCCGGCCGCTCCGTCCACTGGGCCTGGTTCCGCCCCTCCTCCCGCGGGGCGCGGCGGCGGCGACCCGGCCGGGAGGGGAGCTCGGGGCTGTGGGCTCCGCGGCGCGGCCCCGCCCGGACCTGCCCGCCTCCAGCCGGCGAGGAGGAGACGGAGGAGGGAGAGGGGGAGGGGGGAGGAGAGGAGGGGGAAAGCGGGAGAGGACGTGAGGGGAGGAGGGTGGGGGGGCGGGGGGGCAGACCGCAGCTGAGAGGGGGCGCAGAGGCTGCGCTCGGCTGACGCCTGGGTAAAGTTTCCCTCGTCCTCCCGGGGGCTGGGGACGTGCCCGAGCCAGGGGTGGGGGCCCGTAGTCACTGCGTGCGACTGGGGGATCCTGGCGCCGGGCTGGTTTCCGGACCACGACACACTGACCTCCACCCCCGTCCCCAGTCCTGGCGCCCCACCGCCTGCCTGGATGGGGGCCGCGCACCTAGGGGCCCCCGGCGGCCCGCACGCGCCTGGTTAACTCCATCACCCCCGCCCCGCTCCGCAGTTCAGAAATCACTAGCCCCTCGTCTTCCTCCCCAGAGAGGCGTTCAGGAGAGACCACCCCCTATCAGCCTGTCCCCCGCGGACCGGAAAGCGTCCAGTAGAGGAGCCCAGGCGCCGCGGCCGGCCCTCCTGGGGGAGAACCCTAAAGCCCCCGCCCCAGCGCAGCCGCTCTGATGCCTCTAGCTCCCGCCTGGAGCACGCTCTGTGGACAGTGGCTGTGGGGCGGCGGCTGAGGGTCTCCCCCGGGGGGCTGGAGAACAGCCCAGCAGCCCCGGCGGACTGGTCTGGAACAATGTCCCCCACAACTGAGGTGCCTGGCGCGACCGTGCTCAGTGCCCTGGCAGGGCCTCTGCCCCAGGTGGGTCAAGGTGGCTGCCGACCCTGCAGCAGGTGCTCTGAGGAGGGTTGGGAGTGGCCGCTTTGTGCTGGCAACCCCAGTCTGCAGTGAGGAGAGGGCGTGCTTGGCTCAGAAACACACCCACGGCCATCCCTGCGCGCTGGGCTTCCAGAACCCCACACGGAGACTTCGGGTCAGGGATGGGAGCGGAGAAGAGCCTGCAGACTTCACTGAGCTCCCTGGCTTAGAGCCCACCCTTGAAGGGGCAGAATGTCTGTCAGGAGCCCCCTGCCTCTTTCCCCACTCGCACAGACCCTGGGGATGCTCCTGGGTGACAGGCATCAGTCCCAAGGGCCCCGACCCCTCCCCATCTCTCTCAACCCATACCCCCTCCCTATCTCCCCAGAGGCCCTCCAAGCTGGTCTCCTTTCCCCCATCTCTCCTGCCCCTGCCCCCATCTCCTTAGAGCCCCCTCCAGCTGGTCTCCCCTCCCCCACCTTTCCTGCCCCTTCTCCCCAGACCACCCGCACTCTGGCTCCAGGTTGAGCTCTTCCGCACCTCACACACCTGCTTTGAGACCTCCAGGGGCTTTTCTCACAGGAGCCCTCTGTCTGCTCTCCTACACGTGCCTACAAACAGAGATTTCAAAATGCTCAGCCCTGAGCAGTGGCCAGTCTCAGCAGCGATGAGCTGTCATCCACAACACCCCTATCAGGTGGGCTCTTCTTATCCCTGCATCTGGATGAGGAGGTGGATGCACAGAGAGGTTAGGCCAAATGCCCAAGGTCACACAGCTGGTAGAGGGGTTCCAACCCAGCCCCACTGGCTTCAAGACCTTCAGTCCTTGAGCAGAGTGTGTGCCTCCTGGTAGCACCACATGGTCTGTCATTTCCTGGAGCAGAGGGAAGCCTGCCCTGGAAATCTGGACTGCCCAGCCCAGCACAGGGCTCTCCTTCGGCCACGCCCACAGACCCAGAGCCCGGTCTGGTTTGGTTGGTGTCCTATAACTGCAGGCAGGACCCCCACCCCTCCCCCGTCCTTTTCACAGCCACCAGCCTCCCCTCCCCCCAGCAGTGCCAGATCCTGGATTCCTCTGGTATTAGCCCTTCCACAAGCCAGCTCTGCGCTAAGCACTAAAAGGCCCACCAACCTGATCAGAGAGTTGGATTGACCAAGGAGCCAGGGAACAGGCCTGGCCTACCCCTGGCTGGATACAAAGGAGGGAGGAAGGTACCTCGGCTGACCCCACGCCTCACCTGGACACAGGCCACAGGAGGCTTAGAACCTGCCGGAGCCTCCCCTCTCAGAGAGGGGACCGGGGAGGGTGACGAGTGCCAGCGGATTGGAGAAGCCGCCTGTAGTCCCCTGTTTTTACCTCCGGTCTTGAGAAATCCCCTGTTCGGTGCTGTCCCAGAACAAATAGAACAGCGCCTTGCTTGACAATCTTGAGCCAATTCCATACTCCTTTATTAGTGACAGAGGCCAGCCATGCTCTGGGTCCTTCTGGAAGCCTCTTCCAGCTATCTCAGCATCCCTATGAAGCAGAGGTCATCGTTACACTCATTTGGCCATCTAGGAAGGTGAGCCATAAACAGATTTGTCACTAGCTGGTGAAATGTCCTTTGCCTCATCCCATCACCCCTTGGCAAACACAACAGCTTTGGGGTTGAGAAGGATCCTTCATGCCTCTGCATTTAGGTTCATTCCTTGGGCTTTGGTAAAGTTGGGTGCTCCTACGATTGTCAGGCTGGGGTCAGATGAGAAGGGGGTGCATGGGGGGCTGGGCCAATCCGTGAAGGCTTCCTGGAAGGAGGAGCACACAAGAACATAGGCCCAAAGACTCATGAGGAGGGTCCAGCCAGGCCCCCAGCCCCCGGCAAGGGCTTGGATCCAGCCTGGTGTCCTGGCCTGCAGCAGGTCCTGGAACGGCTGTGGCAGGGGGGGGGGGGGGGGTGACGCACCTGTGCAGGGAAAGAGACTCTTGGCTCTCGGCAGAAGCCTGCAGCAGTTCATAGGCTAAGTCAGCTCTACCTTCTGTTTCCCTTCACTTTGGCCAGCTCGAGTGGCCAAGATGGTGGCCCTTGATGGCCATTCTCATGGGCAAATTCAACCAGGGAGCCCAGCGGAGGCCAGCAGGCCTGTTTCTCCCGGTGCCTAGGGCCAGGCTCTGGCGGACATAGCCCTGTGGCTGGCGTGTGCACGCTCATACACATCTGTCCAACCTCATTTGGCTTTCCCTGCAGATTTGCTAACGCAGCAAGATTAATCGGGTCTAACTCATTAATTTGCAAGGCCCTCCCTCCCCACCTGCACCCGGCTGGAAAGCACTCTTGCGGGAGCCTAGAAATCATCATCGTAGCTGCTGCTGAATTAGACTCTTACTCCAGGCCTCCAGGCCCCTCCTTCCGCTGCTCCTCAGACTGCTGTCTCAGTGGAAAGGAAAAGCCCCAATTCACAAACAAATGAGACCAGCTCTGGAAGAGGGGTGCCCCCATGGCCCCGAGTCCCACAGCCTTTGTGGCAGGAGCGCTGTGTCTTCTGAGGGTGATCCCTGGTGGGGGCCAAGGGGAGGAAGGAACAGGCTCTTCGAAGACCCCTCCCCAGACGCACCCCCAGCCAGTGTCACGCCAACAATAAAGATTGCTGCTGGCAAAAGTGGAAGGTCATCTCTGCAGGAGCAGCCTGTCTCCCTCCCTCCCGTGGCCCTCTCCACCCTCCACCCTGTCCCAAGGACATTTCCATGGTAACCAGTTGATGGCATAAACAGGGATTTGAATTAAAGGTGGGAGATTCAGCTGGGTCTCCAGTCCCATCAGCACTGAGAAAGAGGCAGCAAGGACCTGCAGTGGGGGCCAGGAGGGGCCCATCAGTACCAGGACCCAGTGGGGCTCCAGGGGCCCCCGTGAGGAGGGGGCAGCACTGGCGAGCTCAGTCTAGATGTGGGGGTCCTGCATGTACTCCCACGACCCTAGGGGACCTCCAAATTTCACTAGCCACACCCTGACCTGCCCACCCCTGTCTCACCCAGGCGACACTGCACATGATGTCCCTCCATTCTTTCTAGAATCAACTACACCAGGCCCTTCAAAACCCAAATACCCCTGAGGAAGGGGGCACATGAAAAGTGTGGTCAGTACTCCACTGGAAAGGAAAATTTCAGGGTGCTCCCCCGCACTCTACCCCAAAGCCAGACTTTGTTTCTCTCCCTAGGACTTCTCACCACCAGAAAGCTTATTGTACCTTGTACATGGGTCTCACCCCACCCTGCACCTCTGCCAGCCAACAAAGTAAGTTCAGAGGGGGGGCTGTAGGTCTTGTATACAGTGTCTGGCTTTTAGTAGGAGCTGGGTAAACATGTTGAATGCATGGATGAGTGAATGAATGGGTGGATGGATAGATGGGTGGATGGTAAATGGATGGAGGGTGGATGGATGCGATGGATCGTGGATGGATGGGTGGTGGATGGATGGATGGGTGGTGGATGGATGGATGAATGGTGGATGGATGGATGGATGGATGGTGGATGGTTGGTGGATGGATGGATGGATGGATGGATGGATGGTGGATGGATGGATGGTGGATGGGTGGATGGATGGTGGATGGATGGATGGGTGGTGGTGGATAGGTGAATGGTGGATGGGCTCATGGATACCTGTCAAAGGGCAGAAGGGAAGCCAGGCCCAGAGTGGGGCCCTGTTGCACCACCCATCAACCACACTCTAGCCTGGACCCTGTACACTCAGGCTGAGAGGATCCAGGTGTTTGGGGTTGGTCCTGGGCTTCTGGGCATGTGATACCTGGGAGGGAGAAATGATCAGACAGGAGCAAGGACATTGGGAACTGGGGAGGGTTCAGAGCCACCCCTTTCACCTCATTGATTTTTCTGTCATCTATCAGGAGTGTATCAGGAGTGAATCAGGATTTAGTAGCTCTCACTTCGTGGGGCCTGGAAAGGCCACCCTGCCCTCCCTCAGGTCGGGGGTTATGCCTGCCCCCTGGCTGCCCCTGAAGCACTCCTCTCAGTCAGTCCTGACCGTGAGACCCTCCCCTGATGCACAGTGGACCCTGCCCCACCAGAGCCCTGGGCTGGCCCAGGCTGCCTTTTCCCTGGGGCTACTAGAAGGAACCTGGTCTGGCCTTGGGATTGAATCCCCCCAGCAGGAGCCCTGGTCCAGCACACACTACCAGTGGGGCCTTGAAGGAATGCTGTGTCCAACCCCCAGGCCATGCTGACCGCTACATGGAGACAAGAATCCTCCTGGGCCAGAGGGTTCCATGGGCCTGCCTCCCGGCTGGGCTCTGCTGCCCAGCTCCCTGCTCTCAGAACCACGGACAGCTCTGCCCCTCACCTGCTCCGGCCTCTCGCAGGACGGCTTCCCTGGGGCCCTCATCTCCAAAGGGGCAATGCCCTCCTCTGTCCCCAACTGCAGATGTTTCCAACCAGACCCCTTATAGAGACACCGTTGCAGGTCCCCTGACGGCCACACAAATGCTGATGGGCAGGACAGAGGGGAGAAGGTGGCTGGGAGGCCCTAATTTCTTCTAAGCATCGCAGTTTAAAGACCCCCAAATGTTTTCCTCAGAGGAGAGTAGTGGGCAGTAGCAGAGGAAGGAAGACTGGCCCCTCCGCGAGACACAGACGCTCACCCCGGCTCTGGATCTGAGTCGTGGACAAGCCATGCTGCTCCAGGACTGGGGCCTGCTGCTCTAGCTGGTTCCCTGGGCCCCCCACACCCTTGGTGTCCCATAGCTGGGTCTCTTTGCAGAGCCAACCTGAGTGGGGCTGGCCCTGCTCCCCGACCTTCAAGAGCACCCCTGCGAGCTGGGTGTCCTGTGAGCCGGCTCTTGCCCTCAGCACTCTGCAGGATCTTTTTAGATAGAATATTGATCCGTGACTGCCCAGACTCCAATTTCACAGCTGAGTGTCTCTGCCCACCGCCACCCCCACCAGTCCTGCCTGCTCTCTGGTAAGTAGTTAATTATCTATAAACACATTCCAGAGGAGGCTCCAGCTCCAAGTGAAAGAATGCAGCATGAGGGATCTTTTGTCCTGAGCGAGGGGATTGGGGGCTTGTGCGGTAGGGCAGTGACACGTGGGCTCAGACCCTGGCTCTGCCCTGCCGGCCGATGCCTCTCTGAGCCCATTTCCTCCACTGCTAAGTGGGGACAGCAACAGTCCCCAACTCACGGGGTCGTTGTGAGGATGGAGGGAGGCTGCCAGCCGGGCACATGGGACCTGGCTCAGGGTCTGGTAGCTGCCGAATTGCGCCGCTGCTAAATGACTGCTAAATGGCTCTTCTTCCTCAAGGGAAGGGTCCCTGTGCTGACAGCCAAGGGGCTAGACTTGGGGTCGCAACTCAAGTGCCTGCGAGTCCAGGCATTGAGCTCATGGGCTGGGCCAAGGGTGGCACAGAACCAGAGCCTGCACCTTAACTCTGGGGGCCCTGCCACCTGCCCCAGGGGCTGCAGAACAACCCAACAGCTTCGTGCTCAACTCAGGGGCCAAGGACCCCCACATGGGGCTCTGTCCAGGTGGCCTAACCCAGGACCCAGACGGCGGGCCTCTGGACGCATGCCCGCCCCTTGAGCTGGCAGATGCATCGAGCCCTCTGGCAGAGGCCCCTGAGCACACTTTAGGAGAAGGAATAAGTCCAGCTCTGTGTGAAGAATTGCATCCTGATGGCTGTTGGCACAAAAAAAGCCCTTTGTCCCAGCCAGCTGGCCGCCTGCTGATTCCTAGCCTGAGCCTTCAGGATGGATCCAGGCAGTGCTCCTGGGAGGAGGGGGCTCCAGGGGAGGGGCAAGTGGGTGGGCCACAGGTTGGATGGCTCTTTGTGTGGAGGGAGAACAGGCCCAGTGGGAGATTCCATGACCCTTCAGAGAGAATGTTTAATCCTCTCCTCAAAGCCTCTTCTCTCTCCCTCACTTCTGAGTCAGCTTGCCCTCTCTCGGCCCCCAAACCTGGCACAGGGCAGAGAAGAGACTTCTGTGGTTCCAGAACGAGCTCTGCCTGGGGCCATGAGACCCCCAAGGCCTCTCCCCTTCTGGGCTGACGGAAGCACCACATCAGGACAAGGAGAGGCCCCGAGCCTGAGCCAACAATCCGATGTCCCCAGGCCACTTGTGGTACTTCCTTGCTGAGAGCACAGCAGTGTGCGAGTTCCGAGGCTAGCCCAACTCTGCGGATCCAGGACTAGCCCAACCCTGCTGATCAACAAGGGGCCCAAAATTGCTGGTTGTGGGTATCCCTCTTCCCCACCAGACCCTGAGACCCTCGAGGTGGGTGGCTGCCAGCCCATCCTAGAGGAGGGGCCGGGCAAGCCATAGGTGCATCCTGCCTGGACCAGGCTTGGTCACTGCCCACAAAGCCCCACTGGGCAGGCCCAGGGACCTCCAAGGGACGGAGAAGCACCTCCTAAAGTTGAAAACTGGGACGTGATCCTCAAAAACTGGCCCTGTCTGCCAGGGGAAGGGAGAGGAGGCCTAGTTCACACTCCCGTTGGCCCATGGACATGGGAGGAGGGCTCTGCTCCCTGCAGATCTGGGGCAGAGCTAAGGCCCCTCCCCAGCTTGTCACTTCCCCCCTGGGCACATGCCCTGAGACCCCGCTTTTGGAGAGGCACGTGTGAGCCTTGGGACCCCAAGTCAGGAGACCTAGGCCCAGGCCTGATCCTGCCCCCTCCAGACAGTGGAACTTAGGCAATCTCTTTCCCCAGCTCGGCCTCCCACCCATAAAATAGGATGCTGCCCCTCACTTCCCAGGCTTTGAGACTGGGGATGTCTTAACCAAGCAGAGGCTCCTTGGCCAGGTGATTGGATTTTCAAATCAGCACATTCCTCTGGAAGTGCAGGAAGGGCAGGGGGTAGGGCCCCATCCTCTGCATCCTGTCCTTGTCCTCCAAGCAGCACTGGGTACCCAGGATGTCTGAGACAGCTCAGGAACTGGCAGCAAACCAGGACGCTGGCCCCCCTGCCCCAGTGGAGGCTGCTGATCCCACCCTCTGTGGGACTCCCTGGATGGACACACCTCTGACAGGGGCTCCAGGGCTGGAGCTCTGTGGCGGGGCAGGTGGGTGAAGTGAGACCTGCCACCTCTGGGTCCCCAGGTGCTTTGGTGAGGAACCCCGGGCTCAGGTCGAGGTGGGCAGGGCTGCTGAGGGCAGCCTGGAGGCGGAAGCCCCAGAGAGCAAGAGGAGAGCTCCGAGGGACACCTGGCTGGCTCAGGATGGTGAGTTCAAGCCCCATGTTGGGCATAGGGCTTACATTTGAAAAAAAAGTTGTATCAAATCAATACGTTGTACACCTTAGACTGACACAATGTTACACGTGAATTCTAGCTCAGTAAAACTAGAAACATAATAATAAAATGTAAAACAAAAACAAAAACAAAACGCACTCTGGTGGTTGCTGTGTCCTCAGACCAGGTCCTGGGGCCCGTGGGACCCCAAGGCCCAGCCCTCCCTGCCGAGGCCTCAGTGCCTTTCTGGAAGAGATGCCGGAGGTACTGCGTCCACACAGGGAGCCAGGAGCCAGGACTGCTGAAGACGCCCATGGGAGGAAATGGAGCTATTGATCAGTCCTTACCAATTAGTGTATTGATTGGGACCCAGCTGGCCACATCCCGAACCAAGCACGGGTACCTGTCGCTCTGCCAAGCGGCCAGGAGTCCCACTGCACCTCCCTTTGCGTTTCGGAGCTCATTGGTAACACTTGGGGAGCGGGAGAGGAAAAGAAAGGGGTGCTCATCTGCAGCATGGAGTACTCTTGATTTCCGGCACGTTCTAACATTTGTCCCGGCATCTGGGAACACGTGACTGTCCTGTTGCTCCCGTGATGAAGAGCTGAGGTCACCTGGCCACCTCCAGCATCACAGTGACCCGATGCCAGAAGCTTCCCAGACCGGGGCCCCCTCCCCACCATCCTCCCTTGAGCTGGGCCCAGAGCTGACTGCTCAGGAGAGCTCATAGGTCCAGCTCTGCATCCTGTTGACAAAGACGTGTCTGCAAATAGCTCCTCGTGGTTCAAAATCCCAAGAGAAGGGAGCCGGCAGCGGCCCCAATGCCAGCCCCACCTCAGCTACCTGGGCAAGGCTGCCGGCTCATGAATATTCATGGTACCTTCTTAATGAGCGAGAATTAAGCCAGCTGAGCTTCTGTGCAGGCTCCAATCCCTCTGACCCTCAGTCCCTCCCCAGCCTCTCACCTCCTTCGGGTGGCCGGGGTGGTGGCAGACAGGGCCCTCCCTCTCTGTGCCGGGGTGTCCCCGTGCCAGCACCCTGCTCCAGCCCACAGTCTCTCTCCAAAGCACTTGACACATCCCTGGCCTGTTCTCAAGGAGACCCTGGCCCTTGTCCCAGTCCTGGGAGGAGAAAATTACCCTGACGTCCATTTGCAGAGTTTTCTCGGCACTGGCGACAAATCTGGCTATGGGAGCTGTGGAGGGCGGCGTGAGTCCCTTCCTTGGCTCATCTCATCTGGGATGGCGCTTCCGCCACTGAGGGGCCGGGTGTCTCTCCATCAGGCAACCAGCACGGAGCTCAGTGCAGACACACACGCGGTGGCGCCTTGTTCCCAGAACCTCCTGGTTGGGGGGCGTCATGCCCTGCCCAGGGCCCAGACACCCCCACGTGGCCCGTGCTGACCCAAGAAGGGGGCTGTTCCTGCATTTCCACAAGGAGCCTGGCCGCCCACTCTGCCACGGGATGGGGGCCTGGGATCCAGGCAGACAG
The DNA here is from genome assembly GCF_011800145.1 of Mirounga leonina. Taxonomy (NCBI): domain Eukaryota; kingdom Metazoa; phylum Chordata; class Mammalia; order Carnivora; family Phocidae; genus Mirounga; species Mirounga leonina. The sequence goes on from NW_023270490.1 coordinate 12,089,107, forward strand.
GAGGGTGGGAGCTGAGAAGCCAGGCTTGTCGCAGCCCGGGCACTCCCCACCATTGTGTGGGTGTCCCAAGAGTGTCCACGGCTTGGATCTCACCTGAGGGGCTCCGGGCTGTGCTGGGGGTGGACGTGCGGCCGCGGGGAGGACGGGGGTGGTGAGCTGAGCAGCCGCAGCTCCTGGAACAGCTGCCCTTTGTAGCAAAGCCCCCAGGAGGAGACCTGCAGGGTATCAGGAGGGCTGGCGCTGTGTGGGGAGGGACGCGCGGCTGGGCACAGCCGCCCCCCATGCCGCTCTGGTCCTCACTGACCCTATAGGCTGCTGGCGCCTCAGGCCCCCTCTGAGCACACACAGGGCAGGCGGAACCCCCGGGCGGCCCAGGGCCTCGGGTGCCTGATGTCTGTATGAAGGCTCAGGTGGTGCCCAAGGATGGAGGGGCCAGAGCCTCAGCGGGCAGGGGTGGCCTGGGCTGCAGGGGAATGGGGCTCCTCGAAGCCCCGGTCACAGAGGGTCGCCTTGGGCCTGGGCTCTTCCGTCCCAGGAGGGGGTGGTCAGACAGCCGCCATCAATCAGGGCCCGGGGGCGGCCTCCAGCCCCTTCACCTTGATTCTGGGACCCGGCAACCCTTCGCTTCCCCGTGTGACAAGTTTGTCCTCTTCCTGGATGGTCACCTTCACAAAGTGACCAGGAGAGTGAGACCCGTGGTGACGCGAGCCCGGGGGGCTCTGGCCCCACTGGCCAGATGGTCTCTCCTCCAGCTCCCCCCACAGCCCCCCTGCTGCGCCCTGCTGCCTGGCTATCTCGGCAGACCTGCTGGGCTGAGAGGGGCATGCCTGCCTTGGAAGACATGGGCAAGCTGGCCTCCCCAGAATCAGCCCAGGGTCCGGGAGCCCCAGAGCACAGACACCCCTGCAGCCTCTTTCCGCCCCACACCCGGCCACTCTCCCTGCGTGGGCAGCTCTAGCAGCCTGGGGAGGCTTCCCCCGAGTCCTTCCCCCAAAGCCTGTCCTGCGGGCCGAGGCGGAGCTGCTGCCCACAGAGCTGCCTCCTGTCTCATCCGTTCTGCCAGAGGACCTGCCGGGCTCACTGCAGCCGCTGACCAGGCCTGCGAGGGCCTGCCTGGAGGCGCGTGGCCGCCGGCTCCTGCTCTTGCAGGCCCCCACAAAGACCCCTCCTGTGGCTACCCCGTTTGGTGGACCCATCCGGGACTGTCATGCCCTGCCTGGCAGGTGCACTATTGAAAAGAGCCCGTCTTCAGGACCAAGGCCTGAGAGCGACCCCAGGCCCCGCGCCGGCAGACACCAGCCAAGGGGGATGGGCCAGGGGAGTAGGGGACACCACGGGAGGCCCAGCCAGGGAGAGCCAGGGAGAGGCCACCCCAAGGCACTGGGATCAGGGAGAGTGGCCCCAGGCCTGCCCTCCCCACTTCCAGGCCAGTCCTGTTAGCTCCCAGTCGGGGCACCATCTCAGGCTGCCGGCCACCAGCAGGGGCGTGGACTCCAGATTCTAGAAAAACTCAGCACCCCAAGTAGTGGACAGATAAACTTTTAAAATCTAGGTCCAGCGGAGGGGCCCTCCAAGGGCCTGTTTTCTGCTTTCCCTGGATTTGGGGGTGCTAAATTCCAGGGCTGCACACCCGAAGGGAAACTGACTGCCCCCAGTGTCCCAGGAGCAGACCTCAAGTAGGAAAGAAGGGGCCCGACCCGGCTCCCCAGGAGGGGGTTTGGGGCCAGGCTGCCAGGAGGCTCTCCTGCCTCCAACGCACGTCCTCATCCAAACCACACTTGTACCAACCCGCACCTCCCAGAAACTCGGGTGAGGCGCCCACAGGTAAGGGGAACTGCTGCTAATGGAGTTCCCCACTCTTCACCTTCCCGGCTGACTAGCTGCGACACCCCCTCTGCTCACAGGGAGCTCTCTCCCGCCCTATCCAGAGACGCCCGAGGCTGAGCTCAAGCAGCTAGGGCGTGTGGATCCTTATCTCCCAGCTCAGGATCCGGGAGACACTCCACTCACCAACTGGGCAGGCGAAGCGTTCTGTGCAAGAGATTACCGACCCATGGAGCAGAGATTTTAATGGGATTTCTATGCCCGCGGCTGTCCTTGCTGGATGAGGCCTCCCAGGAGGAGGCACATGTCCCCAGGCAGGGCCGTGCCCCCCGGTCACCTCCCTGCTGGCCCGGAGCTGGTGCCCAGGCAAGGGCATAGGGTCACGGCTGCCCCTGGCCTCAGGACACAGCCAGAGTCTGGGCAGAGCATACCCCTCACCAGGGCCTAGACACACCTGGCGTCCATCCAGGTCACCCCAGCTGTAGCCTCATCCTTCCTGGCGTCTCAGGAATAGATTGACCAGGCACAGTCCCCACTCACTGCCCAGCCCAGCTCAGACAGACGGGAGGGAAAGGCCCGCTCCTGAGCCTCACCCCACAGACCACTCATGGGCCAGAGGAGGAGCCCTGGAGATCTAGATGTAAAGATAATGCCCAGAGTGGTCCTGTGGGAGGAATGGTGGTACCACGGCCGGACTGTCCCGGGGTGGACAGTGACCCAGCCCCAGGCTCTGTGTCCTCATTGGCCCCTGAAAGGCATACTTGTCTCTGGTCACCATGAGACTGAAGGTGATGGGACCCCTCCCCGTGCCATCCCATGTGGGGTCTCGGCAGTGGTCCTGCGTCTGAGCTGGTCCTGGTGCTCTTCCCACCACATGAGCCAAGGACATGTGGTACTTAGAGGGACCACTCGGGACAAGTGACCTCTGATCAAATACGTTTGTGGATCCCGGTTAAAGAAAACTGATTACTCAGCCCCTTTTTGCCGCCGGACTTCTCAAAGCCGGCACAATGCTAATACTCCTGTAGTTCCTTGGAGGTGGGGAGGGGTGGTCCGGGGGACCTCACTGACCATGTTGATACGAATGCGGAGCCGTCTGGAGGCCTCTCAGGGTGCCTTCTGGGAAAGGCCAGACCCCAAGGTTGTGATGGACAGTGGGGTCTGGCTCTGCTCTGGGGCCCAGGAGATGCATTGTAGGCTCCAGGGGGACCTGGAGGCCAGAGGCCTAAGATGCGGTCCGGACCCATGGTGCCAGCTCACTTCCCATCAGCCCCCGCATTGTGCTCTCAGCCACCCGCTCCAGGCCTTCCTTTCTTCCTAGGAGAAGCTACCCTCAGAGAGTGAAATTTGGTGCAGTGGGACTCCGTGTTTTGCCCAACCAGCTTCCCTGTGTGCTCTGGAAGGGTAGGTGACAGGGAGAAGCTAGCAGGGGAGGTGGTGAGGGCCTGGGAGCCGAGCTGGCCCATTTCAGCCCGGCTTCCACTGCTCCCTTTGCAGATCACCCCAACCCTCCTGACACCCAGGACCTCGGGCAAGAGCCGCCAAGCCAGCCACAGACAGTGAGGCCCCAGCTGCCTGCGTCCTGCCAAGAGGAGGTGCCCTGGGCAACCTTGCCCACTCAGGCCTCCTGAGAAATCCGATGACTTAAAAGATGATGTGTCAGGGCAGAGGGAAAGGAAATATGTGAAGGTCAGAGTCAGGGCTTTTGTGGGGACAAGAGAACACTCCTTGGTCTTGATCAATGGCCTTTGAACAAACCTCACCCAGGGAGCAGAGACAGAGAGCAACCCTCAGGACGGGCCTGGGCCCCTGGAGGGACCCTGACGTCAGGCCCGAGGCGAGACGCTTCCCCTCACAGAATCTCCCACAGCCCCAGCAGGATGGCCATCTGCTCCCCACACATGTGCCAAGGGCCACGCTCGGACACGCCACCGAGCTGTGCCTGGGAAGGACCCCTCCCCACAGCAATCTGGGATGAGCTGGCCAGAGCCGCGTGGCAGGAAGTCAGCCCTGTGAGAGCAGGCGCAGAGCAGGGACCTCGTGTGCCCAGCCCACAGGCCCACCCAGCAGGCCCCGGCACGGTGACCTCGGGGGCCCAGGGAGGCTGAGTGCCAAGCAGTCCCTGGTGGGGGGGGGAGGGGCGAGAAGCGCTCAGGATTGGGGGCTTGGCCTGGCTGACCACGGGGCGCCCCCACCTCTCCAGGCCAGAGCTACCCCTGACCTAAGTGACCAGGCCTGGCGGGTAGAGGTTACATGTGAGGACACTCTGGCTGGAGCCCCAAGGCCAGTTCTGCTCAGCAGGTTTAACCGAGCAGTCACTGGGAGCCTCGTGTGGACCTGGGTTCATCAACGGAGTGTGTGAGGTTGCCTCTGGTGTCCCAGAAGGTCACGTGTCCCCACCCCCCCTCCTCCGCGACCTGCTCTCCTCAGAAACTCCTTCATTTTTCCAGACCTCACCCGAGACCCTCTGGGGCCCACCCTCCAGCCCACAGGCTCTGCATGTTTCCGTGGCAACCTGCACGTGCCTCCCAGCATGAGCTCTTTGAAGGCAGGGCCCCACCTGGATCACACAGTGGGGTGGGGGGCCGGGGAGCTTGGGCGCTGAGCCGCGTGCCCATGACCTCATTCGTTCCAGAGAACAGCCTGAAAACAGGGAAACTGAGGCACGGAGGGGGACTTCCCATACAGCAGCCATACGAGGAGACGGTGCGGCCCAGCAACATCCACACCCTCTCCTAGGAAAATGGAAGTGTCCCTGGGACAGGCCGGCCAGCGACAGGCCCTCTGAGTGGGGGCGGGGGGCAGGCCTTGCTCTCCCCTTGCCTCCACACCCAGAGCGCCCTCGGTGGGGCGGACTTCTCTGCTCGGGCTGGGCGGCAGCGTCACCCTGCGTCAGACATTTCCGCAGCAGCTGCTTTCCTGTGTGCTGGGCGTCCCTCTCAAAGCAAGGCTCTCTGGCATCCCCGCGTCTACCTTGGAACTATCCGGGGCATTGTGGGGAGGGGCCGACTCCGTGCCGGGGAGCGGATGGCCGCAAGGCCCAGCCCAGGGGGTGGCGGGCACAGCCCTGCTCCAGCCCGTGGGCTTCCCCACGCTGAGCAAGCGGAAAAGGCTCCTGTCGGCTCCTGGAGGTTCTTTCCCTGGGGCAAGGCATACCTAGTATTTCAGACACACACGGCCTACGTTCCTCTTTCTGATCGTAAAGTCATTATTTCTGAGGCAAATTTCTCAGCCCGCAGACACTGCTGGAATTTGGCTGAACAAAAATGGGAGCCATCTGTCCTTCCATGACCCCAGGGCCGTTCCAACCCCCTCATTCTTCCCTCCTTCGCCACGCCCTCGCTCCTGCCCCCGTCCACCTTCCAGACAGCACAGGGCAAAGTGTGTGGGGACACGTGGGGCATCCTGGTGCTCCGAAGACATCTTGGGCTGTGGGGCACGGGGCTCTGACTTGGGTCTCCTGGCTTGGAGAAGGAACTTTAGGCTGGGAGGGAGGGCGCGGGCCTGAAAGCCTGGAGCTCCCCGCCCAAGGTGTGGTGGCGCTGTCCTCGGTGCTGACCCCATCTGCTCACCCAGGGAGGGAGAAGGGAACGTGAGGCTGACCTGTAACCAGGACAGGGTGCCTGACAGTGAAGGCCAGGTAGGGGGGAGCAGGAAAGCACCAGGGATCAGCCCCGTAGGGGAAGCCTCCTAGGGGGCCAGGCCCACCTGTGCTCCCTGTGGCACTCTGAGAGGCCCATAACCACACACAGACAATGTCCGCCTTTCCCCAGCCCACTCAGCTCCTGACCAGTCCACTCAGACCTCCTGACCAGTCCGTTCACTTCCTGACCCGTCCACTGACCTCCAGACCAGTCCACTCAGTTCCAGACCAGTCCACTCACCTCCTGACCAGTCCACTCAATCCAGGCCAGCCCACTCAGCTCCAGACCAGCCCACTCAGACTTCCTGACCAGTCCGCTCACCTCCTGACCAGTCCACTGACCTCCAGGCCAGCCTACTCACTCCAGACCAGCCCACTCACTCTAGACCAGTTTACTCAGCCCCACAGTCATAAGGGGGCAGCTGGGATATGCACAGGGGTACCCCTGGGGAGGGTGGCAGTGAGGTTCGAGTAGGGTTCTGTCGTGAGCGTTCGGCAGTCCACCTGAAGGGAGGTTAAAACAAGAGCACATGGGAACAGATGGATCGGTGGTCAGCTGGATGTGAAATGCCATATTCTTGGGTCACCCTGAGCTAAAGTTCAAACTCATTTGAGTCTTGGGGTCAGCCTCATTTCCCCAGTGGTCTTCGACATTTATCAGAGAAAGAAGGAAAAACTATACGTATATTTGTGAACCCAGGAGTCGGAACGTCTGGTTTTACCTGGCCTCCACGTAATGTTCAACTCAGAGAAATGGCAAGCAAGCTGTGGGCTCCATTGCCCACCTCCGGATCCTCCCAGCCCCCAGCTTTGCCTCCTGCTCGACTCCAGGGGCATCTGCTCAGACACCAGCTTCCCTCCTCTTACAGCCTCTACCCTACCTTTTTGTTTTTGCATCTGGGGAGCTGGGAAGGAAGGGAGCCTTGTTTCCTCTGTGAGGCCAGGTTGGGACGGGGCTCTTCCTAGGTGGAGCAGAGTGTGGAGGGGGCTTCAGGAGGGGCAGGCTGACCTGGAAATCTCCCTCCAAGGGGAGGCCCTGTGTCGTCTGCTTCCTCAGTTGCTGATTTGGCTCAAATTGGACATTTTTAAGTAGAAGCCAGTTCAAGCCAGTTTCAGTTCAAGATGGGCTATCCCTCTAGGCCCTTAATACTTGGCCTCCCTGCTGGACAAGGCAGATGCAGATGGTTCACTCTGGAGAAGCACCGAGGTCCCACCCCAGGCTGCTGGTGGGAGATCCTGACTCAGCAGACGCCAGCCCCCCGCCCCCCACCACTGGCTCCAGGCCCCCACGTGGCTCTTAGGGCCCGTGACCTCGCAGCACCCCTGGGAGGGGGAGCTTGGAGCCAGGCAGCAGTCCGGGGCCCTGGTCACCACAGGACCCTGGACTCGCTGCTGGCTGGTTATGGAGCCTGACTGCTCACCGCTGTCGAGGGCTGTGCCTTTGGGCTGAAGAGCGTGTGTTGGACAGAGGCGGTAGGACTGTTGGGAGGCAAGATGAATAAACTGGAGAGTGGGGACCCCCTTGGCCTTATCAAGACAGAAGGGCTGCCATCCTGGGACTGGGGCTCTCACCTAGCTCAGGCCCTGCCCACAGGGGAGGGCAGCATGGCCCTGCTGGCCCTGGGTGGCACTGGGGGCAGATGGGCTGGGCAGAACCAAGAATCCCCCATCTGCTTGTGCGTTCTGCAGCTGGACCCCTGCCCACGATCACTGTGTGGACCTGTCACCTGTGCTGGGCCTCTCCCGAAGGGGCAGTCCTGTCCGCCCTTGACCTAACCCTCTCCTTTCAAATGAGGGGTCCTGCAGCCAACGGCACCTCTCTCCGGCCCAAGCCGCCCAGGATGGCCAGGCACCATCCCCCTGGAGGCGTCTACATCGCTGGCCTTGCCGCTGCCTGTAGGCTGTGGGACAGACGGAGGCCTCTCTCAGCCCAATTTTCTTAAAAGGGACATAAAATATTTACCAGATCACTTCTTGCTGCCTGAAGAATATAACGGAGTCACATCCTCAGCGGCCGCGGCCCCTCCCACTCGGGGAGGTGATGGCCAGCCAGCCAGTGAGGACTGAGGCCTGCGGGGGGCCTGTCTGGCCACCCCCCCGGGGGACACTTGCCTGGTTGGGGGCCCAGCCTTGACTGCCTTGTTCTTCCATTCTGTTTCCTCAGTGGTGAAATGACTGAAGATTTGTTTGGTGTTTTTAAATTACAAAACCTGCGTTCCGTGCCTGTGACCATTTCCACAGAGCAGTGGGGTTGGAAATTCTCTCCAACTGCTCCTGCCGCCCGCGTCCCACCATCTGCTCCTGGCGGGCGAGCCTGCCTGCACCCCCAGTCTCCCGTGGCTGGGAGTGCAGAGCTAGGGGTGCCAAGTGCAGGGAGCATGGGGCCCCCGGCCCCTGCTGCTTGCCTGGGCAAGCGGCGTCCCCACTCAGCCTGCCTCGCTTCTGCTGGTGCAGCCCTGGGAAAGCCCTGGGCACAGTCTAGCCCTCACCTGCCCTCAGGGAAGGCCTCATCAGCCTCCTTGCAGCCTAGGGCTGGGGAAGCCCGTCTCCCTACGACAGCCCAGCTCCCCACACACATGTGGGGGGCCATGATCTCGTGAGACGCCCCAGGCAGGGACTGCAGCCGAGAGGCACAGAAGGGACAAGCCCACACAGGCCAGGCTGCAGCCTGCACACTTCTCCTCCCCTGGGAGGTGGGGAACTTGCCAGAGGTAGCAGTGGTGACTTTGAATCTTTCCTGTGGCTCTGAGCCCGTTTGTGGACCAGGCTCTGAGGCGTGCGTTCTTGTCTGACTTTGGGGTCAAGGAGATCCAAGTCTGGGGGTCCCTCACCCAGCACCGGGACCGCCCTTAACTGTCTGGAAGCCCGTCTCCACCCCAGCGCCGGGAACACCAAGTACACCCCAGAACTCACAGGTGCCAAGTTGCAGGAGGAACCGTGAGGGGAGGCCTGTCCCCAGAGGTGCTGGACCGGGGGACGCAGGCGCCCCAGGCTGGCCTGTGTGTCGGCATCCTGCTGCCGCCATCTTTCCTGGAAGCCAGGCCCAGGGTTTGTGGTAAGTGCATGAGCACCTGCCGGGTGTTCGGTGCTGTTGGACACAGTGAGGAGGCTGCCCACCACCCAGTAGCTTGTTGAGCATCCTCTGTCTGCCCCCACGGCCCGCGCACGGTGACCGCAAGACGGCCCGGATGGCCTGCACAACACCATCAACTGACCGGATCCGATGACGCTTCTGGACCAGCAGCAGCATGTGGACGCGAGACTCACTGTATTCTGGGCGTCCGCGGAGACTCGCCGTATCTGGGTCGTAGCACAAACCCCAGCAACCCAAAAAGCAGAGCAATCATACAAACCATAGAAAATGCTGTCTCAGAACATGGGGGCACTGAAGGAGAAGTCAGGGACAGAATGATATGTTGAAACCCTCCCCCAAATATTCCCACACTCCAAAATAATCCAGGAAAGAGGAAGTCTCGAGGGAAATTTGGAAATATTTTGAACTAAACTGAAAATGAAAAAAAACTCTCAAACTCTGTGGGAGGCAGGCAGAGCCGTGCTCGGGGGATGCTACAGTCCGATGCTTCTGTTAGAGAAGAGAGGTTTCCATGAAGGGACCTGAGCTCCCACCTACGAACCTGCAAAAGGCAGGTAGGGCCTAAGGAAAGCAGAAGGAAAAGAGACAAACCAAGGTCAGAGAGGCTGAAGGTAGAACAACCAAACGCTGAGGCCTTGAAACTAACAATAAAAACTATTAGACAGACTGACCCCAGGAGGGAAGGAGGGCCTCGCCCTAGACAGCCCGGCCCTGCCGCGGGAGAACGAGGGAAGCCGCAGACGCTCAGCGCCTTAGACCAGACAGACCGCGTCCCCGGCATCCCCAGCAGACGCGAACCGCTGAAACCCCCGCCAGAAGCAGACGCAGGGCAATCCCGTACCATAACAGAAATTAAGTGTGTAGTCACGAGCCTTCTGACAAAGAACTCAGGCCCGTGTGGTTTCGTTGGGAAATCCTGACACACAGACAAGGCAGGAATAGTGCGATTTACACACTCTCTTTCAGGGAGGACACGCTTCCCAACTCAGTGCCCTGATGAGCTCAGACCAGAGCACGAGTGAGCGCACAGGATTCTGCAAACATGAAAGGGCCACACACCATGACGCCTTCAGGCTCATCCCCGGGCACAAGGCTGGGTCGACATTCAGAAAGTGTTCGCTGTCATCCAGCATATTAACAGAGTAAAGAAGGAAAGCCGTATGACTGACCAGCGCCGTGGATGCCAACAAAGCGTTCGGCAAACATCCACTGATGGTAAGAGCTTTCAGCGAACTAGGAGCAGCCTGGCTCTCCACCTGCCTTCCCCCCACCAGGCTCCCCAGAGCACGCCGGCGGGCTCCTCCCGGTCTGTGCCCTGGGGCCACACCCTCATAACGCGCCAAGGCCTCCTTTCCCGTAAATCCCGACATTTCACATTTGTGTATCTGTTGCTGCACGACAAGGGATCCCAGAACCTCGTGGCTGGAAACAGTGGCCACCGTGGGTGACTTCTCGCAGTGTCTGTAGATCAGGACTCTGGGCAGGACACAGCGGGGACCGTGGTCTCTGCCCCCAAGGTAGGTGCCTGGTTGCCTGGGCAGGATGGACAGCCACGTGCAAGGTCTCAGTGGAGGTGGCCCCCCAGCTCTGGGTCTGCGCCTGGGTGGTCGGGGTCCCAGAGCCTCCCGTGCACAGGGCAGGCCGTGGGCGGGGCGGCCCCTCAAATTCTCAATGCCAGAGCAGCTAGGAGGATCTAGGCTCTGTGGAAGCTGCAGGAAGTTAACACAAACCAACTCCAATGCGAATGTCAAACCAACCATGCAACGAAACATCAGCAGCTCTGAATGTCAAGGAGAGTCCCAGCCCCAGCTGCGTGGCTCTGGCTGGTGGAGTGGACGTGGCTGGGGTGTCCCTCTAGCTCCTGGGCTGAGGGCCCCCGCCAGGCACAGACCGGCCTCCCACCCTTCTGTGAAGCCCCAAGGGAGACAATCTCTGGACGTGTTGCCTCTGGTGGGGAGGAAGGGCCCCATCCAGGGAAATCTGGCCGCCAGGAGCAGTGTTTCCAAGAGCCCTCCCTCCGAGACCGGGGCTGCAGATGACAGTGTCAGGGTCTGCTGAGTCCACACGGAAGACAAAAGCTAACAGGTACAAAGTGCTATCTGATCCAGAGTTGCCAAACTGAGACCTGAATTCACTGCCCTAGGCTGAAGTTGGGTCACGAGAAAAAGACTGAAGGTATTAGTGGACCACAAGCCGCCCAGGACACAATTGGCCTGCATCACAAGAGATCTCCTATCTGGAATGCAGGAGGGGATAAGGCCATTGGCCTTTGCCAGGGAGGGAGCCGTGGGGGCCTGGTTGTGGCCGTGGACTCCATGCTGAGGAGCGTCTGGGTGACTGAATTGCCATGATGCAGCCGTGGTGGGCGTGAAAACCCGCCTGAGGGTGGTGGATAGTCCAGGGCAATGGAGGCCGAGTGGCCAGCGGTCACGTGGCTGCTGGGCTGACCGTGCACGGAGTCAGAGAGGGTCAAGGTGACGAAGAGCTGCCTCGAGCTCCCCCGACCACAAGCTCAGCCGGCTCCTGAGCCTCCCACGATGCTGGGCACAATGTGTGCAGCCGCTGCCCTCTCCGTCCACTGGCCGTTTGCAGACCTGCGCGGGTCCCTGGGCTGACTCAGGCCGTCTGCACGTGGCAGTGTTGAGAACAAGCCATGCACCAGCATCAGACCTCCCTCTGCGGATGCAGAAGTAAAAGGCTTGAGCTAAACCGTTTCATTTTTAAATTGAAAAAGAAATTACTTTTTTGCATCTTATAAAACCAGATGATGGCTACAAGCAGGTGGGGAACCCTGAGGACCCAGCATGTGCCCAAGGACTCGGGTGCCCAGGCCAGGGACAAGCGAAGGGAGCAGGGCCTGGCTGGAGGGAGGAGACTCAGGAGGAGCCCCTCTGAGAAGAATGGAGGGGCCACATGTCACCCACAAGATGCAGGTCCAGACGAGGGAGGGACCCCGGTGTAGAGCAGCATGGGGGCCCCAAGGAGGAGGCAGGAGGGGAGGTGGGCCTGGCAGGCCTAGGAGGATTTGGGAAGAGGGCAGAAGGCAGGGAAGGTGGGGAGGGGGCAGCACAGAGAGAGGAGCGAATCTGGTGTGCTGGACAGAGAGGCAGCAGACCCCCCCCCCATGGCCCCCAGAAGCTCCAGATGTGACAAGAAAGTTGGGACTTTTCCCTACAGGCACTAGGGAGCCATGGAAGCCTTCAGAGCAGGGAGTGCCCTGGCCAAAGGAGCAGAAGCCTTGAAGGAGGAGACTGGGGATGGGAAGAGAGGAGGAGAGGGCCAGCCAGGTGGAGGGGTTAATGGAAAGCTTCACAGGACTCGGTGAGGAAGGTGCACAGTTGCACACATGGAAGAAACTTCCAGCCTCCCCGGTGCTGGGTAAAGCACGAGTGTGCCTTTTCCGGGGCTCACGCTGGGGTCCCTCCATAGTAAACCCTCTCTCCTCCCTGTGAAAGCTCCAAACTGCAGAGAGGGGCCCCGACTTGCCCGGTTGAACAGCCAGGGGCAGGCGTCCCCGCTGGCTCTGGGTTCCAGCCCTGCCTGGTCACTTGCCTGGCCAGTCCCTCCAGCCTCCGGCCTCAGTTTCCAAGTCGCAGAGCAGCTGGGTGCTTTGTGCCCTTCCTTAGCCCATCCTGAGGTCCAGCCCCAGTCTCATTCCTGCACCGGTGCTGGAGGGAGAAAGCCCAGGAGGAGGTGGGCGTGTTCAGAGGGCAGGGTGGATTTCCCGGCGGGTCACAGGGGGAGAGGGGGAATCTGGCCGCAGACAGGGGTGATGGGGAGCCTGGAGTGGGCACGGAGTGCAGGGGCTGCAGGAGAATCTGCACGGTGGGGAGAGGGTGGACTCCGGACAGTATCCAGGGCCAGGGCACTGGATGAGGTCACCGAGGAGGGGCCACCAGACCATTCCTAGACTGTGTGGCCCAGTGCACTGGGGGAGCCCCCAAACCCAAGGCATTCTGCTCCCAATACTCACGCCCACCCAGGACAGGTGGGGGGGGCTTGTTTCTATAACACAGGACGCATCTAGGGACATTCTGTCCAGGAGACAGGGGCCGGATGACGTTGTGAGCAGGTACAGGGCCAGTCCAGGCAGAGTGGGAGGGAGGGAAGAGGGCGCAGCCCCCCTGCTGCAGCGCCCTCGGCCCTCCCTGAGGACCCCCACCACACTCCAGCTGCACTCCCCATAGCTGGGCTTTCAGAGGAGAGGGGTTGGGAGCTTGGGGCGCTGGCCTCCTTCCTCCCCCGGGGCCCTGCCAGAGTGGAGATGAGCCTGAAGGGCAGGCGGGCCTGGCGAGTGTAATAAAGGTTGGCAAACAAGCTCGGCGCTCCTGCCTCATTGACCTGGCTCGGGACGGAACTGCGGCGCGCTAGAAGGTCAGGGAGATTTGTTCCATGAGCTTCCAGAAACACTGTAACCACGGGTTTGCTCTGGGCAGGTCGGCCTCAGAGGTCGGGAGACAGGCCTTGGTGGGTGCCCCCTCTTGTGCCCTAGGGTCCAGGTGAAGATGGACACGGTGGCCCCGAACCGGGCCAGCCTCCTGCCCGTCGCTCCCTCCCTGGGTCTCAGGTCCCCGAGGGGCTCCCGGCACTGGGCAGGGAGGGTCCAGGCTCACCACGAGCCCCCCAGAACCACTGACCCAGGGTTGGGCTGGCCCCACAGGCCGGTCGGGCCAGCCTGTGACCACCCCCCCCGGCCCCGGCCTCCCCAGGGCCCCTACCTCCTGTTGGTTGCTTCACGGATGTTCCTGGGCCCTGCTTCCTGTCGCACACACACACGAGCACACGCATGCACTCACACACACGAGCACACGCACACGCGTGCACATACATGAGCGCACACGTGCACTCACACATGAGCACACGCACATACACATGCAGTGCACATACATGAGCACTCGCACGCACGTACATGAGCATATGTGCACACACATGCACTTACACGAGCACACGCAACACATACATGGGCACTCGCACACACATGCACATGCACGCACACACGAGCACTCACACGCGCATGCACATACATGAGCACACACGCACTCACACATGAGCACACGCACATACACATGCAGTGCACATACACGAGCACTCGCATGCACATACATGAGCACAAAAGTGCACACGCACGCACAGAGCAGGAGAGGTGGCAGTAACCCCTCGGCCAGGGGGACGGGGCCTGAAGACCCTCTGGACGAGGAGTTCTCCTGGCAGGAGGTCAGAGCAGACCTTATTTGGGGATTGGGTCTGACCTCTAACCTCGCTCACCCAGGGTGAAGAATCCCAGGCGGGAAGCTGGAGGGTCCCCCGTGAGCGGCCTCAGCCTGGGTCTGGCTCCGCGGGAGGCCTTCTGTCCAGTGAGCGCTGCCGCCTAGTGGCGTCCTGGATGCAGCGGCTCCAGGCCCAGGAAGGGGGGGGGGGTCCAGGGGGCCGCGTCCAGGGGGCTGTGTCCAGGGGGCTGTGGGCAGGGGGCCACATTCAGGGGGCCGCATCCAGGGGGCCACATCCAGGGGGCTGTGGGCAGGGGGCCATGGGCAGGGGGCCGCGTCCAGGGGGCTGTGGGCAGGGGGTCGCGTCCAGGGGACTGTGTCCAGGGGGATGCGGGCAGGGGGCTGTGGGCAGGGGGCCACATTCAGTGGGCCACGTCCAAGGGGCTGTGTCCAGGGGGCCGCATCCAGGGGGCTGTGGGCAGGGAGCCATGGACAGGGAGCCGTGTCCAGGGGGCTGTGGGCAGGGGGCCGCGTCCAGGGAACTGTGTCCAGGGGGCCATGTCCAGAGGGCTGTGTCCAGGGGGCCGCATCCTGGGGGCTGTGGGCAGGGGGCCACGTCCAGGGGGCAGTGGCCTGGCACACATGGGAGTCGAGCTTCCCTCGAGCCCACGCCTGCCCACTGTGTCCATCTGCACCATGTCCTGTCCCTCTGCCGACCACAGCCCCGCTGACCGTGTTCCAGGCATCGTACACACCCTCGGGTGGCCCCACGACACCTTTGGACCCTCAGAGACGCCTGCAACATGCCCCCACGTGGTAGGAACCCCAGTGGAGAGTGAGGTCACCACAAGCAGGGACAGCGCGTTTGTGGGGGTAACAAACATCCTCAAAATCTCACCAGCCACTTGGGAATGCTGATGTCACTCCAAAATCGTCTTCCATCCCCATGATCTTGTCCAGGGCAGGAGTGGGGGAGAGCAAGGGGGCAGGACGGGGCCGGCAGCGTGTGAGCAGCTGACCACTGGCACCCCTCAGTCAGCACCCCAGGAGGGACAGCTCTGCCCCCCAGGAGTCTGCAGTGGCCCTCCGCCCCAGCCCCCACCCTCTGTTCCACAGGCATCCCCCTGTGTCCATCCCACAGCCCTGGAGGCCAGTCGGGAAGCCCCCTGCCCTCATCCCTTCCCCTCGCCTCCCAGGCTGCCCAGATCCAGCCCAACCACCTGCAGCCTTCCCCACCTTCCCTACAGAACAGCCCCAGTCCCCAGGCCGGGCCATCGTGGCCCATGGGCCCAGGAGACAGCAGGATGCAACTCTGCGCCTCGCCTACCTGGACGGTGGCAAGGAGCACACAGACCTTCTCAGACACCAGGGTACCCACTGCGGGGACCCCAGAGGGCAGCGCAGCCGGGGGCAGGTTCCACTGTGACTCTGGCCACTTTCCCAGGTGGGCTCTGGGGCCACATACTGTCCCCTACTTATCTCTAGCCGGGGTGCCCCAAGCTCTCCCACTGTGGTTTCCTCCCCTGGGCAACGTGGTGATGGTAATGCCAAGTCACGGGGGTGTGTGCGTGGCCTAATACACAGGGTGTGTGGCCATGTGGGAAGGAAGCAGAGGGGACCATGGGGTCACACTCTGCCCCACGCTTCCCCACGCTGCTCATCCTGTGGTCTGGCAGCCGTGTCCAGCCAGGGCTGGGGAGATTGCTGGGCACAGGCTGCTGGATGGCCCCGCACAGAACCCTGGTGTAGCTGGGCACATGTTAGGAAGACTACATTTTCTCATCTTTCATACAGATTGTGACTGGGTTTTAGCCGATGGAAGGAGAAAGAAGCCTTGCGTGCACGTGCACGTGCATGTGCGTGTGTGTGTGACTTCAGAGACTGGTCTCTAAAGGGACAGGGTGCCCTTCCCACACCCCCCACCCCATTTTGCTAGCTGGAATGAAGATTTAATGGCTGGACTCTAGCAGCCACTTTGGTCCATGAGGTGAACCTGAGGAGAAAGTCATGTAGAACAGAAAAAAAACGGGAGGGTCCTGGGTCCCTAGCCCCGTAGGTCCACCAGCCACACTAGTCCAGATAGCTTCCCTCTGGCCGTGTAGGTCATCAGAGACAAATATGAGTCTATTCTGTTGAACCCATGGTTATTTAGGGCTTCTCTGTTAATCACAGCCAAGCCTAAACCTAATCCTAGGTGACAATTCTAGAGAAACGGAGACAAATTTCTCGGCACAGAGAAATAAGGCGACCACTCCAGGACCACGGAATGCAAGCAGAGGACAACCTTCTCTTGTGGCCGTGGAGGGGGAGAGGCGGGTTGCTGCCTCCCTGTACGGCCTCCTCCACAGAGTGCAGAGGGCAGTGCCAGGCCCCCCTTGAGCACCCCGGGGCTGGGCTTACTCACCAGCACCCCCAGAGCTGCAGAGAAATCTGGGCAGGGTGGATTGTGCTGGCCCAGGCGCCCCAGGGCCATGCAGCTCAGGCTTCGGGCTTCCCGGGATGGCTCCGGGGCCCATGGCCTCTTGGTACCAGCAGGGGACATGGCAGGAGCCAGGTCAGTGCTGAGGGGCACAGAGATGACCTCAGCAGCCAACCCCAGGCCTGCAGGTAGGAGCCCGGCTGTACCTGGAGCCTGGGGCAGTTCTCCCCAAAACCCAGGCAGCCCAGCCCAGAACTTTCTGGAAGTCTTGCAGCACGAAGGCCTCTGGTTGGTGGCCAGGCCTGCCAGAGGGCCAAGGGGACTGCGAGCCTTGAGCCCCACTGAGGTCAGCAAGTCTGGGCACCCACCCAGGACAGGGTGCTGCGTCTCAGATCCCTGCTTACTGCTCTTCCTGCTCAGCTGACCCCCAGGGAGGGTCCAGCAGGGTAGAAAATTCCAGAGGGCAGGGGGCAGCATGGCTGGAAACATTCACAGCATCTCAGACCTGACTGCAGCTGGGCCCTCACCCAGGCCACTGCAGGGCGGGAGATAGGACGGCCATGTCCACCCCAACCTCCAGCACCTCAGCCAGCGGGGCCTGTGCAGCGGCCGGGGCGGGAGGAGGTGTGGTGGGTGGACAGCAGAGCCCCAAGCCGAGCGCCAGCAGCACGGTCTGCGTCTGCACGGGACCCCCGTGCGTGGGGCTCATGCCCAGGAACTGGGCCTGCACGCCGGACCAGAGGGCTCGCCAGCCTGGCCAGTGGCTCTCTTCCCCGGATGCCAGCTGCTCCTGAGAGCAGAGGGAAGGGCCCTGCAGGAGCCCCGGCAGACTCGGGCCAGGGCACAGGGTGAGCGAGCACAAGTTTCTACTGTTGCCGCCACCAGTGTGTGGTCCTTCGTCTGGCAGCAAAGGACACCGACAGAGCCCCAGGCCTTGACCCTGGACAGCGCGCGTCCCTGCCCTGGGAGCGCGCCCCCCGAGACAGAGCCCCAGGCCCCAGGGACGGCGTGCAAGACGAAAGAGGCCACACACCGTGCAGGTTGAATCACTGTGTTTTACTAAGTGCACAGGTCCACTGGGCTCCCAAACAGGTCCCCGTGGCAGTAGAAATTTCCGGAACTTTTCACATGCGTCCCTGCTGCCAGATTCCACCCCTGAAGTCGCTGGGCAAACCCGGGCTGGGCCCTGTTCTTGGGGACAAGTGTGAACCGGACAGTGAGTTGAGCAAGTTAGCGTCTCGGCTGGTCCGTACAAAACTAGAGTTCATTCCCTGGGCGTCTATCCCTAGAAAACGGACAATGCGCGAGTCGAGGGTCGAGTGTGCGGGGTGACACATTCACGAAAACAGAAAGGCCCGGCGGCTACGGTGCAGGATGCATACACGTGGTTGGAAGTGTACATCAGTACGGAAGGCATCATGAAGAATTCTTTGGAGCATGAACAAAGTGCAGACGACCAAGGCAACAGCGCAGATGGGGGCCGCGCGGCGGCGAACGGCAAGGGTGGGCGCAGGACGGGTGCGAAGGGGCCCGGTGGACGCACCGCCTGGAGCCCCGCCTGGAGCCCCGGCGGGCGCGAGGCCGGGTCCAGGTCCGCTGCCCGCTCTGCATCCGTCCGTGGCGCTGGTCCCGCGGACCAGGAGGAGGCAGGGTCCGGTGTGGGGCCGGGAGACGCCAGGGGCCTGGGGCGGTTTCGGTGAATTTCCGTCAACGTGCGTTAAGGCAAGACGTTACGAAGCCCGGCCAGAGTTGGGCGTGTGGTGTGGGGGGCCCGGGGTTGAGGCCACCCCCTCAGGGCCCCCTCCCCCTGCACCCGACCTGGGCGATCCCCAGGGTCTCCCTGGCGTCCTCCACCAGCCAGGGACATGCACGCATCTGTCCAAGAGCCCACCCAGCTCCTCCAATCCCCCGGATGCCTCTGAGCGGTTGACGGAGGGTCTCACCTGCCAGGGAGCGTGTCTTCCTCACTCTCTCTACCCTGTTTGCTAAAGCCACTCCCCCTCCAATGTCTCCTCCTGGGGTCTGCTGTCAGCCCCCACCCCCCCCCCAAGATGGCATATCCAGAGAACCGTGGCCCCCACTCACACACGCTCCAGGGGCTACCCAGTGTCCTGGCCTGGACAGCTGGCTTTCCTGGGTCTCTTGGATAGAAGAGAGGAGCAAGCCCCCGGTCTCAACCACACTGCCTCCTTCAGGAAGCCTTCCCTGGTTGTCCCTCCTACTTAGTGCTTGGCAGGGGCCCAGCGGAGCCTGCCCCTGGGGGCAGGAACACGGGAGGGCAGCTGGCCTGAGACAGCATACAGCCTGCCCTGGGTGCTAGAAGCAGGCAGCCCATCACTTCTGGGCCCCACCCGGCCCTCCTGCCCCTCACCCAGCATCAGTCCATCCAAGCAGGTGGCCTGAAGATCTGCTCCGGGGTCACGGAAGGCAGCAGAGGACCACTCAGGACAGTGTCGGTCAGGGAAGGGCATGTCTGATTCTGAGCCAGTGAGCACTGGGGGGCACCAGGGGCACGGAGCCCCACCGGCTGCTAGGGACTCAGCCACCCTGCTGGGTTGCCCCCAAACCCTCCATGGGCTGTCAGACCGTCCCTCTGCACACCGTGTTTATTTCAAGGGCTCGTGACATCAGAGGGTGGGACGCCGTGTCGTCACTCTGGTCTTGCAGTGTGACATCAGGGACAAGCGCCCGCCGCTCTGTACATTATTTACAATTTGGGGAATACGAAATAGATACAAACATCAGCATTTCTACAAAGGCCTCCCAGGGGCCGTCCACACCTCTGGGCTTCAAGAAGCATCTAGAAACGTCTCAGGGCCAATTCCATCCACAAACAGCATAGGCGGGGGGCACCTGCTGTACGGAGTGCCCCCCGAATGTGGGGGCCGGCAGAAGAGAGGATGCCGCCCCCTTCTCTCCTGCGTTAATGTGTTGAATCCGTGACCACCAGGGGACTCCAGCCTAGTACGAGGGGAGAAGGTCAGTTAAACTAAACCACCGTGTTAAAGACGCCGACCCTGCCTGGCTGGCACGTGCGGTCTGGGCTGGGGAACTAGGGCTGGCCGCGGGGCACGTCCCAACACCTCCGCTAGGCTTCTACAGAGCAGCCCCTGCAGTGTGGGGTCCCGGAGCCTCCAAACAGGGGCTTGAGGCCAGTGCCCGCAGAGGAGGGGACGACTGGCCTCCCATAGGGAGGGGAAGCAGGGGCAGGCCAGGGGGAGCCTCTGCCATGTGGCCAGGGCCCCTCCGTCCTCCAGGGAACCTAGTGAGGCCACGGCCCATGAGTTTACGTGGACGAGGGGGAGATGTGGGGCCACAACATGCCAGGGAGGGAGGGGACAACACCCAGTGGCCAAGGAGGGCAGAGGGAGCCAGCCAGGGCCCCAGGGTCACAACTGGACACCCAGACCCCCCTGGCCCAAGCTATGTCATGGCATCCAGCTGACCAGAGGCTCTGGACAGCTGCTGGGCCAGCAGAACCCCAGCCAAGGGCCACCTGTCCCTCGAAGTTGCTCATTCCTTGGAGCTTAAAGTGGGCAGACCCAAGCAGAGATCAGACGGAGGGCCACCGCCATCAGGAACGCCATGTGCGCACACGTGTGAGCTGAGTGTGAGCACAGGAGTGTGGGCTTGCAGGGGGCGCAGACTCCAGCCCAACCCTTGTCTTAGGAAACCTCTGCTGCACCTGCCAAGGGGTGACAACTGCCCTGAGCCACACCCGCGTCACACACGCCCCATACACGTTCCGTGGAAGCACCAGCCTCCTTCTGCTGCTCTTCTCCGAAGGGGGGGCCCCAGGGCAAGGACGCACACTGCTCAGACCTGGGTCTGCGCGTCCCAAGAAGGCGTCCCGACAACACCATCTCCCCAGACTGTGCCCCTAGACCAGCCTCCCTTCCAAGGGATCAGAGACTCCACGCAGGAGACCTCACACCCTCCCGTGGATGCAGGACCTGCCAGCGGGCTAGCCCGTCCCCCCGGCTGCAGCCTGGGAGACCCCCCCGCCCATCCAAGGCCAGCTCCTCAGCCTCCGGGGCGCACGGCACAGGGAGTGTGTGGGACAGCAGTCTTTCTGTGGGGATGAAGGGCCCCTCTCCCCAGGGCCTGAAGCCCCCGACAGGGGAGAGGTCCCTGTTGCTGGCACCACGGCTCTAACTCTCCCAGGGCCTCGAGAAAGGCTGGCCAGAGCTGGGGACGGATGTGGTCGTGTCACCCCATGGCTCATGCCCTGCCCGGGGGCCTGCAGCCCGAGTCCCCCATGGTGGGAGGGTGAAGGGGGCTGAGCCCAGAGGGAGGCAGTGATGGGAGGACCACGACACACAGGCCACACCAGGTACCCACGTTATCCGCACAGGCAGGGACTTTTCTCATCACTGTGAGGCCCAAAGCCAGAGAAACACTGCCCTCAGGAACAAGGTTCATCAGTGCGAGGGAAAGCCAGTGTGGCCTCCCTTCCAGGCCATGGGGCCACTTACTTCCACGCCTGCCTCTCCCGGAGGCTGGGAAGGGGGACATCTTCATGCTGGGGCCCTGATGTGAGCAGCGGTTCCCAACTCTGAGCCTATGGCTTCCCACTCTGGGCAAGGACAGGCCGGCCCAGCCTCTGGCTGCCCGTCAGGCAAGGAGGTGCCCACGGCAGGACCCGGGGTGTTCTGGCAAGGGGAGGGGGCAGGGCCTACAGCCGTGGCCCCTGCCTGGCCAACAGACATCACTCCCCAAAGCTCTCTAAGCACCAGGACCCCGTGCCCAGAGCCCAGGACCCTCAGATACAGCTCTCCACACCCTTCCCAGAGGACAGGACCGACTCTCTCACTGACTACTTCTGGTCCAAGTCACAACAGGGCTGTCCCAGAAGCTAGTTTTCTGGGGAAGTCGTTCCGTAGCGGGCCTCGCTGCGCCCAGCCCTAGTGCACCAGAGGTCACTGCCTCAGAGAGAGTGTCAGGCACCCAGACTTATGGTTCCCAATGCCAGATGCCCCCCCCACACCGACTGCTGAGGGCCCAGAAAGGAGATCCCAAAGCTGGTGTCCCTGGGGTTGAGGTGCCTACCACAGGAGAGATGGGGTCCCTGCTCCCTGAGGCCCAGGGTGGAGATGGGCATCCCTGACTCCCAAGGTCACAGCCAAGGGACAGGTCAGTGGAGAGCAGGGGGGCAGATGGTCAGCCCTAGTGGGGACAATTAGGCTTCCTACAGGATAGAGCTGCTTCAGCTCCACGGAAGGAGGGAATCTCACCAACCCCTGAGGGACTTTGAAGGCTTTTCCCAGGAGTTAGAGCATCATCACCCAGCCCTGGGTCCTGCCGAGGCACCAGTGAGGGACCACCACAACCCGCCTGGCCCTGGGACCCGGAAACGGGATCCCAGCCCAGGGGATGCCCCCAGCACGCTCCCTGCACACGGGTCTTCATTTCAGTGCTGGCCGTGGCCTGGTGGCCGGAGCCCAGCCAGAGCAGAAGAGAGAGAACACAGGGATGCCCATCCCCAGATCTCCTGTGGCTAGGGGAGCCTCCAAGGACCCTCCTCCAGAAGACTGTGGAGCAGCCCCTCCCCTCAGGAGCCAACGCTGGGAGGTCCTGAGGCCCCACCGTCTCCTCTCCAAGCCAGCATCCTGGACTTGGGATTGGCTCAGAACCCGGGGTCGGGGGAGATGGCGCTGACCAGCAGCTCTCTGGAAGTCACCCATCACGCCTGCCTGCCCTGCGTGGACTAGCGGGGGCAGGGACGGAGAGACAAGGACAAGCCACGCCCCAGGGGCCAGCGTACCCCCTGCCGCCATAGCCACAGGCCCAGGCTCCCTCCTCACCAGGCCTCGAGGCCACCCATTCTGCCCCCTAGCTGCCACCCTCACCCGGGCCCTGCTCCTCGGCCTCACGCCTCCCCCCTACCAGCAGGGGTCTGTCCTCAGCCATCAGCCCCGCTCACACCCGGGCCAACGGTCTCAGAGTGGGCACAGCCGGCCTGGCTGCCCCTTGTTAAAAAAGAACTTTTGTCGGCCTGCAATGCGTGAGACCAAGGAGCCCCCCGCCTGCCTGTCGCCTCGCACAAACCCCCCACCCATGTCGCTCTAAGGAAAGGGCCCCGGAGAGTCCCATCTGCAAACCTGGAAGGCCAAGAGTCAGGGAGAGGCCGGCGGGCAGCCTCATTTCCGGGGCCCGGCCCAGCCCACATCGCCGAAAGGGCCCTCCCCAGTGGCGGAGCGCGGCGGGGGCCCGCACGGGGTGCAGAGGTCCGAGTCTGTGTCCGACTCGCCCTCCGCGATGTAGGGTCTGACTTTGGCGCAGGGCGCCACGGCCGCGTAGCAGCTGTTGAGCGCGTCCAGGTTCTCCTTGGACTGGGAGATGCTGAAGCCGCTGAAGGAGCGCTCCAGCTCCTCGTGGTCCACAGACGGGATGGAGATGGACGTGTCGCTGTCCCGCAGGGCGCCCTCGTGCCTCAGGAACTCCGTGCTGGCCCTGTTGCCCCCACTGTAGGCAGACAGCGACCGCTCGTGGGCAGGCGGGGGCGGGATCCTCACCAGAGAGCCGTGGTCCCCCACAGGGGAGGTGCCGTGGCCCTGGCGTGTGTGGCATTGCTGTTGCCACGAGGTGGAGGGTGGGCACTGGGCTGGGGGCCCGGCCAGAGGCGCCGAAAAGTTCTTCTGGCCCCCGGAACTGGCAGAGCGGATGAGCTTGATGATGCAGCCATTCCTGTCCCCGTGCTCCCGGCTGTCCTCGGGGCTGTGGTAGGGCGGCGCTGGTTCTGGCTCCTTGGCCCCAAAGTAGGCCTCCGTCTCCGTCGGGGGGATGCCCATGCGCTGCATATAGATGTTCACCAGGAAATCCAGCTTCTTCTCCATGGACAAGACCTGCAAGGGGAGCTACTGGACCAGGCCTGGCGCTCGCCAGAGGTGGGGACCCCAGGCTGTTCCCGGGAGGTGGGGGGACCCTGGGCTGTTCCCTGGAGGTACAAGGACTCCAGGTTGCCCCCCACAGAGGTACGGAAGAAGTGGGAAGCAAACGCAGCAGGAGCTGAGCCTCTGACCCCACCCATCAGCGTGTGTGGCCCCTTCAGATAAACCCCACAGCTCCTTTCGTTGCCTCCCAGAAGCAGACCCCGAGTGCAAGGTCTTATGCATGGCCCCTGAGGACCAGCTCCCAGGAGAGGGCAGGGGCCCACCCTGGAGCTCCAGGACCTGCCTACAGGGTACATCTCAGCCCCTCCTACCTGCTTCTCCACCTTCCCCAGCCGGCCCATCATGCTGGGGTCTTCAGGCAGCTCTGCCTCAGCTGGGCCCTTGGTGCGGTCCTTATCGGTGATCGCCGGGCCCCGCCCCACGATCTGGTCCACTCTGCCGGGAAGAGACCCCACCCCCCAGCATGAGCTCGGGTGGGCACGGTGGGGCCCGTGGCCCTCTCCTCCTGGGCCAGGCCACGGCCCCCCAGATCCAGGCTCCAGGCTGAGCCCAGAGCCGACCGGGGGGGCAGCAGGGTGCCAGGACAGGTGGACGTGGGGCACCTGGTCTCACCCTGCTCTCTGAACCTGAGGGGCTCCCATTCCGTTCCATTGGGCTGGCACATTAGCAAGGAGTAAAGTGGAGGGATTGGGACCACGTGCCCCTCAGCTCCCCTCCCCCATGCCCTGCCCTCACCTCTGAGCTTTACTCCTACACAATGTGCCACGTGGTCCTCAGCCCAACAGGGGTCTGGGGAGGGCAGAGTGCCACGTGTGTGGCAGTAACAGAAGCAGATGACCAGAGCCACACCTCCATGCACACCAGATGGGGGAGGGGCACGGACCAACACAGGAAACCGCCAACGCACCATGGAGGGGGCAGACAGAGCCACTGCCAACCAGGGGGAGTCTGTGTGTGCTTGCTGCACGTGTGCGCGTGAGCTGTGTGTGCTTGCTGTGTGTGCATGTGAGCTGTGTGCTTGCTGTGCATGTGTGCATGAGCGTGTGTGTGCACGTGAGCTGTGTGTGCTTGCTGTGTGCACGTGAGCTGTGTGCTTGCTGTGCATGTGCGCATGAGCGTGTGTGTGCTTGTTGCGCGTGTGCATGTGAGCTGTGTGCTTGCTGTATGTGTGCGCATGAGCTGTGTGCTTGCTGTGTGTGTGCGCATGAGCGTGTGTGCTTGCTCCACGTGTGCGCGTGAGTGTGTGTGCTTGCTGCACGTGAGCGCATGTGTGCACGTGAGCTGTGCGTGCTTAGTGTGCATGTGCACGAGTGTGCCTGAGCTGTGTGTGCTTGCTGCACGTGTGCACGAGCCGTGTGCTTGCTGCACATGTGCACGTGAGCTGTGTGTGCTTGCTGTGTGTGCACGTGAGCTGTGTGCTTGCTGTGCATGTGCACGTGAGCGTGTGTGTGCTTGTTGCATGTGTGCACGTGAGCTGTGTGCTTGTTGCACGTGAGGTGTGCTTGCTGCACGTGTGCACATGAGCTGTGTGTGCATGTGAGCTGTGTGCTTGCTGCGCGTGTGAGCTGTGTGTGCTTGCTGCGCGTGTGCACGTGAGCTGTGTGCTTGCTGCGCATGAGCCATGTGTGCTTGCGTGTGTGCATGTGTGCGTGAGCTGTGTGCTTGCTGTGCATGTACACATGAGCATGTATGTGCTTCCTGCGTGTGTGCATGTGAGCTGTGTGCTTGCTGCGCATGAGCTGTGCTTGCTGCATGTGTGCACATGAGCTGCGTGTGCTTGCTGTGCGTGCACGTGAGCTGTGTGTGCTTGCTGCACATGTGCACGTGAGCTGTGTGCTTGCTGTGTGTGCACATGAGCTGTGTGCTTGCTGTGCATGTGCGCGTGAGCGTGTGTGTGCTTGCTGCGTGTGTGCACAAGCTGTGTGCTTGCTGCGCGTGTGCATGTGAGCTGTGTGTGCTTGCTGCGCGTGAGCATATGTGCTTGCTGCGCGTGAGCTGTGTGCTTGCATGCATGTGCATGTGTGCACGTGAGCTGTGTGCTTGCTGTGCATGTGTGTGAACGCATGTGTGCACGTGAGCTATGCGTGCTTGCTGTGCTTATGCACGTGAGTATGCCTGAGCTGTGTGCTTGCTGCACATGTGCACGAGCTGTGTGCTTGCTGCACGTGTGTGAGCTGTGTGCTTGCTGTGCATGTGCACATGAGCACGTGTGTACATGAGCTGTTTGCTGTGCATGTGTACGAGCTATGTATGCTTGCTGCACGTGTACATGAGCTGTGTGTGCTTGCTGCACGTGTGCATGTGCGTGTGAGCTATGTGCTTGCTGCGCGTGTGTGCATGTGTACATGAGCTGTGTGCTTGCTGCACGTGTGCATGAGCTGTGTGCTTGCTGCGTGTGTACATGAGCTGTGTGCTTGCTGCACGTGTGCACGTGTGTGCATGTGAGCTATGTGCTTGCTGCACGTGCGCGCATGTGTACATGAGCTGTGTGCTTGCTGCACGTGTACATGAGCTGTGTGCTTGCTGTGTATGTGCACATGAGCACGTGTGTACATGAGCTGTGTGTGTTTGCTGTGCATGTGCATGTGTACAAGCTATGTGTGCTTGCTGCACGTGTACATGAGTTATGTGTGCTTGCTGCACGTGTACATGAGTTATGTGTGCTTCCTGCACGTGTACATGAGTTGTGTGCTTGCTGCACGTGTGCACGTGTGTGCGTGTGTACATGAGCTGTGTGTTTGCTGCACGTGTACACGAGCTATGTGTGCTTGCTGCGTGTGAGCACGTGTGCACACGTGTGCTATGTGAACGCAGGTGCAGGATGCGGAACGCTGCTGAGCTCATCTCAAAGAGGCCGTGGGTAAGAGGCAAAGGAGGTTTCTATGTGGGAGGGGGACCGCAGCTGTGTCCTGCGCAGCAGGAAGGGCCACCGCTGCGGTGTGGGCTCCTAACGCTCCGCGCCAGAGACCCGCACGTTACGTGGGAGCTCAGACACAAAGACCCTGGCTGTCCACAAGCCGCTGGGTCAGCCACTCCGCACCTGCTGGGCGCACAGCACTCCCCCCCCAGCTGAGGCCAGGTAGCCCCCGTCTGTCTCTGGCCGGGAGGCTCAAGCACAAGGCCCTCCTCAAGTTTCGGAGCGCAGGAGGGCACGGCTCCCACACGCTGGCAGGCGCCCTGTGAGTTGGCCGGGGCCAGGTCTCGGCGTCCTTCCTTACCCACAGGCCGCCCTGTTTGCCTCTGGTGGGGAGTGGGGCTCGGGGTGGCTTTTTCTTTCTGTTGCATGAAGCAGAAGAGGGGTTGGGACTTGCATCAGCCATGGTGCAGCCTCATGCTCTACAGAGCTGCATGCTTGCCTCATGCACCAAGGACAGGAGCGATGGGGGACAGCGGGGGGACCCTCGGGCTCCAAGCAGACACCAGTGGAGAATGGAGAGGGAGAAGGGTTCTCTGGTGTTTCCAAGTGTCCACACAGTCCAGGCATAAGTGCTCAGCGCCTTCACCCCTGCCACATGACGGGCCACCTGCCTGGCTGGTCCCCCTGGGAGCCTGGAGCTGCCACGGGCAGGGGGTTGGGAAAGGGCCCTCCAAGGGGCCTGGGCCATCCCTCCCCAAGGCCTCAGGCGGAGGAGTCAGGTTTAACCCCCATGTGCCCACACTGTCCTTCCGGCCCCTTCTGTGTGACTAAGTGCGTCCTCTGGCTACGGCGGTCCAGAGGCCTGGGAGGCCCTGAGGGCTGCAGGACCTTCCCAGCTCATGGCTCTGAGGACCCAACTGCCACCCCCTGCAGCAGAGCCCAGAAGGGTGGAGAACACGAACCAGCAAACACTGTCTGAGGCTGCCCTGGGTCAGGGCTGCTCCCCCAGGGACTCCTTTCTCATGGAAGAGTCACCAGGTTGAGATGTCCAGTGTGCTGACCCTCAGCCTCACATGCAGAAATCCTGGCACACAGGGAGGATGGGTCAAACACACCAGTCCCTCCACCAGCCAGCTTGGACCCAGTTGCCAGCATCCCTGCTGGCCTCTGGGATGCTCTTGGGCCCCTCTGCCCTCGCCCTCCTCCCTGCCCCAGGGGCTCTGCTCTCCCCCAGCTGACCAGACCTGTCCAAGGGGCACAGGTCACAAAAGTCATCTGAATCTCCCCAGGAAGGCAGGAAGGCCCTGAAGCTTGAATTCGTCACTACAGAAGCTGCTTCTGCTAACTCACCGCCTAACCGTGCTCTCGCCTTTCTCTCTGCCGGTCAGCCGGGACCAGCTCCAGTGATGCTAATTCTGATGGCCGGAAATAAAGCTCCAAAATTCTCGGGCATTCCCTGGGAGCCTCGCCCATTGCTGGGCGCCTGGCAGGGACTTTCCTATTTATTCTTCACGACAGTTCAAAGGTAAGAGAAGGAACAGGACCTGCTCAGATCCATGGAGCCGCCCAGGTCAGCCCCACTGAGGGGAGGGCGTCGGGGGAGAGCCCCGGAGGGGCTGGGGAGGGAAGGACTCCGCCAGCCATGGAGCCCCGCGGCTCTGAACACATCTGATCCTCCCAGTGGCGCCCCTCTGCTTCTGCCCAGGAAGCACCCCCCGGGCAGACGTCACTCGGGATGTCCACGGAAAGGAGCCCCCCATGGCAAGCTTCCCCAGACCCTGCAAAGAGGAGCAGCTCAAGGCCACCCTGACACCGCCTACCCAGGGCCCACGGGGCACAGCCTTCCCCCCGCTGCTGCTCTGTGGGGAGATGCAGGGCAGGTGTTGCCGTCATGTGGCCTGGGGCGAAGGGGGCTGGCCATTCCACAGAGACAAGGCAGGAGAGGGTTGGCATCCTGACCTAGGTGAATACTGGGGTGACTCTCTCGGAGGGGCCGTGGGTCCTTTGGTGGGGTACTTCTTGTGCCGGGGAGTTGAAGGGGGTGGGGGGCCCACAATCATATCTATCCTGGCGAGTGAACAAGAAAAGAGACACCAGCAAACGCATCGTGAAGAGCACGGAAGGGGAGTCGGCTGAGGGACACTGCACGCGGAGCGCAGTGGCCGCCACGCCCGCCTGGCTGGGGCGGCGCCCCATCTGTCCCGTGTGCGGGCGAGCGCGGGACCGGGGAGCTGCCGCCTCGCGGCCGGGCCCAGGGCTGCCCGGGCGAGCAGGTGTGTGCACGGGAGCCGCTGCGGAGGACAGCCGTGAGGCTCTGCCAGGGAGGGGCAGAGCACCCCGGCTCCTTGGGGTGGCCCATTTCTGTTGTTTTTCCAGACAGAAAGCGGGGAGAGGGAACGTTTAGGACAGAAGAGCCTGGTGAACAAAATCTGCCTCCGTGAGAGAGATGTGGGAGCAGGCCCAGCAGCCGAGACACCGCACTGCTCTCCCACACACACACCTGGGCGTGTGCACGCTCACACGTGAGCACACTCACACACATTGGCTTGTATGTGCACAGTGGCACACATACCCACTCACACACTCGCACAGATCGCACACATCTGCTCTCACGCACGGCGCAGGTCTAGCCGATGCTCTGGGGAGGACAGTGAGCGACTGGCTTCCTAGCCTCAGCCCGTGTGGAGGAAGGGGTCACCGCCCCCAGCTCCCCGCCCCACGGGAGCAGCTTCAGGCCCAGAGGGACCCCTCCTGGGCGTCCCACTGCAGGGCTGGGGAAGCACCCCCCAAGGCAGGCGCACACTGGCTTCCCCAGAATGAGGACTACACTACCCAGGAGCTGGGCTGACCCCCAGGATTGTCCCCTGACCGTCCAGACCTTCTCCCAGCCAGGGCCCAGGCTTCTGGGGCAGACAGCCTGCAGCGGCCCAGTTTGAGGGACCCTGGGCAGGGGAGGGAGCGTTGACTGGCAGAACCACGGGACCCACTTCAGGAGAGACCCATAACAACAGCCCTGTGGGCTCCTCACAGACCCCACAAACACACGTGCACGCACATACTTTTTTGGATGTGGCAGAGGGTACACACTTCTGAGCACGTGTGTATTTGTGGTACATGTGTGTCATGGAGGTAGAGAATGCTTGTATGTGGGCATGAGGCTGGGTGTAGCTGTATGTGCATGTGTGTCCATGTGTCCATGGGTCTGTGCCTGCGTGTGCAGCTAAGTCCCGGAGTGAACAAGCCTGTCCCCACACACACACGGCTGCACACAAGCAGAGCGGTGTGTGCCCAGCCATCATCGGGCCTCAGACGTGCGTCCCAGCCCCACTTCCTGCTGGGGGAGTGGGGAGCCCCCCGTGAGGCAGGGACGTGGACAAGCCTCTCTGTTCCCGTGTAGTGTCACTGCTTCCTGATGGGGGTCACGAACCCGCAGCCTCATCTCCTGAGAACAACCCCATCCCCAACACACACGCACACAAGTATGCACGGCTCACACATACATGCATACGTGGCACAGCACACAGAGGCACATGCACACCCCACACACATGCATAACATGTGTATGCACGTGCGTGCACCCGGCACACACACATGCACCCATGCGTGTAACCACAGATACCCGAACACGTGCACACACGTGTGCATTCACACAGCACACGTGTGCCCGTGCATGCATGTGAGTGCACACACACATACACGCTTGCCCACTGTAGCGGGGGCAGGGGGGTGAGAAAGGAGAGACAACAGAAGTATTCGAACAAACAGACCACATGAGGACACAGCAGGACGCCCACGTAGGGCTGGTGTGGGGCCAGAGAGGAACAGCCCGGAGGGGGCAGCAGCTAGGGCCGACCACCGTGTCCCCACAGCCTTGTCCACCATCCCCCCTCTGGGGGGGGCAGCATGTGGACCCCCACGCTGCACCCCACCCCTGTGCTGGCCCCTGAGGGACACCACCACACTGGGGCCACACTGGCCCAGAAGGACCCCGCCTCCATGCCCTGGGGCTGGGCAGGCGGGGGGGCGGGGGGGCTCTTGCCTGGACTGCAGGTTTTTGATGCGGGACAGCATGTCCAGGTGACCAGCCGAGTATTGCTCAATCACATCCATCACGTCGTATGGCCGCAGGCTCTCTTTGAACTTGCGCTTGGACACCAGGAATCGCATCACGCTGGGGGAGCACAACTGTGAGCCCTGGGCTGGCCCCTGCCTGGGCCCCCCCCAGCATCTCCCAGAGCATCCACTGGAGGACTCGTCACAGTGATGTGGCCCAGCCACCCACCTGCCACATACACAGGCCACTCCTGGGCCTGGGGTGCAGACAGACCCTCGTCCACTCAGGACCCCTGCAGGACCCAGGAGGGGCAGAGGACAGCCATGACGGGAGGGGGCCCCGGCGCCATCACCAGCCCCCAAAGGACCCGCACCCCAGGGACAGCGGACAGCACCCTCCTGGACTCTGTGGGGAGGCCCCTTGCCCTGGACACTGAGTGCCTCACCACACGGCCCGGATGCTGACTTTGAGGCCCGGGGTCAGATCTTCGGTCACAAACTCGCAGTTACAACTCTTGTTGTCTTCTGCGATGTCCTCCCCAGGGAGACTTGCTTCTAGGTGGAAGGAGACACGGCCCGTCAGGGGCGGAGACACGGCCGGGGACCGAGGGGGCCACAGCACACGCTCGTCGGGGACAGCGTCAGGGAAGACTTCCGGCGCCCTGGAAACCTGCCCTCTGTCCCGCCAAGGCCGCGAGGAGAGGCCCACGCGATGGCTGAAAAGTGGACGAAGGGCAGACCCAGTGTGCTACAGCCATAGGAAAAGCAGAACATCAGCCCGCCATAAACAGGCGTGAAGCCTGATTGGCGACCCAGTGTGGAATCATCTGGAAACAGGCACACCCGGCGTGTGGTTCCACGTGTGTGAAATATCCAGCACAGACTGGTGGTGGCCAGGGGCTGGGAAGGACCACTAACAGGCACGGGTCTCCTCCGGGGCATGGAATGCTCTGGAACGAGACAGGGGGTCTCTGCTCAACACTGTGAATGTGCTCACTGCACGGAGTTGTTCGCCTGAAAGTGGCTGGTTTTGTGTCACGTGACTTCACCTCAAAAAGAAAAGGAAAAGGGGGAGCCGCTGCTCAAGGGGGCTGCAGGGCTCCCAGTGGTGCCCGAGGGGCAGCTGGACCGCGGGGGGGGCAGCGGCCTGACCCACCTTCTGAGTTCTGTCGGGACGCGGCACCCTTAATCCGGAAGGCCTGCCGCGCCCGGCTGCGGTCCCCGAAGCTCCAGCTCTTCGGCACCTTGCTCGGACTGTCCTCCAGACTCTGGTCGGCACTGGGTGACCGCCGGACGGTCTGGGCCTGCGGGGACCCCTTCCCCTTGGCAGCCACGCCTCGGGGGCTGGAGAAGACACGGTCTTTCAAACTGACCTTCTGACTGCTCCCACGAGGACCGACAGGAGGGCGGACACACACAGAAAGATAGCAAGAGAAATCACTCTGCAAAGAACGCTCACACCCCACCGTCCGCTCACAGCTGACGCCTACACGTGGGGGTGGGGGCAGGGAGACAAGGAGCGCAGGCGGGTGGGCGCTCCGAGGGCCACTCAGGGGCTCAGCCTGGCTGGGGAGGTGGTCAGTGGACACTTAAATCACTCTCGGTGCCACAGAAAGGTGTCAGAGTCCTGTCAGGCCTCCCTCTCCAAGGTGACGTGAGGGCCCCCAAACGCCCTGCAGGTCCCCCTGCCCGTCCCACCACACCGCACACCTGCCCCCGCGGCAGCCCCCTCCCCCTGCTGCCTGCCCCAGGGGCTGGAGGGGTGAGGTCTGCAGCTGACCACTGGCCTCTGCCAAGCCCCGGGAGCCCCCTGGAGGAAGGGTTGGGTCGGGAGCAAGAGCAGGAGCGTCACGGAGGGGGTGAGGGCCCCCTGTGGGCTCCGTCCAGTTCCCCCACACCCAGGGCCGGCACAGCCTCCACACCCACACACAGGATGTGACCGGGTGTGGGACTGAAGGCCCACGCTGCCAGAGGGACGGAGTGGACGCACCTCCCCTGCCGGCCGCCTCGCTGGAATAGGCCTTGCTGGCCCGAGGCCACTGGGAGGGGGCAGCCCTGCCGGCCACGGCCCTGCAGGCGTCCTCGGGCCCCCGCCCCTGGCCCCGTGTCTCTTGGAAGCTGTGAAGATGGGTCTGGAACCCTCTGGGCAGCAACCGGGAGGCACGAGTGGGTCGTGATGGTCCGGGCGCAGCTCAGGCCTGGGGACCCAGCAGCCACTCGCTTCCTCCCCCGGACAGTGTCCACTGTCTCAGAGCAAGGCTCTTGTGACCTGCACACCTGCTCACACCCAGCCACAGGCAGGAGCCACAGAACTTCCTGGAACAGCCTCCGAGCCAGGCCTCGTGCTGCCCCAGGCTGTGCGACAAGCCTGCCCGGAGGCCCAGCGGGGTCTCTGCTGTCACTGGGAGGCCGCCATCACCTGCTGACCCCTCAGACGTCGCCAGACCCCCGTGTGGCTCCCCTGAGTCACCACCTCCATCGACCCCAACCAGGACCCACAGCCGAGACAGGTCCCTCGGACGGCGCAGACATGACTGGCCACGGAGAAGAAGTGGCCAGGGGCCTGGTCTATCCCGCCTGGACATTGCAGTCCCAGCCAGCGCCCTGTCCCTCCCCCCAGGCAGCGGAGATGGTCCCTCTGCTAGATCGAAGGTCTCGTGGGACAGGGAAAAGGGGAAGAAAGGAGCCCCCAAGAGCTGGAAGTTGGCCTCAAGTGAGGATCCCACTCGGGAGTGGGGCAGACGTCTGCTTGCTCGGGACACTGGCCCCAGGCCCATAACAGCACAAGGCCAAGAATGGGCAGATGGGAGCTGAGGGCCGCCCAAATCCAGGTGTGCCGTGGGGCCCTCGGCACAGATGACCTTCTCCTTCCCAATGGAGACCAACACCTGGTCCAGGGAGACCACGGAAGCCATGGCCCTCCCAAGCCCCCAGGCGCTGGACCCCACGCAGCTGCCTCGAGGACGGAGCCACAGGAAGGCCTTGCTGTCCCAGCCCCTGGAAGGCCCAGACCGGGCAGGGGCGCTGTGCCGGAGGAGGTCACCGTGTGGATGCCTGAGCTAGCTCCGCTCAGCCTGCAGACGCCCGGCCCCGGCCACCCAGGCCAGCCCCATGGCCAGGTGCCTACGCAGCTCCTGCTCCCACAGGTGTCCGGGGAGGGCTGCCCTAACCTCACAGGCCAAGGACAGAAGCAAACAAACACGAAGGATGGGGCTCTGGCCACCTGCTGCAGGGGAAAGAGCCCTCGACAAGACCACCATGTGTGTGAAAGGGGCACTTCCCTGCCATCTGCACTTTGGCGTTCACACGGGACCGGGGAGCAAGTCCAGGAGGGCCTGGGGGAGAAAGCCAAGCCCCAGCCTTCCCTCCCCCACCTGCCACCCTACAGCGAAACTCCAAACACCCGGGGCCGGCTGTACAGGGACGGGGCAAGTGGGAGGCCCCGCCTGCCATCGACCACACCTGGGTCTGCACAGCCGGGGCCCGGCTCAGCGGTGAGGGACCCAGCGTCCTCTGGGAGAACGGCCCTGCCCACACTGGACCACGGATGCCCAGGGCAAGTGCAAAGGACGGAGTGACATTCGTGGGACTTACACACAGCAAGGCTGAGCTTGGCCCGGCCTCCTGGCCTGGCCGTGGGCGCCTCAGGCCCTTCTGGTCCCCAAGCAGCCTGACCACAGCCCCTGACCCAAGGGACCAGCCTGCAGCCCCACAAGCTCTGCACAAGCAGGACAGCTTTTGCTGGGGCCCCAAGTCTCCGCTCCTGCAGCTGCAAGTCTCCCCCAAGCGCCTACCTCCGGGAACACACAGGCAACGTGGACAGGTTGGGGGAGGCAGGCCTCCAAGCCCCTCTCCGGGAGAGGACTCAGAGCATGCACAGATGCAGACGGACAAGCATGCTGCCGCCCGGGGGCCCTGGTCCTGCCGCAGAGCCCCTCCCCACGCCCGCCGCTCGACACCATTGCTTCCGGGGCCGGCGCCGACCGCATGCACAGGACAGGCGGACACAGCTGCCCACACGCGGCAGGGCTGCACACTGCACTGGTCAGGGAGGGAGGCAGGCGGGAGGGAGACGGGGGTGGGGGGCCCAGAGCAAGCAAGAGGACAGACGCTTCCACACACCCGACAGCAGACGTGGACAGAGAAGTGGAGGTGCGGACAAGGAGCCCACGGTGCAGAGGGCTGGGGGGGGTGGCTCTTCTACCGTCCCGTTTCCAGTCCGCCCTAAACCAGGCCTGCAGTGGGAAGGGGGAGCCGAGGGCCTCTGGCTCCGTGGCGTGTCTGGTGTGTCAGGACCGTGGGGAGCCTGGCACACACAGGACGGAGCTGCCTCCCGCGGGCGAGGCGCCGGGCCGGGGGGCCGTCCTCAGGTGCGTAGTAGAGGTGCTAGACTGGCGAGCCCCGCAGAAAGGGCTCCCCAGAGAGCGACGAGGACCCCAGAAGCCCCCAGCGCCCGTTCCGGGCTTCCGAGCCCCTGGCCGGCCCCCCTCCTGCTTGGAGCAGGGCATCGTTTGGCTTGGGGAGAAAAGCATGTTGGTGCTGCCGCGCCACGGTCAGCCGGAGGCCGTTTGGAATCACGGGGGAGGTCGCGCTGCCAATCAGAATTGGGGCCTGGGGGGCCGGGGGGGGGGGCGCCAGCCTCGCCCTCGCTCATCTAGAACCTCTAGTAAGCAGAGTGTTTGGCGCGGGAGGGGAGGTGGGGAGCCGTGCAGCAGGTCGGCGCGTGCGACACGCCCGCGGTACCTAGAGTGTCCAGGGCAGCATCCACACAGGGACTCTCTGCACGGTCTGCCTTTACTGGAAATGAGGAGAGCACAGTTAGTCCTGGCACACGGGCGGACAGGACGCACGGGCCCACCCGCAGGGCGGCTCTGGGCTCAGGGTCCACCAGCAGCACTTGGATCTGAGCAACGACACTGAGAGGGCTGCACATAAAGTCTCCCGCCGGCCTGGAAAAGAAAACAGTGCCCTATTTTTGGAGAAAAAAAAAAAAAAAAATCCCGGGTTTTTTTTTCCTCCAAAAATACCTTTTCCTTCCAGAGTCAGAGTTTTGGGCCATGTCTTTTTAAAGATGTATTATTTTTTGCTATATTCATGCCAACAAAAAAATAATACATGGGCAAGACTTTGCAAAAGGCTGGTTGTAGATGGGCAGGATTCCGGAAAGCACACATTTTAGGGAGGAAAAACGTGCAGTCTGGTGTCACAAACCAGTCACCAAGGCTCCGCCAGGCCCCACCAGCTGCCCTCGGAAGTGGCCTCAGTTTACCCTGGAGGGAAGCTCAGGAAAGCGGCCTTGGGGTTGCGTGGATCTAAGGGGACTGTGGACGTCGGTTCCCCTGGGGCTCGGTGCTGAAGCCCTGGGCCGGCGGGCCGCACCTGCCGGCAGCTCCTTAGGAAAGCCCCACCAGGGGTCCACACTCCCCGAGAACCTGCCCTGGAGGCCCGCGATCTGTCTCTGCACCAGCACGTGCACATTTCTGAGCAAAACTAAACACACAAGAGCCTTTCGTTTTCCTGGAGCCTCCCTCCCGCCCTCCACCTCCACAGCTGTTGCCGAGATAGCCGCCCTCACACCGTGGGTCCGAGGAACCAGACGCACCGACGCCCCCCCGCCCCCCCCCGCGGAAACCAGCTCCAGGCCTCCGTGCCCAGCGCCCACACAGGTAAACGCTGTGGCACCTGCCAGCACCCCAACAGGACCTCAGCAGCCACTAGAAAGGACACGCTCTGCTAGTCCCACGGGGTGAGCAGGTCAGGCTCCTCTGAGAGAGCTCTGTGTGGCCCGGGGGGCTGTGAGGGCCACGCCCCCCCCACGAGCCACCATCCCCTCCAGGGGGCTTCCTCCCTGCAGGGTCCTCCCGGGGAGGGACCTGGGGTCCAGCTGTATCAGCAAGCACTCTCACGTGGGGGTGAGCGTCCCTGTCACTCAGTATCCCCAGGACCCGACCCCCAACACCCAGCAGCTCTGGCTGCTCACAGAAGCCCCTCAAATTTGGGGCAAATGCTCTTTCCCAAGGCACGCCCTCACGTCAGCCACAGCCCCACCACAGCTGAAGACGGGGACCCTCGTGCTCCCCCCTCCCAGGGCTCCGCAGGCCTGCACACGGCCCCCCCCACACCACCTGGAGGCTCTGTCCAGGGAAAGAGGACGACGGGGGGATGGTCTCTGCCTCCAACACCTTGGAAGGGCTCCAGCTCTGAGCAACCCCCCCAACCAGCCTTGCTGTCTCTCCCAGCGCAGACACGGGGCCTAGAAGCACGACCCAGGGCCCCCCAACGCCCAATGTCCTGGGGAAATATTCCCGCCCCCCCGAGTGTCAGAGCCTGAGGCACGGCTAACTGTACTCAGCGAAAACTGACACAGTCCCACGTGGCCAGTGGCCCCTGGACGGGGCAGTGTACCCAGAGAGCCCGACCAGAGCTGGAGGGAGCTGGGCTGCCGGCGCCCACAGCCTCCCTGAGCACGGCCCCACGGGCTCGAGGGGGCAAGGACCCCCACCCAGCTCAGGGGCTTTTCCTGCCCACAGAAGCCGACAGCAGGGCCCCGAGAGGGGCGGGCAGGCCAGCCCAGGGGGCCTGGGGACCACGTGGGTGGAAGGGCGCCCACAGACACTCCCCAAGACCAGACTGAACAGACAGGCACTCGGACACAGCACACTGCTACCTTCAACAGAGGGACCCACACGGACACGGGGGCAAAGCAGCTGGAGAACAGGGGTCTCCTCCAGGCACAGGGGGAGGGGCAGTGAGAACCGGGTGGGGCAGGCCGGAGACACACCCAGAGCAGCACAGCCCGAGACCCGAGGCCTGGCCCCCCACACCCTGACCCTGACCCGGACGGCCTTGGCCTGACGCCAGCACAGCCGCAGTGGGTCCTGCCCAGCCAAAGGACCCCCACACCGCCGGGGCGCATGCCCACCGTGAGCCCGGACCGGGAGGGGGCCTCTCGGCGGCGGAGTGAGGGTCCCTGTGCCCACCCCATCCACCTGCCCAGACCGTCAGCGCCAGCAGGACCCTGGGGTACAGGTGGCAGGCAGTGGCCTGGCCACTACCGCCCACCCACCATGGGGCGGGGGCAGGGGGCCGGGGGGAGCACACCCCCATGAGCACTTCCCAGAGCAGGGTCCCCTTGCCCAGCAGCCCTGGGACAGACCCACCCCCTCGTGGGCCCCAGTGGCAGAACAATTTCCTGCATCCCTACTATGCACCGGCTGCCGGAGAGAGGGTCTGCGGCTGCCCCGGGGGATGGGACAGAAATGCCGCCCTCCCGCACCCAGCTGGTAAGTGTGCATCCCAGGGCCTCAGCCCAGGGTCCGCCAGGAGGAGGGCTGGGCCAGGCTGGTCCTCGGGGAAGCCACTGGGTCACGGGCAGGCAGGGACACACAACACACGGGGAGGAGACAGAGGAGTGGTGTGCGGAAAGCAGGGAGAGGGGAGCCACGGAACGTACCGGAGAGCCCGGGGGAGGGCTCCCGTGTGTCCTCACCTTGAGTCCTGCTTTCAGGGTCAGCCACCTCCTCCCCAAAGACAGACGGACGTGAAAGGGGCCCAAGAAGGGCAGTGACAAGATTAAAGGCACTTGGGGGGGGCAGGCAAGAGTGTCCAAATTGGGGGGAGGGCAGGAGAGAGAGAGAGAGAGAGAGGCTGAGACGAGGGGCGTGGGGAGGGCAACGAGAAGCCGCATCAGGCCGGGGGGCCTCAGGTGGACGGGGCAGAGCCGCGGGCCCGCCTCCCCCGGGCTCAGGGTGCAGCACGCGGAAGCGCCCGGGGGCCTGAGGAAGTGGAGGCAGCCCCCTGGTCCCCCACACGCCAGGCGGAGCCCGGCACGCATTTCCCACTCCTCCCTGATGACGAGCACAGAGCTCTCCATGCCGGGTAAAGCAGCTTGGCCCCCTGGCAGCTTTCTGAGCCTCTGTGAAGGGTTCGTCCCCTTTGCTCCTCTGGCTCCAGGGTCACTCTTTTTGATTCCAGACATAGGCTGTCAGTCCCCTTTGGGGCACTTGGGGGATGGAGGAGGGCAGGGCTCAGCCTAACTCCAGCTCCACAAACTGAGTGGACAGCTGAGTCGCCTACGGTCCAGAAGGGCACTCACGGAGGGCAACCGGACTCTGGCCCGGGGTCAGGGGACTGGGTGCTAGGGGACACCGGGCTCAGAGGACTCAGCACAGTGACACACATGCAGGCTGGGGTCCACCAGACTTGAGAGTCATGAAATAGCCGGGATTTTCCCTTGAATACAGGGAAACAGCAGATGGCTGTCCGCCCTTCTCTGCCTGCAGATACGGCCCCGGTCTCTAACTAGCCTGACAGCTAACCCACCTGCAGAGGCTGGGCAGGCAGACACAGAACTGGGGGGGTCCGTCTCCACCAAAGAGGCGGGACGCAGGGCTTGAGAGTCTGGCCCTGATCCGGAGTGGGGGTGTTCACAGATCTGCTGCCTTGGGGCCCCGGGGGGGGGGGGGGGGCGGGCAGAGGGACCTGCCCTTCGGCTGCCCCACCCTGGAGCAGTGGGACAAGTTTGCTGAGCACAGGCAAAGTGATTTAAGGGCCCACAGCGCGGCCGGCGGGGTCCAGACACACAGTTTCACACGTGAGCACGCACAGACACGGAGGGACCAGCACGGCTCATGGCAACGTGCCCGGGCAGCAGGGGGCAAGCAGGCACTGACCTTGGAGAGGGCTCCGGCTGAGGCTCCTTCCTTTAAACAGAAGCGACAAAGCAGTTAGCAGCAGGCCCGCCAGGCACCCACCACGGTCCGCCCCACCTGGCGCCCACCTGAGGCCCATGCACCCCAAGAGCCCCTGGAGGGCCTGAGGAGGCAGGCCTGCAGGAGAGAGGGAATTCTGGAAGTGGTTATGGCCCCAGGTTTTAATGAGAATCACCAACATTAACTAAGTTTCACGGAGGAAGTGAGTGCAGACGGAAATGCTAACAGAGTCCGGTTCCACAATCCGTGTTCGGGACAGACAGCTGCTCTGGTTCTTTCCACTGGGCTTCACGGGATCACTCTCTTCCGCGTGGTTCTCCCACCAAGAGCGAATGGCCAAGGCCCTGGGACCGTGCTCAGCCCACCCTGCCCGTGGCTTGATGACGCCTCCTGGCAACGTTCATCACGAGCAGGAATAGAAGGATGGAGGCTGGGACTGCACTCGGCGGATCCCCAGGACGACTGCAGGGGAGCCCGAGTGCGCTCTTCGGGGCACCCCCGAAACCTTTGCAGAGCACCTGGTGTATTGATCCACTGGCCGAACACCTGTAACTGAGGCGGCAGGAGGGCGTGCCCAGACGTCCTGCTTGGGGCTGGGGTCCCTGAGGACCGGCCCCAACCTCCTGGGCTCCCCTTGCCATGCGGTCCAGGGACACGGTGTGCAAAGGCTTCCGTGGGAGCCCCAGCCCTGTGCTGCCCCATCCCACAGCCGCCCTGACCTCAGCCGCCAGGGGCTGCTTGCCGCGCATCCGTGTGTGTCCCTGGGACCACAGATCCAGTGGTTCCAAACAACAGGAATTTCCCTCTCAGTCCGGAGGCTAGAAGTCAGAAATGCAGGTGTCGCTCAGCAGCAACCCCCTCCCCGCCCCCAGGGCTGGGGGGGGGTCCCCCTGCCTCTCCCAGCCCCTGGGGCCCCGGGCGCCCCTGAGCTTGTGGCCAAGTCCCTCTGGTCTCTGCTTCCTTGTCACACGGCCTCTCTTCTGTGTCTGTCTTTTCAGGACGGTGTCACCGGGTCTAGGGCCGCCCTAATCCAGGGTGACCGCATCTCAAGATCCTTAACTACATCTGCAAACCTTCCCTTTCCCCAAATTAGGTCCCATTCATGGTTCCAGCGCATGGACATATCTTTTGGGGGCCACCATTCAACTCACTACATTCTATGCCCCTTACACCCCAACACCCCAAAGTCTCAACCCATGACAGCATCAGCCCTATGTCCAAATCTCAACAAAAGCTCAGCGACTCAGAGAGTCCAGAATCCCAGCATCCCGGTCATCTGAACTGGGTGTGAGTGAGACTCTGGGGGTGATCCTTCCTGGGGTAAAAGTCCTCCCCAGCTGGGGACCTGTCGCCTCTAGAAAACCAGTGATCTGCCCCCAAAACACAACAGGACAGACACACCATCTGAACAGGGAGAAGTGGGAGGAATAAAGGTCACCAGTACCCAAAGTCAGGCCCAGGGGAAACCCCACTTGGTGACAAACGACCCAGTCACCCCCAGGGGCCCCGGGACCCAGGCCTCAGCATGCTTGTGGCCACATGCCCCCATCTCTGCCTCCCTTCGTGTGGCCATCTTTGCTGTCTCTTACACAGACACTTATCATTGGACTCAGGGCCCATGCTAATCCAGAATGATCTCGTGTGGAGATCCTTTACTTAATAACATCTGCAAAGACTTTCCAAATAAGGTTTTGTTCGCAGGTTCCAGGGCATGGACAAATCTCAGGGGGAGAGGCCAGGGCCACCACTCACCCCCCACGGCGGCTCCACCCCACGGACAGCTCTTTAGAGGCGGCAAACCGCTGGGGGCTGCCCTGGGCATGGGGGCCCAGGCGGCCGTCCCTCTGTCCACCCTCCTGTCAGGTGAGCCCTCCTCCCCTGCACACCTGGCTCTGTGCCCCCCACGCTCCAGAGTCACAGATTTTGGGATTACAAGAGAACCAGCAAGCACCATAGTGGGTGCATCCACCCAATGCTCCGGGGAGATGTGGGGCTGGCGCTCCACCCCCGTATCCACCCCCCAAACCAGCCACCCTCTGGGGATGCGAGCCTCCACCGAGTCAGCAGAAGTGGAAAACCACCAAGATCACCAGACCCCGGGGCATCCTGTAGCTGCCTGCCCCTCCCGGGGACCCCCCAGGAGCCCCTCTGCTGACCTGAAGGTGAGCCCAGATTTACTCTTGAGGTTCCGCAGCAGCTCCAGCTGGTTCAGGGGTGGGATCAGTCTGCGGCGAGAAGAGACGCAGTGAGCTCCTGCCCGCCGGAGCCTGGGTGGCCCGCAGCCCGGCTCCCACCAGCATCCACTTCACACACAGTGCCTGCAGTGGTCATGCTGGGGGCTTGGGTGTGGCCTGTCCCAGGCAGAGGGAGGGGGGAGCTCCCCGGCAACCGTGGCCCTGGGGGCCCTCTGCACCCTCTGGGCTGCGCCTTTCATAGGGGCCGTGGCCCTGGCAGTGGGCATGACCAGCATGCACGGCAGAGGGGCAGGAACGCCCCCAGGCTGTCATGGAGGGCACGGACTGGGTCCAGAAGGTACCGGAAGACAGGTGGGGGGGCCTTCCACCCTCCCTTCTCCCTCTCCAATCCCTGAACACCCCTAACACCCCCAAGGGGCAGTACAGTTGCAAAGAGTACCCCTCTCTGCAAAGCTACGCCCTCTGCCAAAGTCAGGGCAGGGGCCAGGGTCCTAGAAAAGGGCTTTGCTGGGCAGAGAGAAGCCCACTCTGGGTGTGATGAGCTGCCTGGGCAGCTGGAGGAAAAGCCCCTGGATCTTTGGCAAGCTGGCCCGGCTCTGCTCCATGCCCCCTCCTCCCAGACCAGGTCACACCCACCGAGGACAAGCTCATGTCCAGCCCCCTGCCTGCAGGCTGGGCATCCACCCACGGTGGCCCCTGGGCAGCTCCAGCCAGAACTTTCATGGAAACCGAGAGGGTAATCGAGTCCTCACCTTGACACCAAGGCAGGGGACCTATAAACCCTGGGAGGTTCCTGGGAGACCCCCAGCAGCCCCCACCTCCAGCCACAGGACCAGGGCCTCACGGGGGACTCCAGTCCGTCCCAACATCTGGAGCAAGCTCTATCCCTCACCCAGCCTCTGCCTGACTCAGGATCTCACTACTTTCTGCCCTCAGACACTTCTCATCTCATGTTGAGCAAAGGCCCCTTGTCCTACTCGACCCCAGGCCCTGGTTGCTCCTTCTCGACGCAGCCCCCACCCGGATGACACCCCCATCACGCTCTGACCCCCTCACCCTGTCATCCCGACCCCACTGTGATCCCCCATCCCACTCGGTGACACTCTCACCCCGCTGCGACCCCTTCACCTTGCTCTGACACTCTCATCTATTCTGTGACCCCAACTCCTCTCTGGGACCCCCCACTCAAACCCTCAGCTTTGGAATCCCACGCACTCCTTTAAAGCCACGCTCAAAGACCCCCACCCAGCCTCAGCCCCCAGCCCTGTCCTCTATCCTTCTTGACCCTGGGGACCCCTGACCCACCCAGGCCCGTGGGCCCCGGTCAAGCATCAGTGTCTGAGCCTCTACTTGGTGCGCAAGGGGGCAGCACTACTTCCCTGCACAGCTCAGCCTCACCTGCTAGCAGGTCCCCGCCTCCTCCTCTCCCTCCGCCCCGCAGACCTGGCCGGAGCCCACCCTGCCTTCGCGGGTCACTCAGTGGCTCCCCAGAGCCCCAGAGTCGAAGGATCGCTGCCCCCCCGGAAGCCATGGCACTGACAGCCAGCCTCCTAGTCTCTGGCTTTGCTCCGTGCCCCCCCTCCCCGTCCTGCTTCCTGACACCAGTGCTGCCCCCCACCGCCCCCCACCGTGGGTCCTGCTGTTTGGTCCAGCTCAGCTCCCTCTGGAGAGCGCTCTCTCCTCTCCCTCCTGCTCGCTCTTCCCTCCCCCTGCCCCCCTCCTCCTCCAGGGCCCGCCCAGTCCTAGGGGCCAAGACTAAGCAGGAGGTGTGGGCAGTCAGGTTGGCTCACACCACGTGCACAGGAGAGGCCCCAGGGCTGGACAAGGGGACAACACTTGCCTCCCCACTGCCTCTCAACCACCCACCCATGGGCCTGCAGCAGAGACCCTGGACAGCCCCCCCCACACACACACAGGTCCAAGATTAGGGACACGCAGATAGGATGTCATGCCTTGGACACACAGCAGCAAGGCACGGAACACGGATGGGCAGGGCCACGGCACCACACGTGAGGGCCACACACATGGCCCCCATCCCTTCGGGGGTGGTCATGGAGGACGAGAGTGCAGTGTGCCGACGGGAGTAGGGGACGTGTCGGGGGCATCCCACAGGACAGAGCAGCGGCTGGTCAGGGGTCAGCCGGCTCCGAGGGGACCAGCTCAGAGTCCAGTCACCCAGGCCGAGGTGGGGAGGGCCTGGGACTGGCTGAAGAAGATGGACCAAGGGAGGGTAGGAGGAGCCTCAAGCAGGGTACCCCCCAACTGCTGGGCTGCCTGGAGCCCCAGGAGCCCAGGGCCAGCTCACAGGGGAGGACGCTGCCCCGCGCCCACCTTCTCCTCTGAGCGAGGCCTCTGGGGTATGCAGCCAGTAAAAGGCAGATGCTGGGGTGGAGATGCCCGTGGGGCTCAGCACCCTTCTCCTTTCTGAGAACAGAGGGTTAGCGGTCTAACACAGTTCCCAGGCAGGGCACCACAGGCCAAGAGCTTCTGCCCAGGAAACCCTGGCTCGGTGTACACGGGGAGAGGGTGGACCCTCGCTCTGCAGGCCTGTGTGTGGATGCCCTCACACAGCACCACCCGCACCCCTCCCTCAGGGAAGGGCCTACAGAGGAGCTGCTCTGTGCGTGGGGTAGGATTTCCTGTTGCAGCTCAGCACCCCCACTCTGGGCAAGTGACCCCCTTTCCTCCCTGCAGCAGGAGTGAGAGCTCCACGCCCCCCCTCCCCTGCCCCGTGCAGACACAGTGATCCCGGACAGCACACAAGGACCACAGGCCCTCGGTGCTCCCAGGTCCAGAGAGGGAAAACCCAAACAGCACCAGAGGCCAGCTGCCTGCTGGGAACGGGGTGCCCTCCCCCAGCTGGGATGGAGGAAGGCCCATCTCCACCAGCTCTGTGCCCTGCGGGCAGGGGAAGAGGTGCAGGGGAGGGACACGGGGACTGAGACAAGGCAGGAAGCAGGACAAGGAACAGAAGACAAAGTAGGACAGACGGACCCAGCCTGAGAAAGCAGCTGACGGGGGCGGGGACGGTCAGAGAGGGAGCCGGGCTCCAGGCAGGGGCCATGGGGAGAGCAGGGCGGTGCCTGTGCCCGGCGTGG
Source organism: Mirounga leonina (assembly GCF_011800145.1). Classification (NCBI taxonomy): domain Eukaryota; kingdom Metazoa; phylum Chordata; class Mammalia; order Carnivora; family Phocidae; genus Mirounga; species Mirounga leonina. Next base: position 12,133,101 of record NW_023270490.1, read on the forward strand.
GGAACACAGGCTGGGCACGGGTGCAGGGGTGCTGGCCAGCAGCCCTGCTCTGCAGACCGGGGGGGGGGGGGGGGGGGGGGCTCCGGGGCAGCCCTGTACCAGCCCCAGACAGAGAACAATCACACCACACACGCTGTCCGTCCCATGCATCTCCTACCTGGAGGCCCCGTAGGTTTGAGTTTGCGAGCTTTCAAGTGTTTTCACACACACACAAAGGGAAAAGAACGGAAATTTTAAAAGAACGGGATAAGAAAAAGAAAATGAACCAAATGGTCAAGGAAAGTGGGGGAAACAACAGAACAAAGAAAATTAGCACGAGGGTCCGCCCTGCTCAGGCCCGAGGGCTGGGGCATGGGGCTGGGAAAGCAAGAGCCTTCAGCATTCCCAGGGAAGGTGTGTGCCCCTAAGTGGAGTGTTCCAGAAAGTGCCCGGTGGGATGGGTGCTGAAGGAGGGGTGGGGCCGCATCCCCTGCCTGGCCACCACGGACTTGGGGATCCTCACGGGGACGCTGGCCCAGCCTAGAACCTTGCCCCACGCCAGCTGCCCAGCCTAGGGTGGAAACCTCTAGGGCAGGTAAGGGACTTCCTTGGGCTGGGAAGCCCCAGGGCTCAGCTTCACCCCCCAGGCGAGGGCAGGCCAGCAGGGTGGTGTTCACCCCAAGGGTCCCCAGCCCCTCTCACCTCAGACCTTGTTCTAAGCCAGAGCCTGGCACAGACATACCCTGGGGGTGGCCACACGCTCGCTCTGGGCTGCCACCCGCCCTCAAGAAAAGGTGGGAAGCTGCCTGCTGGCAAACCCGCGGCCTCCAGGGCCACTGGCTCAGCCTCCACCAGCGGCCCCCATCGAGGGCTTCCGGCCCTCTCCTCCCACCGCAGGGCACCTGTGTGTTGTCTGTGTGCTCTGTGCGGGGGTGGGGGGGCCTGCAGCCCCGGGCAGGGGTCTCCTGGCCCTGGAGCCTCGACATGGCCCTTCCCCCACACTGTCCTCGTCGAAGGACAGGGTCAAGGTTACCCTTCCACTTCCAACACTCTGGGGCCGGCCCCGCCGGGCAGGGCTCCACACTGTGGGCCACCGCCAGAGGCAGCCGGCATTTACCTCCAGGAGCTCTGGGGAGGAGGGCCTGTCTTCGCAATGCTCACAAACAATGCGACCGACAGCAAGGAAGCTAAGCAAAGGGGTGGATGGAGATGAGAAATAAGAGCCACGAGCTATAAAACAAAGAACAAAATTAATACTGCGAAATAAATCACACACAGAACTCCTTGAAAAGTACATACGTTGTTTTAAAAAAAAAGAAAAATCGATGGGAATCATGAGTAACAAAAAATGGGGTTTCAGAACAAACAAAATGAAACCCCGGCGAGGCAGCGCACGCAGGCAGCCGCGGCGGGTACCTGTACATGGGCATGGTCACAGTGCGCTCGTAATACTGCCACGTGGAGTGCAGGTCCGTGCGGGACAGATTGGTGGCGTAGAACCTCCAGGCCGACTGCAGAGGGGAAGCAGCGAGGGTCAGACGCCTCCCTGCGCTCCCCGCCCCTGCACATGCCCCCCAGGCCCAGCCCCCGCCAGCCTCAGGTCACCCTTTGTAGGCCGGACACACGCCACTGCAGCCAGCCTGACCTGCCTCCCCCGCCACTGGTGGTTGTGCCCTGTCCTGGTGGTCGCGCCTGCTCCCCCAACCCTCAGGGGTAGGTCACACTGGGTATATACACGGGTGACCCCCGGAACCGAGGCCAGGGGGCAGAGCCAGGGATGCGCAGCGCTCCTCCCCAGCTCCCCCCCCCGCCCCCCCCCCCGCCCCCCCCCCAGCTCCCCGGGGCGCCTCGCTCCTCCCCCCAGGCAGTGGCGGGGTGCTCAGTGAGGGAGGGAGCCTGAGCTCAGCACCGGCTGCTGGGCTGCTGGGCTGCTGGGCTCCCGGACCGTCCTCAGCGGGCGACTCCGCGCACAGGTGAGCTTCCGCTGCTGCGCAGCCGCCCTCACAGCTGGTCTGCAGGAGCCCCGCCCCCGCCAGCCCGCGGCGCCCACCTGCGCCCACCTGCGCCCACCTGCGCCCTGCCCTCTGCGCTGGACGTCCCCGCTCCGCGCGACCACACAACGCCCGGCCTGTGGTGACCGGCCTGTGGTGACCGGTATCAAGACCTTTGCAAGACCCCTTGGCTCTTTTTCATGATCGAATAATGTTCAATTGTACCAAACACCGTATTTTGTTCACGCACAGGACGCGCGGCTGCTTTCTGCCTTCCCCCACCGGAAATAGCGCCGCTGCAAACATCGTGGAAAAGGTTTTGGTTGAACATCGGTTTTCAGTTCTTTGGGGTCTGCACGGGGGGCGGGGGCTGCCGGGTCCTCAGGTAACGCAGACCCCCGAGGGACCACCCCACCGTTCTCTGCGCCGCTTGCACCCCGCGACCAGGCACCGGGGCTCCAACTTCTCCGCATCCCCTCCAGTTCTTTCCTACATTTCTCACTTCAGTCGCCCCAGGGGGTGTGAGGACACCTCGTTATGGTTCTGACTTGCATTTCCCTGATGACAAATGATGGGGAGCATTTATCTCACGTGCTTATTAGCCATCTGTAGGTCTCCTTTGGAGAAATGTCTGCTCAAATTCATTTCTAAATTGGTCTTTTTGCTCCTGAGTTGTGGGAGTCCCTTATGTGTTCTGGATACTAGATTCTTACCAGAAATATGATGTGCAAATATTTTCTCCCATTCCGTGGGTTAGCTTTTCACTTTCTTCACAGTGTCCCGTGAAGCACAAAAGTTTTGTATTTTATTTTTTAAATATTTTTTTATTTTTTATTAGAGAGACTACAAGCAGGGGGAGCAGCAGGCAGAGGGAGAGGGAGAAATGTGGGTCTGGATCCCAGGACCCCAGGATCATGACCTGAGCCGAAGGCAGACGCTTAACCATCTGAGCCACCCAGGTGCCCCAAAAACGTTTTAATTTTGATAAAGTCCCATGTATTTATTTTTTTCTCTTTTGCTTATGCTTTAGGTTTCCTATCTGAGAAACCAACGCCATGGAAATTTACACCTGTTTTCTTCTAAGAACCTTAGGGTTTGGCTCTTATATTTAGGTTTTTGACCCATTTTGAGTTAATTCTGTTTTTTTTTTTTCTAAGATTTTATTTATTTATTTATTTGAGAGAGAGAATGAGAGAGAGAGAGCATGAGATGGGGGAGGGTCAGAGGGAGAAGCAGACTCCCTGCCGAGCAGGGAGCCCGATGTGGGACTCGATCCTGGGACTCCAGGATCATGACCTGAGCCGAAGGCAGTCGCTTAACCAACTGAGCCACCCAGGCGCCCGAGTTAATTCTGTTTAAGAGTCTAACGTTATTCTTTTAAAATTGGATATTTGGTCGTCCCAAGACCATTTGTGGAAGAGACTATTCTTTCCCATTGGATGTTTGCAACACCGTGGTTTGAGACTTGTTTTGTGGCCCCAAATATGGCCCATCCTGGGGAATGTTCCCTGTGCTCTGGGCAAGACGCGCTGGGCTGTCCCGGGGATGTCTACAGGTGCGGCTGGCTCCTGGACCGGGTCTTCTGCTTCCTGGGCTCTTCCATCCAGGATGCGAGTGGGGCGTCCACGTCTCCAGCTCTTATCGTACAAACGTCTGTTTCACCCCATAATTCTGTCAGTTTTTGCTGCATATACTTTGGGGTCCTGCGTTAGTGTGTACGTGGTTGTCACTGTTCCTTGTGGACCGACTCTTCTGTCAACGTGTCCTGACCCTCTTTGTCTCCCGTCACAGGGTCGGATGCAGTCTAGACCATGGCCCTCGGAGGCCACGGTTCCCGGGGAACATCTCTCTCCTTTCTTGTACTTTCAGCCTTTCACTGTCCTGGGGCCTGGGGTGAGTCTCCCACAGACAGCATACGGCCGGGTAGATTTTAAATCTGTTCTTCCCCCTCTGCCTTTCGATTGGGAGAGTTCAATCCATGTCCGTGTAACCTGGTTACGGACAGGCCTCCTGCTGCGTGTGCTTCTGAGCGCCCCCCCCCACTGCCTTCCTGGGGGGTCAGGTTTTCCCTTGCCCTTTCCTGAAGTTTTAAAAGCTGTTTTCTGCATGTCACCTGTGGATGACGACTGGCGTCTCACACCCACAGGAGTCTAGTCTGAATGCGCGCCCGCCTCTCCTCAACAGCTCACAAGCTCTGCTCCCCGCCCCCATCCGCCCCCCACTCCGTGCTGTGACCGCTAGCAATCACGGCTGATTCGCCGGGAGCCAGAAATGGGGCTCTGTGAATGCTGCCTCGTGCATTCATCCTTTAAATCACATAAAGAAACAAGAGAAGAGTTTTTCAAAAACATGCTGCTACTCCTTTGATATTTGTCCACCGGTGACCTTTTACCGTCTGCATGCCCGGCGGCCACTCCAGCCCTGAGACAGTTTCCAGGTAAAGCCCTGAGCTGACCCTCTGGGGGCTGTCAGAGGTCAAAGCAAACCACCACACTCCCAGAACGAGGCGCACTTCTGCCTCCCCAGACACCAGCAGCCACGCCAGGAGTGCCCCAGGGCGGGGGGCAGATGGCGGGGGGCAGGGCTGGGGGCGGGGGGAGGGGCAAGGCTGGGGGGGGGCCGGCAGGGGCATTTAGACCCACACGCTCCCAGCTGGGCGGCAGCTCTCAGGCGCACGCCCCTGGCTGATGTAAGATTTTGATTCAGTTCCTGAGAACTGAGAAGTAGGATGCCCCCGAGGACGACCCCATCTTTAAAAAGGAAAGACGTGGGAGGGCGGGGCTGTGTCCACCGGCTCCCCAGCTCTGGAGAGGGGCCCTCGGGCAGCCTGCTGCTCGGGCGCCCCAGCTCAGGAAGTACAGCTGGACCCCGAGGGGCCTCTGAGCCCCAGGCAGTGGGATGGGCTGCGTGGCTCCCTGAGTGGGGTCTCCACGGAGCATGGCTGAGCCAGCACACCAGCCCACACGGGACAATGGCCACGGCCCGCGCTGTCACAACTGCAGGCCTCAGGCCTCTGTGCTGGTTCCCAACACACTGCCCTGACGTCCCCGCCCACCGTGCTCCTGCAAAGGGCTGTGGCCCGTCCACACAGGGGAGACACCAGGGCTCCGCTCCCAGACGGGGCAGGAGCCTGCCGGGAACTCCCCTGGTCCCGGGGGGGGCCCACCTGGACTCACCTGGATCAGGCCCGCCGCGGGGTTCCGTCTCTTCTCAAAGTGCTTCTGCCGATGTTGCTCTTGAACTTTCAGAGCAAAGCCAGACCCCAAAATGCCCTGCAAGTCATCAGAGTCAGACCATGTGCCGGGAGCCACAGCCCCCACTCCCACCCTGGCCTGTACATGCTGAGGGCCTCATGGGCTCTGCCTCCCCACCTCCTCAGTCCCTAATCACGTGGGGATCTAGCTGGGGGAGAACACTTGGATTCAGGGTAAAGGAAACCTCTGGCTTGCAGGAGCATGGCAGCGCCCACCCGGAACATGCCCGGACCCAGAGATCATCCTCCTTCTTGACTGTCCGCACTGAAGCAGGTGCAGGCCCAGGTTCTTGGTGAGCAGCCACGTGGGAGAGCAGTGTCCCCCCCACCAGCCACCGCTCTGCCCTGCCCCTTCTGTGAGGGTCCCCTAGAGACCTGACAAGGGATCCGTGTCACCGCAAAGCACTGCTCTTGGCCACAAGGACCCTACTGGCCAGTCCCATAGGGCTGGGAGGCCCAAGAGTGACCGACAGATGCCACAGCTTGAGGACGGTCAGAGTGCTCCCACGGTGCGTCACGGAAGCCACCAGCCCCCAGCCAGGGCAGCCCTGAAAGGGCGCCTCTTTGCACCAGACCTGCCGCCTTGAGCTCCTGGGGTGCTGGGGACCCTGCTGGAAGCAGTGCTCCTGTCCCATGGACCCAAGTGGGCAGGTGCCTGGGGCTGCACGTGGCCCCCACCAAGGGCAGGAAGGGGCAGCAGGACTTACCGCGGGAAGAGCAAAGAAGGAGACGCCAATGAGGGTGAACGTTGCAGCCAGGAGCCTCCCATTCCAGGTCTGGGGGTACTTGTCCCCGTAACCAATGGTCGTCAGGGTGATCTGTGGGACAGCAAGGCCGGTCACTCAGCAAGGCCTGGCAGCGACCACCGTGGGGGCCATGACCCTGACCTGGACACTCTTCCTAGCGCCCAGGGGTCTTCCACAAAGAGCTGCCCTCAGGACAGGCTGGACAGGCACAGAGGCCAGCCCTCCCACACCACCCACACGAGGCCCAGTGAGGCCAGGGCCCGCATCCCCGTCCTTCATCCCTGCAACAACCATCCCCAAACTCTCCGGATCCCTCCTCTTGCCCCACATTCCAGGGCGGGGTGTGGGGTCACCGGGAGCCTCTCTTCCCACTCCACACCCGTCAGAGCCTCCCACGGAGGGGGCGGGCGGCCGCTCTGGGCTCAAGGTCGGGCAGCAGCCAGGAAGCCCAGAAAGAACCAGCAGCTGGGCAGGGATGGGGCTGAGCAGGAACCACAGGCCGGGGGACAGAAGACGGAGACAGGATGGGGGCCTTAGGAGGGTGACTTAGAAGCGGAGGCCAGAAGTGCGGGACGGGCCCTCCCCCAGGTGCGGCTGGAGCATCAGCTGCCCCAGCGCAATGTGGGGAGCAGGACGGGCCTCCCTGGTGCACAGCGGGGAGGCCAATGCCCATGCACAGGGGCCTCAGGCACACAGGAGGGCCCGCTGCCCACGGGGCGAGCCCCAGGTGGCTCCCACCAGACCTGCCAATGGGGGCGGGCATCTGCCAGCACCCCTGGGGGCCACCCCCACACTCCAGTGCACAGAGCCCACCTAACCCCCACCGTGGAGTCTGGGAAACAACACTGGATAAATCACGGCAGGGACTTCTGGGCCTGTGTGCACAGAGTGAGAAACAGGGCACCGTCCCCATTCGGGCCTGCGCAGAAGGTTCTGGAAAGGCACCAGTAATGAGGAAAGGCAGCCGGGAGTGGGCGTGGGCCAGAAGGGGATCCACTCCTCACCACAAAATCCCCTGGTCAGAACTTCACCAAGTGCGATTACCAAGGTTTTCAGTATAAGTGTATTTTAAAAAATGACAAAAGACACTTCAAATCACCACTCCCTCCAAAAACTCTGCTGGGTAACAGCTGAGGTTGTGGAAAGGAGCCCCAAGGGCAGGAGTAGGACCTGGAGGACGGGGCTCAGGGCCAGGAGGTGGGAAGAAACCCAGAGTTCGCGGGACGGGAGTCTGGGTGAGAGACCCCAGCCGAAGGGAGGCGCCTCCAGACCCCACCCCAGCGAGCCCCTCCTCCACTCCAGGGCAGGAGTGAGGGACAGACCGGAGGGGGACGGACGGGCAGGCAGGGGGACAGACCGGCAGGGGGACGGGCCGGCAGGGGGACGGGCAGGTAGGGGGACACACCGGCAGGGGTGGGACAGGCCAGGGGACAGACCACATGAGAAGGGCAACAGTGCGGGTGGACCCAAGCTCTGCAGAAAGCCCTCCAGGGGGCAGATCTTCTCAAAGACACCAAGATCCTCCCACAGAAAGAAGAAATCTTATCCATAAAACAAAGGAATTTTGAAAATGAAATGAAAATCAAACTGGCTGAGACGTAAGGTTGGGGAGGTCTCCTAGGAGCTGGACAAACACATGAGGAAATTGAGAGGAACCAGAGGACACGTCCCAAGGTCCTGAGGTCCATGCTGGTGTTGTCGGGCCTGGAGGGAGGGGGACGGACTGGCTCGGGGGTCCAGGTGGCAAAAGCACGTGCACAGGAGGATGCCTCCCTGAGGTCCCCGTTCCAGAAGCGCATGGGAGTGGGTCCCCGAAGTGCCCGCAGGGAACGGCCACGCACCCTCAGTGGCCCCCGGCAGCTGGGGTGCAGGGAAGTGGGACTTCCACAGACACTCAGGTCTCAGAGCCATCGGCCTGCTCCTCCAAAGTGAGGGCAGACTGGGGCGGGCTTGGGAGGGACCCAGGGCGGGGACCCCCCAACACCGGCCAGGGCCCCCCATAGCTGTGCAGGCCTGCAGAGCAGAGGGAAAGGGGCTCAGGCAGGACGTCTATCTAGAATGACGAGGACAGCGGAGGAGCCGAACCTCACTCTATCACAGCACCAAGTGGATAATTAAGGTCTAACGCTTCAATCGGGGAACAGCAGCATAAGCATGTAATTTGGGAATATGGAGGTAAACCCCCAACAAAAGCCTCCCCACAGGCAGGAAGGGGCTGCACGTTCACTGTTCCCTGCCCACTGTTTATTCGTCCTGTTTACATCTATGCAAGCACTACTTCGGTCAAACACTCAAAAAAGAGTTTCGATTCAGTTCTCAAAGATGGGAGGACTGGTCCGTGCATAAGGCCGGGGGCGGGACAGGCCGCGTCACCAGCCACTGGCCCAGGGCCCGCCCCCGCTGCTTCCCGCACAGCTGGATCAGAGGACAGATTCCAGGCCTCCCGGCAATCAATACAATAATTACAAATAAATTGCATTCTCACTTAAATGCGGGGAAAAGCTACACATTCCTTCTCCCCGTTAGATGTGAAGTATCTGCCGAAGGCCACACAGCCAGCTTCTGTGGAAGGGGGTCTAGAGTCCCAGGAGGCAGTGGCCCCGTACGACCCTCCATGCACCCCCAGGCCAAGTGCTCAGCTCCCTCAGGAAGAGCCCCACAAAGGAGGGACCCTCCAGCGCCCTGCCTGGGGACATCTGTGGGCACAGGCCAGGAGAAGCTGGGCCAAGCTCCGTCCAGCTACTGGGGGTGAAGCCCTCAGGGCTCAGCCTGGTCCCCACAAGGCACACTCCACAGACACGGGGCCGTCCCCACTCAGGGTGGCCCAGGAAGAGGCAGGTGACAGGAGAGGGGCCGTCCAGGAGCCTGGGAGTTGGGCGGCCGTGAGCAGGGGCTGTGGGTCCAAAGGCTCCAGACCTCCCCTGGGTGGGGCAGCCTGGAAGGTGGAGCCCAGGAGAGCCAGGGGCTCCGGTGTCCCTTTTTCAAACTGTCCTGTCCCTCCCGCCCCCTCCTCCCCTCCAGCACAGAGGTCTCACACACAGGTGGCCAATAAGGAAGGAAGGTCGATGACCAGCCAGAGCCAGGCACAGGCTCCCTGGGAGCTGGGCCTCTGTCCACCTGCACACCCGCCATGCACCCCCACCGTTGCCAGCCTGGGCATCCTGCTTACGACTGGCCAACAGGTGGCCCCAGAGAGACACCTCCAGCCGGAGAGAGCCCTCCTGGGGTCCATGCCCGGGGGGCAGAGGGCACATCCTGGGGGGGGGCGGTGCAGACGGTGGGCAGGACAGGACCCCCAGGGAAGGACGATGACCCCAGCGGCCAAGACTCACCAGGCCCCACCAGAGGGCGTCAGCATAAGTGTCAAAGTGATCATTCTCCCCCTTCTCAGCCAAATACACCAGAAAGGAGGCCAGGATGAGGCACAGGAAACCGATGTACCAGGCAGTCACCAGCTCCTAGAAGAAAGGCTCACGTCACAGCCGCCCGGCCCCAGCAGGCAGCGTCCTGCCCAACCCATCCCTGGCAGTGCTGAGGGCCCACCACCCTGGGCAGGCATGCTATGGGCTCAGCGTCTGCAGGGCTGTGTCCCCACAGAGCCCCCAGCCACCCAGGCCAGCACCTGCTGGGCTATGTGGCCCTGGGCACAGGGCGGGGGGCGGGCGCTTGGTTTTCTAGTCCCAGCGCTGGGTGGTCCCTGGACCTGGGCGCCCCCCACGCGGAAGCCCAGCACACCCCGTCCCCCAGGCTTGGAGCGCTCCCCCAGCAATCAACAAGCATTCAGGCTGCACTTGAGACAATCTCCCTGAGCGTGGAGGAGGCTCCTGGAGGGGTTGGGGGGCCAGCATCTCAGCACTTTGGGGACCGACACCCGCCCTGTCCACCAACCAAGCCCCCAGCTCAGGGCTCAGACACCGAGGATCGCCGAGCTCCTGTTGGGGCGCAGGGCTGCAGGCCCCTCACGCGGCCACCTCGAGCCCAGCCTCCAGGGGCCGGTGTCTGGAGGTACCGACCCCGCACACCCACCGACCGCAGAGCATGCTGCGGAGCGGCTGCTCCGGACAGAGCCGAGCGGGACGCACAGCTCACGGGAAGACGCCGGGAAAGCGGGGCTGGGCTGGCTCCTGTGTGCCCTGACCTGGACCCCATCCAGCAGGGCCTGGGACCCACGCGGCACCGCTCACCTTGCTGTGGGCGTAGACCACGGAGCCCAGCAGCTTCCAGGTGCCACCACGCCGGTCCATGCGGATCATGCGCAGGATCTGCAGGAACCGCAGGCTCCGGAGCGCCGACGTGGCGAAGACGTTGCCCTGGGAGCCAGCGGCCAGCACGGCGATGGAGGCAATGAGCACCATGATGTCTGCGGGAGACGGCGGGGCTCGAGGCAGGGCTGGCCCCCTGCACCTCCATTTCTGGCTGCAGGCGACGGGGCCCCCAGGATGATGGACAGACGGACGGGAGGCACATGCAAAGGGCCAGCAAGGGGCCAGCACTACTGTCCCCCCCCCCCAGCCCTGCCCTGGGCAGCAGCTGTCCCGCCCCCCTCCCCTCCTCCCGCCGCTCAGGCGGTGTTCACCACAGGCGTGGACGCCAAGAGGGCAGGTGGAAGAAACTTCCGGAAGCAGCCAGTCCGCAGTCTCGGCCTGCCTCCGGGCCAGCATGCACACTCGGCTTCTGTGGGGCTGGCAGCCGGCCTGCACCCACTCCGGCCTCACCTATCACACAGAAGGGCTTCCGGGCAAACTTGAGCCGCCCCCGCCAGCCGCGGTACCGACAGCAGCAGCCCGCTGCCCAGATCCGCACGAAGTACTCCACGCCGAACACCACGATGGTCACGATTTCCTGCAGGAGGGGCCGCACTGAGCCACGTGCCGGCCGGGGCAGGGCAGGGACCGAGCCGCTGCTGGGGGAAGGGGGGGTGGCCCGTCCGGGGGGGCCGGTGTTAGTGGGGGGTCCGTCCAGTGTGAGCAGGTGTTAGTGGGGGGTCCGTCCAGTGTGAGCAGGTGTTA